>NC_134209.1:85304166-85620833 GCF_965140235.1 Caretta caretta
GCACTAGCCTGCTGATGCTACTGAGCTTAAATATCTGACTGCAGAGTCCTGCAGCCAATTAGATCATTTCTGTTAGGGCCAGCTGTGCTCCTTGGTTTGCCTGGAGATTGGTTCTGTTATATACACACACTTTGCTTAGTGGGTCAACCACAGGGACTCCTGCTCAGATACCTGGCTCCATTTCTTCAGCAGCTGGATTCTGGCGGTGGCTTGAAAACTCTCCCCCTTTTCCCTTCCCGTTATGTTTGAGGGTGCTCTAGGGAATCTTTTCCAGATCCGAACGCCACCCTGGCACATAGAGATGTGGTCACAATGGGCAGGTGGCATTTACACTTGAATTGACAATTAAAACCTGTAGCTTTCAATGTTTAAAGATGCGAAAATATACTTTGCACGCATGCATGTTCACACAAAAGTGAAGTCTGGATCTAGTTGCAGAGATAGTACTGCGTGGAGGGAAGGGATGAGAAGCACCCAGTGACTGAGGCCAAGGGTGAACAGGCACAAATGAAGCCGCAAGGAGTAATGCTAAAAAGCAGGAATGGGGAGAATAAGGAGCTTCACAGAGATATTGAAGGAGTGACTAAGCAAATACAGTGGAGGCAACTTAAAAGTACAGTCTCTCTGGGTGGGAAGGATTAGAAAAAGATAAGAAATATATATCTGTAGCGAAGACCAAATTTCAGAGAGGATGTAGATGGAAATGTAAGTTGTAAATCAGAGTAAACGGCTGTAACTTTCTCACCAAAGGGATAGAAGCATGGGCAGCTGGCGAAAATATTGTGGGGTTTTTTTTTTGGGAGGGGGAGGAGGAAGTGCTGATCCTGCCCCACACGCACCCTGCAGCAACAGCTCCTGTTTCCCCAGCTCCCCACTCCAGTCCATTGGCTATCACTGCTCACAGATTCAGAAGAGGCTGTCACGGCATCAGTTGACGTGTCTGTCTGCGTATAGACAGGGCCTGCCCAATTCCTGTCCCTGCCAGATATAGGGCCTCAGTATTCTCTCCTCCAGAAGTCCATCTGTGTGTGCAAAATGGGTATGCTTAGGTCTGTCGTAACATTTGCATTTGCAAATCCAGGTTTTGCAGTTGGAATTCATAGATGTGCCATTTCTGTTGATGCCTTTATAGGTGTTTACAGAAAGAAAAGGAGTACTAGTGGCACCTTAGAGACTAACCAATTTATTTGAACATAAGCTTTTGTGAGCTACAGCTCATTTCATCGGATGCATGAAAGCTTACTCTCAAATAAATTGGTTAGTCTCTAAGGTGCCACTAGTATTCCTTTTCTTTCTGCGAATACAGACTACCACGGCTGCTACTCTGAAACCTGTCTTTATAGGTGTTTGATCTCTTATGGCCGAATCACATTCGTATGGTGGTATTTAGTTTAGTAACTTTTAAACTTTTTTATTAATTACTGATGTTGCAGCTGATCACCTTCGTATGTATGTTGTTTGGTATTCAGAACTCATTAGGTGACCCAAATGCCATAGGACTTCAGGCAAAATATGAAATAATGTGAGGTTTTATGTACATTTTGGTAAATTCTCCCCGGTGTCCCCTTTGTCCCCTTCTGAACAACTCAACAATGCCAGAGAATTTCTTTTGAATGAAAGATATTTTTTCCATGCTAGTAAACTTTGAAAAGTCTTCTAACTTTTGAGGTGGTATCCTCATCCTGGCACATAAGGTCAAAATACAAGAGCTAAATTATGACGTCTAATATATATGTGCACAACTGACAGACTGTGGTGTCAAAGTGGGAATCAATTTACTCTCTCATTTATCTCAAGCAATTGATAATGTACTCTAATTTGGTTGCTCGGAATTTATGATTGTTGTATGGAGGAATGGTGGTATCCGTTAGAAACCTGCTGAACTCTGCTAAGAATGTTTGTGCAAAAAGACCCTAATTATCAGATTGTTCTGTTCAAAGCTGTTTATGAAATTTAGCAGTCTTGAGGTTATTTTTAGGCTCAAGTCAGCAGTCAATTAGCTTCTTAAATCCTTCCTACAGAGACCGCTTCAGTTCTTCATGCATACACTTAAAACAAATGTTCTATTGTTCTTCTGTAATCTTTAACTCAGTTGGTCTAGACAATGTGACCCAAGAGCTGAGTGGTTCTCTTACCCCCCCGCCCCCCCCCCCCCGCTCTTTCCCCGGTGTGTGTATGGATTTTAAAGTCTTAGTGTTACTTTTCCTTAAAAAACTGGGAAAGCAGAACTTTGCCTCAGGATCAGCTCTGTCACTTTGGATCTTTTTAATCTCCCATGTGACTTGTCATCTCTAAAGTATTTGCTATAGTCTTATATATTCTACTGGTTTTTTTTTTTCTGTTGGCAAGAAAACATGCAAATCATACAAGAAAAAACATGAAAAACAGCATCCTACATGTTCTATTAGCAAGTTATTCTTGAGGTGCCCAAGTCACTTCTATATGCAAAAATCTTAGTATAGATTTTGGGGTATTGGTTACAATGTAGTTGGTAGTAAAATAATGGGAGAATCCACAGTGACATCATAAATATTTACAAGAAGGTGAAAAACAAGTAGGTGAAGATGGACTTTGCAGTCATGGGTAACAATATTTTTGGCTTTGCAGGTATCCATTAGACTTATTGTCGACTAATGAGACAGCCATTTTGTCTTGAATAAAACTTTAATCTTTCCACTTGTGAACTAATCGCTTTCTTTGCCATCTGTAAGAAAAAAATTGTATCCTTCAAAACAACCATACTTTAGTGTATCTGATAGTGCTGTTTATAGTTAAGGTTGACTCAGACTTTGCATTATAAAATCCAGTTTTTTCCCCTGTTTTTAATATCTCAGCCCTTTCAAATTTAGACCAAGCTGTAATTTGGTATAAAAGATGTTACAAAGGAATTGTTGAAATCGGTTATCTTCTTGAGCTGTAAAGCTTCAAATACGCCATTTGGTCTGAACATGATGTTCTTTGTCAGTATGCAGAAAAACAGGGAAAAACAAAAAGTTGGCTGGGCAGAGGTGGGAGTGAGGGGTGAGAAGGAAAGAAGAGAACTTTGTGTGTAAGGGGGTATACAATCTAGGTTCTTCTAGGTGTATTGTGGCTCTTGCATTTCTTTGGAATCCTTGGGGAAACGATGCCTAGTATTTGATTTGGTTCTTTGAATCCTTACAGCAGAAAATTATTTATGGAGCTTACCTAGCAGTTAGCCTTTTACGATCTAGGTCCTGATCCTGCAATGAGTTCCCTCTGGATGGATTACTGTGTCTATAAGAAACGTACTGCAGGACTTGGGGACGTGGTTTGATTGATTGATCTGTATTCTGAACCATTCTTTTTATTTAGCTTTATCCCTGTGTAATTCCTTTCACAATGTAAAAACTTTGTGGTGCAGACAATCTAGGAAAAGCAAGGACGAGGCAAAGCTACAGCTATGGTCTTGTCTGTTATCACTCATAGAAAACCATTATGGGTGCAGTTCAGCTCTCCCATGAATGCAGATGTCTCCCACAGAAGTTGACAGGAGTCAAGTGTCTGTTTGTGAGGACTGAATTTGACTGTATGGTTTTTAAAAAGATATTTGAATAGACTTGTTAATATGCTATTTTGGTGCTCTTCTTGGTTTTCTTTATCCAAACTATATCTTAGGAATTACAAGTTTATCAGCATTATATTTAAAGCTAGACAACTCAAGATGAAACAAAGTATTTTGAGAAGTTTAAGGTGCGGCTGCTGCTGCTTCATGGGACAGTTACCAAATAGGTAGAGCCCTACAAAATTCACAGTCCATTTTGGTCAATTTCATGGTCAGAGGATTTTAAAAATAGTAAATTTCATGATTTTGGCTATTTAAATGTGAAATTTCACTCTGTTGTAATTGTAGGGGTTCTGACCACAAAAGGAGTTGTGTGTGCGTGGGGGGTCACAAGGTGGTTATGGGGGGGGGGATTGCAGTACTGCTACTGTTACTTCACTGCGTCTGGCATTAGTGCTGCCTTCCGAGCTGGGCAGCTGGAGAGCAGCGGCTGCTGGCTGGGAGCCCAGTCTGAAGGCAGAGCCACCATCAACAGCAGCGCAGAAGGAAGGATGGCATGGTATGGTATGGTATTGCCACCCTTTCTTCTGCGCTGCTCCCTGCAGAGTTGGGCCCTCGGTCAGCAGCTGCCACCCTCCTGCTGCCCAGCTCAGAAGGCAGCAGCAGCACAGAAGTAAGGGTGGCATGGTATGGTATTGCCACCCTTACTAAACCACTGCATTCAGAGCTGGGTACCGGGCCAACAGCCACTGCTCCCTAGCTTCCCAACTCTGAAGGCAGCGGAGAAGTAAGGGTGGCAAGACTGCGACCCCCCCCCCAGAATAACCTTGTGACCCCCCCCCACAGCTCCATTCCTCTAATACAAATCTCCAGATGAAATCATTGAGTTTTTTTCTACAAGTATAGCCAGTTAGATTTGTGCCACCGCCAGCTGCTGCTTCATCTTGAGATGTAAGGTACTCTGATCTGATAACACATTAATGTACATATCTATATAATATCTTTAAGAAGCCCCCAAAAGCACTTTATAAACTATATCCCATTAAAATATCTTTTGTATATGTATTAAATGCACTTCTTAATTATATGAAAATGTACTATTTCTCAAATATTACAATATGTCACACTTTTCCTACCACCTTGGAAACGTATAAGCACAATTTTCTAGGACTATGTGTGTGTTAATCCATGCCTTATTTACTTCAAAATAATTTAAAATGTTTAAGTGGGACTTGAGTGGTACATAGACCTCATGCTGGCCTTCTGAACTGGGGTGAATTCCATCCTGATTGCACAGCTATAAATTAGCCATACATGCAACGTTGTCTGTCTTAGCAGCAATCCTTAATTATATTAGCAATGTATAATACACAATATTAATATAAATATTTGTCTCATGTTAAAGCATCTATATTGTTTACTATACTATACATATATTACAGCCTACAGTAATGTTAGTATTAAAAATGTAGTTATCCAGTTAGCAGTTGTATGTATTTGTCACAAACCGAAATTAAACAGTCTGCTGTCCTGCAGTTGATTTGTTACTTGGAATTTTTATAATTGTCAAATATTTTTATAGGAGTCTTTCAAGTATTGGCATTAGGCTGCATCCTCTTTTTATAAAAACAGTTAAAACAGGATACCATGCATTTTGTCACTGTACATTTATTTCCCACTCTTCCAGCCACAAGCTCTTGTCTTTGCAATCTCTCGAACTTCATGTGTGCTTTTAGTAGAATTGAACATTTTGTTTTCCTTTGGTGCAATGAAAAAATTTGTTACAGACTAGTGAAAGAACTCTGGTAGCCATGTTCTTCTTCTTTTCATTAACTAACTTGTTAACTAGATATTTTACTTTAAGTTTTATAGCCAGTGATCATTATCCTAAATACAGCAGGGTTTTCTTTGACTACCTTTACATATGCTGTGAAACAATTTCAGTTTTCAAGGACTGAAAAAATTCCATTGTTTATGAAAATGATGCCTAGTATTTGATTTGGTTCTTTTAATCCCTGATTTGGAGGCCTTTTAGTATGGACACTCAAGTATTTGTGCAGCCCTTGCAGGGTAAGGGCATAACACATACCTTAGACTATTCATTTTAAAATGGCTGTCATCTCCCAAAGAACCATAAAACCATTGTTTGACAGTTATCTTAAAAATACCAGCAATGTTCATTTCAAATATTAAGCCATCATACAGTGCACATGGTATCAATGTATTGCCTTATCACAGTCACAGTGCATGCTGTCCTTGAGGATGATAGCAAGCCATCAGGGAAAAAAGCTATTGTATATGGCTGTGTGAAATTGCTGTAATGCTCAATGTAATATGGAGGGTCAAGAAATTGATGGCAATCATAAGTCAAGCAATGATTCATTCATAGGTGGGAAACTACTTGAAAAAGAGTGATGACTGTTAACTATTCCATATGGCAGTGGATGACAACTGAAATGGTCCCTCATAATACATACATTATGTTAAAATTATTGACCATTGGATGTTGTGAATCAGCAAGGGGCTTTAAACACAAGGAATGAAGTTGTGGAGAAAGCATTTCAGCATCTTTTTGTTTCACCTCTTGGAGGAAGGTGCTGCTGTGCCTCTAATTTGTTTCAGTTTATTCTCTTACCAAAGGACTTTGATTTCAGTTATTCCTACTCTTCCACCTCAATCATTTTATTCTGCCAAAGCTTCTCATCATGTCCTTTTCCCACTTATTTTCATGGTTTCTTCCATGCTTCCCCTTTTGCCTGGAACTCCTCTGCTCCTTGGACACAACACAATCAGTCTTCATTCAGCTCCTTCATTAAATCATGCTGCTTCTGCAAAAATGATCAATGTTAATCCACCAAAGAAAGTGCTACCTGTCTAATCTGTCACCATGCTATCTGAGCACTGTAAAATAAAAAAAGCTCCATGGGCCAGGGACTGTGGTGTTCTCTGGGTGCTCTCACCTTCTAGGGGTGAGCACACTAAACCAGTGACATAATCAAAATTCAGCATAAGATCCATTTATCAGTCTTGTCTCAGATGTCTGGATTACCAACATGCATTCACAATTTATTTTGGGTCAGTTTTTAAAAACAATATAACAAAATTTGGTCCATTGGGGCAGGTGACCACAGTTGTAAGATCATCAAGGTTTGGAGCTCAGTATTATGCTTTTAGCATTCACTTACCTTTCGCCCCCCCCCCCGCCAATCTGTAATGCTCTGTTGTTGTCTTTCATTTATCTGTTTAATTCATCAAGTGAATTCAGCCAATAAGCTTTAGATTTACTCACTGTAAGCCATTTATCTGACTTATAAGCTGAGTGCTAAAAACATTTCAACCAGACAAAATAACGAGTGGTGGAATTCAGAATGGGAAAATGTGAGTGTATTAGCAAAATGCCCCCTCATGCTGATCAGTAGTCCATACCTTCTTTACAGGCCTCCACCGCTGAGGTATTTCTAGGCATTAAAAACATTTCTAATAGGCTTGGAGTTAATGTTAGCAGCAGTTAACCCTTAAAATGGCTGAATCTTTTGTAGATTACAGTACTTTGGGATCATAATTGGGAAATGACAATTGCCTATTTACATATAATTTAGATTAGCTACACTATAAATTAGTGTAACTTAATTTTATATCATTTTGAAACTGGACTGACTAATTTCACAGAAGTGCCACAGAATTTTTCCATGAGATTTCTGGCACAACGTCAATGGAATGTAAGAGATGGTGTGCACCCATGCAAGGGCCACTTTTCTGGATGTATCTCAAAATATCTATACAACTGTGTAGGCCTTAAGGTTGAGGGATATGGTTATTTGGTCTCTTAGCATTGACCAACCCAACTTTAAACTTGCTGCCAAGTAACTTTGTTATACACTGGCTTAGGGTTCTTGGGATTGCTGTATCGGAACAGAGCTCCACCATGCCACTTTCCCCTCCCCACCCCAAACACATCAAGGAAGAGGCAGAGACTCAGGGCCAAGTGGAAGGGCAGATTCACTGGCAGGGATTTCCCCTTCTAGCAGCAGAATTCTCTACTGGGCATTTGTATGGCCCTTCTGTACCATTTGAGAGGTGCAGTGAGGGTCATAACCCAGTTTGTGAATCTGGTTCTTCATCATGTTTTTCCTCTTCAGGTTGTGGTATAGCCGGTAAGCTGATGCATGGTTTCTTCTGCCGCTCATAGGCTATGTAAAGAATCCACTGACTGTGCCTTTGTCCCCAGTACACCCTTATGCACAGCTGCAGCAGAATTTTGTGGGGCACAGGTCAGCAGCATGCTGGTAACCAGCCTCATCCCTGTATAGACTTCTGGATTGAGACCAGCTGTGCAGAGGAGATATTCTAGTGTTTCAGCCTATGGAGCTATACACATTTGCAGAGAGCGGGAAGGGGATTTATTCCATTATTTTGCCATTTATTCTGGCTGATATGTAGGTAAGGTGCATATTACACACTTTGGAAATATCCCCTAAGCCATCTGTTTGACTTTCTACACTTGTCCAAATCTTAATGTGGAAACATTTAATTCTGTTTTGTTTCCTGAGGTGACCTAAATCTTTCTGTGGGAACCTGCTCAAATATCGCCAGGAAGCTTTTAAGAGATGATTGTGTGTACAAAGATTTCCCTTGACGCAGCATGGAGCTTTCAGATGTGAACTAGTTTCACAAACATGCAGTAACTATTGCTCACTTTGGTTTTGTTTGATCAAAGAAAGTGCAAAATGTGAAATCATTGTCGTCTTTGACATTTTAGGATGGCAAATGTATTGTACATAGGGGTGGGGAATAAAGACACCTTTTCAGAATTGGTCATAAATTCTAAGTGCCTCGATAGTTTTGGGTGTCCAACTTTAGACGCCCAATGCCTAAGTTTAGGAGGTGCGGAGCACTGGCAGCCCCCAGTGAAGTCAATGAGAGCTGTGGGTACTCAGCATCTCTGCAGATAAGGTCATTGGGGATGTCTGGTCTATTCTGTTCAGGTTCTTGTGCCATGCTCATCACCACACTATCTGCTTAATGCACTCCTGGAAGGCACTCAATGTGACTCTACACCTGTCATGTGGTGGTGGTTCTCTCATCCTCTTTTTCCCCAGAGGAAGCGTCTCTCGGGTACAGCTGGTTGGGAACTTTTTGACAAAATATTTTTCCATTTAAAAAATACTGATTTTTCTAAACTGAATCCTTTTGCAGGAAAGGGTCAGTCTTGGGGGGAGGGGAAAATTGAGGGGGAGGGAGAATTGTAATTGTCAAAATGAGAAGATTTTTTTCAAAAATCTCAACTTTCTTCAAATGGGAAAACTATTTCCCGTTTCCCACCCAGCTCTAGTGTCAAGTTTTATATCCAAATAGAGTAGTCACTTCTGACAATGATGACCATATATATTAGGCGATGTTACATTTGCCATCTCTACATTTTTTTTATATGTTCCCACATACTGCGCAAATTTGTGATTGGTTTTTCTTTTACATAAAATGATGTTAGCTAGGCAAAACTAAACTGTAAAAACCTGCAATAAGTAAACAATACCATAATCTAGAACACCATAATTCCCTATCTGTACAATGGGTTGGTTAAATGATACTGACCTCCCTTTGTAAACACTTTCATATTTGTCGATGAAAAGCACTATATAAGAGTGAGGTGACTATTTATTTATTTATCTTGGTTAAACATGAATATAGTGCAGTGTGTATGAACTTTATTGGCTTCAGAGTCACATTACGCTGAACAAATGAGCTATAAAGATCAAATTTTAGCTTATTGTATGGCTTGTTATAAAATAAACGTTCCCCAAAGTTATTTTTCCCCATAGCCAAACAAATACAAAGTCACATTAAATTTAGTCCTCTAGCAAGCAATATATAGATCACAAGTGCCATAAAGAATATTTCCACTTAGTGAAGGTTGAGTTCCTTTGTTCTTTCTAGTGCAAATATAATATTTCATTGGAAGCTAGCAGAGTTTTACAATACAGAATACTACTAAAATACATTATTTTTCAAAGTGAAGGTTGGGTACAAGATTTAGTTTCCTTCCTTTTTTACTCACACATAAATAAAGCAGTTAACCAGCTCAGGATTTGCTGATTTACTTAACAAATCACTAATTCCATACAAACAGTTACACATAAGAAAATCATTAATCAGGAATAATCTTTGAGTACAAACTTGAATTTTATTTACTAATATAACAAACCATTTGAAGAGTATCTGGGGTACAGTCCAGTTTGTAATTAGCTATATTTCATTATGTACCCTAGAGGTGATAAGACATTTCCTGATGCCTCTAGAAAGAACAATAACAAAGGATGCCTTTGTTTTACTACAGTGTGTTAAAATGAGTCTACATATTTATGAGAAAGACAGAAGAAAGTTGCTGTTTGGGTCAGAATTATACTGTAACTTTAAAGAATAACAGCTTCCTATAAAGAAGAAAATGACCATAAGTATCTTTGAACTGTTGATACCACCAAAAATACAACTCACTAACATCCCATCCCTTATGAATTTTGTCAAGGTGCAATAATAAAATGTATGTCCTACAGCCTAATAATCTCTACCTATATTTACAATGTATTTTATTCTAAGTGATGTATTGCAGTAAACAGTCTTGTTTTTTTTATGATGCTGAATTATTGCCATTTAGAAAAGCAAAATAACTTTGGGCTGTGTGATACTGCAGGACCACTAATAGATCAGCCATCTCTAGATGGACGTTGTTCAAGGTGACCCTGTGGATCCTCTGAGAGGGCGTATACTTCTGTTGGTAGCATTTGTCCTTTACATATGTAGTGTCTTCCACTCCAAAATTTGGTTAAGTTGTGTCTTTGGTTAACTTGATGTGTTTTGAATCCTGGAATAGAGTTAAAATAGAAGGAGTAGTGGTATATAGGTTACCCAAGTTCGTCTGGCATTGGCTGAGCTGTCTGAATGTTAATATGGCTGGTGTTAGTCATCAAGACATACCATCCTGGGTTATTTTAACATCCAGATGGATGATGAGTCCTGTATAGTGACAATCTTGAAAACCATATGACTACCCCAGGTGATTTCTGTAGGTGGCTATAGTGTGGATTTTGTGGTCCAGGATTAGCAATTTGGGCAGTAGGGATTACACCCTTCTCATGGGCTGACTGTTGCCTCATTCAGTATGAGGTCTGGCTCTCAGTGAAACAGGGGACCTCTGTTAGTCTACCCAGTTGGATTTCAGAACTCTGAAGGATAATGCCACAGTGTACCACTCTTTTGGTGATTTTACAGGCCCTATAACCAGGGCCCGATAACCATTTTATGTCATTGACGGTCACACATGTTCACTTGTAATGGCCTTTCCTTCTTTACCATTCTCTCAGGCTACTATATTTTATGATGATGACTCTCAGTGGATGGGGTGTGAAGGGAGAAGGCTAGTGCCAGTGGCAGCAAATGTATTCTTAATTTTATCACTCCTGGCATAAATGTCAAATGTTATGTTGTGGCTGTGATAGAAATGAAGAAAGTCTTCACTGCCACCACTGCAGCATCTGCAAGGTTCTGATTGTGAACCTCTGGACACAGACTAGATATAAAGCCTTAAATTTTTTGCTGAAGGACTTGTTTTTTGTATTCTGTGAATAGGCTTGATTAGACTTGTAATATTTTTACTGCTTGCATGGTAACAGAGCTGTGCTGGGGAACCAGTACAACCTCTTCTCAGCCAGTTTTGATCACAGAGGTTCTGGAAGTTCTGCAGGACCTCTTGGCTATGACTTGCAATCTGGACTTGGAAAAGATGTCTCCTGTAGCTGTTCAAATCTAGTAAGGATAAAACTGGATTCTTTATAGATAAACACTTGAAACTGTCAGTGTTACCAGTTTTTGCCTTTTCTCTAATCTTTTTAGGGAAGACGATTGAAGGTTGAGACTTGTCATGCTGTTGGCCCTGTGATATTGCAGATGCTGTGGACTCTGTTTTTTTCTCTGAGATGGTAGAGGTAAGGAGTTGCTCATCAGCATCAAGAGCTTTCTTGTGGGATACCATCAGTCAACTCTTCTCAGTGTGGATGTGACACTAGAAGGGATAGAGGCAGTGTGAGCTGTAGCACCATCAATATGTTGATGATACTTAATTCTGAGGTAGGTCTCTCTTTCATTAGACCTGAGCAATGAGTGTGTCATTTAGCTTTGTCAGGGTCTGGCTGAGAGTAAGGCTAGTGGGCTGGGAAAACATCCAGAGAAGAAGGTGGTAATCCTATTTGCTCTTTTGATTGAGGGAGTATTTACCCACCTTTTGTTATAATTTAATTCTTTCTTAGCCATTTATGGGATACTATCCAAAACTGTTGCCTGTGAAATATAAATGATGGAAATGAAGATGTATTAAGAATGCAGTTTTATATAGCTTTCCAATATGTGTACTGTAACTTGAGTTGGAAAGTTAGTTTTCGTTTGACTGTGTAATAATATGTGACAGAGATGGAGCTTGAGCCAGCACTCTGTTCACTAATGAGCACCAATTAGATTCCCTTGACAAGGTCTAATTGGCCAGGGGTGTACCTGACTCCTAGGCCGGACTGAGGCAAGTGGCTTTAAAAAGAGCAAAGGAAGGAAGTGCTTAAGGAGGAAAGGGGGAGTGGGAGGGAGGTAAGACAGATGGATGGACTAGGAGAACCTGATAAGGGGAGCTCTCTGAGTAGAGTTCACACACACACACACACACACACACGGCAGAAAGCTGGAGAAGAGTGCAAAGGCACGGCTGCACCGATATGTATTGGTGGTGGGATTGAGACGCTGTAAATAAAGTACATGCTAATGTTTACTGGGAAGAAGGTCTCAGGGTGATCTGTGCTCCAAGAAGAGGTGGGGGTATGGTAGCTGAGCCCCGTCATGCCTGGGGGCTTGTCTTGGATCTCACTTGTATCCATGTGAATGGAGAAGCTGATGTAGTGGTTTTGCAGTCCAGGTGATGGAGGGAACACTTCAATGGTTAGTGGAGCAGCAAAAAGAGATGCCGAAGACCCTGCAGACCATCTACAATCCAACCATGTAGAGAAGTAGTCCTTGTTTGCCTAGAAGGCTGAGCAGCAAAAGAGCCTGCAGGAATTTATAAGGGAAGAAGCCCAGGTACAGCAACAACTCCTGCAAGGTTTGGAAGGTCCTGCGATGGGAAACAGAAACCAGGCACAGGTGATAAGACACTCTCTAAGATGGGACCTGCAGACAACCATGATGTCTTTGGTTACTTTCAAAAGAGTGGCGGTAGGAGCCAGTTGGGACAGAACAATGTGGGTCTTTCAGCTGGCACCCTATTTAACCATGGATGTACAGGTAAAATATATGGCTCTCAATGATGAGCAAGTTTTGACATGGTTAAGGCTGCTGTCTGGGACCAGGTGGGCCTGTCCACATTAAAGTACTGCCAGAAATATAGAGTTGCAAGATAGTCTGGAGGATTACACAGGAAATTAACAGACTGGGTATGTGTTGCTTACAGCCAGATGCACAAACTGTAGGGGAGATTATAGATTCTGTGATCTTGGAATAGTTTCTTCAGAGTCTCCCTGAAAATACCCAAGTATAAATCAGGCAGCACCAGCCTGTTAATCTGGAGGCCACAGTTAAACTAGCAGAGGAGTTTGCAGAGGAGGATGTTCCCAGAGTGGGTCACCAGTTTAAGGGACTAGATCTGGTGAAAAAGACTAAGATCCTCCCTCTTCCTCTCAATGCCCTTTCCCATCTAGGGTCCCTAAAGAACTCTGGCAGGGGTTCGGGCCACAGTGTGTTTCCAGTATGGCCATGAAGGACACACACAAAGTATCGTGTGCAGGTTTGCAGAATTGTTGTGGCTGGGCCAGGATTCTTAGGCAAGAACAGAAAGGAAGAAAGCTCCAACCATCTCAGCAATGGTAAGGGGAAGATGCCAGAGGGGCTTAGTGGAGACATCTCCAGCCTGTTTGTTAATCTGGTGGAGACCCACTGGATACTTCCCAGAGGTACGGTCAAAATCGAATGTGTACATGGGGACAATAAATTCTACCTAATGGCAGAGGTGCCCCTGGCAGTCAAAGGGAAGTTTAGGTGGAAACCCACAGGAGTAGTGGTTGGAAGTAGAAAAGGGCTATACAGTGCTCTCCCTGGGGCAAGATAAGGAGGAGACCAGCACAGAGGGGTTGGAGAGACCTGGACACACAATTACAAGCTGTAGAGAGAGGGATGACAGAAGTCCCCCGAGGGTACTGAAAGGGAAGAGAAAGAAAGAAAACAAAGATACAGGATCAAGGGGTGGAGGTAACACAAGCTTCTCCATGGAGGTTGACCTGTTAGCTGACCCCTTGCCTCTAGAATGACAGGAGCAGGCATCCCTGGAACACTTTGGAGGGTTGGGCAAAACAGAGACCCAAGGTACTCTGGTGTCAGGGTTTGCTCTTGTTCTTTTGCCTCCTAACAAAGAGGGTGGAAGCAGGGAGAATAACTCAACAGGCTGCCCTTGGTGTGAGGACATGTGGGCAAGACCGAACTATAGGAGTGACCTCCTCCCAAGAAATGTGACTTTTGTGGATGGAGAATGGATGGACTTTATCGGAGGATCCAAGATGATCACCTTGAGGATGAGGAGTGGCGTTGCTTTAATAAAACCTCCAGAAAAGGAGGGAGAGTGAGAGGGGACAAACTGCCTTCTGTTAGAAAATTGGGGGAGGTATGAGACTGAGCGCTGAGAGATGGGGCTTGAGCCAGCACTCTGGTCACTGTTAGAACCAATTAGGTTCCCCTGAAAAGGTCTAATTTATCAAGGGGGTGTGCCCAATTAACTTCCTAACACTAGTTTGGCCACCTAATGAGCTAATTAGCCCATTAACGGGCAAATGCTTTAAAAAGAGCACAGGAAGAAAGTGCTTGGGGAGGGCAGACAGAGCCTGAGAATGGGAACTCTCTGAGTAGAGACAACTCAACCACCCCACCCTGAGAGAGTGGGCTGGACAGCTGGAAAATGGTGCAAAGGTGTGGATGCACTGATATGTATTGGTGGAGGGATTGAGACACTGTAAATATAGTACACACCAGCATTTACAAAGAAGAAGGTCTCTGAGCTGTTAGCGTCTGTGGAAGAGGCGGGGATACAGCAGCTGTGCCCCTGTTACAAGATAGCATGTCCCAGCTCAGCAGATCTGCTCCTTGTATACATCCAGCAGCAGATCTGTTTACCTAGTGACAAAATAAGTTGGTTTTACTCTAAGCCCTGCACAGCCCACACAGCTAATTTAGAGGGTGCTAAATCTTATTTCTCCTTCTGAATCATCTACAAATGACTTTTGTTATCTAGTTCTAATCAGTTACACCTGTGCTGTGTCACGGAGGACAGAAGCAGAAGAAAATGGATACATTTTCATTTAGGGCCTAGTTTGGCATGTAGAAGCATTATTACTGATAATGTCTGAGAACGAAATCAGCCAATCTGGCTTTTAGATTCTAGATTGAATTTGCAGCACTGACACGTAATATTCCTCACCCTCATCATTCTACTTATCAAATGTAATGTGCTCACTTTACATGGGAACTTTAAGTGATGACAAACGAAGAGCCCCATAATGCTATTTTTAGAATAATTTTTCAGAGGAAAGCAACAGATCTAAACATAAGCTGTTTTGCATTATGCTCATTTAATCAACAGCAGGTTAATCTTGATCTCTTGTTTTTAAATGTCTGTATTTAAATGGTTCATAATACTGATGTCTATGGAAAAGTGAAATACTTCTCATGCTTGCTCAGATGCTTTTTAATGTAGTTTAAGGTGCAGTGGAACAGCTTTCAGTGATTTAGTATGATATTTCTGGTTTCCTAGAGACCAAGTGTTAAGTTTGTTAGACATTTCCTGCTATTCTTTTGAAATGTAAATCCTGTTCTTGTTAATTGAAAAGACCAGTGTAGGGAGAGGGTAATGCAATTTCCCATCTATTAAAATATAGATTTCAGAATGAAGAAAAAATAAAATAAGATTTTACACAGAAATTAAGAAGCACTGTAGGTGGAATTTACACTAGTCGTTCATAGGAGACAAATTTGGAATTCCACAATCATTTTGCTTTTCTCATGATCAGTTTGAAGAAAATATCAGCATATTATTGTTAATCAAAGCCAGGTTTTGATCTCATCTTTACTGATAGAAATCTATAGTAATTCCATTAATTTCAATGAAGTTACTCAGTAGCATAACTGAGATTGGTATCTGGCCTTCTGCTTTTTCTCATTTTTAGAAAGATCTTTGGTATACAAATGTAGATGTTGCAATTCTTAAATTAAACGATTTGTTTAGCATTTGGAATTGCAGCCTGCTAACATATAGGGCGCTTACAGCCCCTGTGTACACTGTTTTTGAGGATCAGATGTTTATAGCAGGGCACAGCTGATTTTGGGGGGTGGGGGCAGAATTACACAATCTAGTTGTTTAACTCCGTATGTCAGTCTGAAGATGTAGAGGACCACCCATGCAGAAGACAAGTGAGAATAACTTTTTTTTCTTCAGAAATCTGGCCTGCTTTGAAATGCAATACCTTAAACGACAGCTGCAGCGAAGACATTAACCAATTTTAAATACAGGTGTATCCATAATGCTTTCTATGCCTGAAATACATTCTGTAGCCTGTTTATACACATTAATTTTGAATAAAAAACAGTCGTTGGGCTTGATTCATCCCCACCGGTGCTGGGAAATGCAGATTGCATTCTGCTGCGCTTCAGAGGGCAGGTGTTTGCATTACTACTCTCCCCAAGGAGTTCTGCCAAGGAAGAGCAGCTTTCAATTGTGGTTTGGGCTCCACAGGAGCTAGCAGAGAATGCATCAAGAATTTTCAGAATCAGCATGCTCACTGAGAACATGGACCCTCCCAAGCTGTGCCATCTGTTTTTGAGGTTGCTCTGGTAGTAGTTCTGCCTTGTCATCAGCATGCATTTCAGGTGGCCTTGTGACCTCGTCCCAGGCAAACCTTTCATTCCTGGGAATATTGCACATTCATGCCACCAGAGACCAGTGTAATCCAAGGTGAGTCAATTTGTTTGCAGAAAATCTTTAGGCAACATGCAGGACACAAGTGCAGATTGGCTGGGCCACAGGCCCTCATTCTGGTATTAGCAAAGGCACAGTGGATATGCCTATTCTCCAGTGCAGATTCTCTTTCACCTTGCCTTACAACACCCAAGTTCAAATAATTTCTATCCACATAAGCCTTTCTCCAGTGCAGATCCCCTGTTGGCCTCTTTACCCATTCTGTAAATGACCTGTGCTTTTTGCCTGACACCACACAAGACAATCGGGGAAGCTTTCAGCATCCCAAGTACTCTAGGTTGTTTTTGTCCCTGACAAGATCTAGGAAATAAGTTAAGTATTAGAGGGGTAGCCATGTTAGTCTGGATCTGTAAAAGCAGCAAAAAGTCCTGTGGCACTAACGGATGTATTGGAGCATAAGCTTTCGTGGGTGAACACCCACTACGTCAGATATCTGACAAAGTGGGTGTTCACCCACAAAAGCTTATGGTCCAATACATCCGTTTAGTCTATAAGGTGCCACAGGACTCTTTGCTGCTTTTACAGATCCAGACTAACACGGTAACTGCTCTGATACTTAAATGCAGAGCCTTGCATGGTGTTAGCCATATGCAGTGGAAATCCATCAGCCTCATGAAGAAACTTCTGAAATAAGTGTAATCTGGGAACAGCAGGGCAATGGCAGAATGGTACTTCTTCCAGGACCTTTACAAGGTTTCCACACATTTTTCACCTCCGTCTTCTGTCAGTTCTTCAGGAAGATTGCAGTGATGCATGTGCTCAGATGCAGAAAGTCTGAAGGTGCAGCTGTGTTTTTCTTTTGAATGTTTGACATGTGAAAGTAAGCTCTTCCATTCTCGTACTCACAGTGGGTGTGCTTTGTTCTTTAAACTAAATGTTGTCCAGTTTACAGAATGAGATTTTTTTTTCCCACAGACTAGCTGTGAGGCCTGACTTGATCCTGCCAAAAGCCCCATCTTCAAACACTCTCCCATTGCTAGATATGGTGGAGTGATGGCTCTCATCATAGCTCTCCTCTGTTGGAGAGAAGGGGGCTATAAAAGGGAAGGTATTCAAGAGAAATACCTTTTTCATAGCCAAAAAATGGTTAGTGTCTGATTAATAGTGCTTCATCCTGCAAATCCTGTATGTGGGAGTCTACATTTTCCAGTATATTCTGTTCAGTCTTTCACTTGTACAAAATAGTGGGCTTTAATATTGTGGGCTTTTATACATAGACTGATTTATCTCCACATATCAAGAAGAATACTTACAAAAAGGTTTATATAGCCAATAAATAAGGAAAGTGAGGATAAACATGATAAAATATTATATTGCCCTCTATATAGTAGCAAAAGTCCTAGTTTTCATGGATTTTAATCCAGATAATATTATATTGTGCACAAAGAGCATATGGTGATGCCCATCCAAGAATCTCATTCCACTTTAAAAAGTGGTTAAATATGGTCACCCCTCATTTTACAGAGGGATGAAGTAGTACACAGAAGGACTTTCCCAAGGAAACGCAATGAGCCCAAGTGAGAGGTTAGAAGATTTAGGTTCTACCAATACTTGTAGCAGAATGCTTCATCCATCTGCCTTGAAGAGTTCTAAGGGTTCTGGGAAAAAGAAACAAAATATTGTTGGCATTTTGCTATGCTGTACTGTACACGTGATTTGAAATGGTATGCAACATGTGCTTATAAATGTTTAGGGCAGTACTTGAAGCTTGCAACAAAAATAATAATAAAATATTGACTAACTGCGTGCTGCCTCGGGTCACCACAAATCTAGCTGAAATAGCCTAGCCAGGACAGTAATATGGGGTAAGAGATGAAAGTGATCAGATGTCCTCCACCTATGTGCTACCATAGTGGTTCTCAATCTTTTTTCCAATCCAGAATGTCCCCTATTCTGCCTTCCACCAAATCCTGTTTCTCATTTAGCAGGATAGGATGGGGAGTGTGGTTGCATTACCACATCACCATGCAGGCTGGTGGTACAAAAACAGAGTCAGGCCACCATTCCTATGGAAAAGAGAGAGCAGAGATTTGTGGGTTTTTTGTTTTACCTTTTTTCCTTTTAATGATCTTGTCATCAAGATCTTCTTGGTTCTGGGTGTGTTGGGAATAACTGTATTTTGCATTAGCATGTTGCACTGGGAAATACTGGTACTAAAGAACACTTTCCTTTTTCCATAGATGCTACCCAAGATATACTGGTGGGAGAAGGATTATCTCATGATCATGGCAATTAACAGACTGCCATAACATCTTATCTTTTGAAACTGCCTGCTTATCAATGAGTAATCTGTGTATTAGATGTGTGCTCTCCAATAGATGGCATTGCTGAAACTACAGTTTTGCATGAATTGCTATGCCATATTAACACTGGGCAAGAGCTTGTTATTCTTTATATAATTAAGGATTACTTGCTAATGAAATGCTATCAGAAGTCTAGTAGCTTAGGAGAAGGAGGGTGAGTGAGGGGATTGAATTTGTGTACAAGTCAGAGAAAATGACAGGATAAGGGCATTGGCTATGGGAGCTAACACAGGTATGAGGTAAAAATCTAGCAGCTTCAGAAATATATTCTGAGGTATTAAAATATGAGAAAATGCTATTTTAAGAGCATTTGGTCAGAAATGGTTTCTACAAAAAAGCCAAGATGACATGGTATAGAACAAAGTGTGATGAACAGAGACACAGAAGATGGAGGTCCATCAGGCAGTGCAAGTCAGGCAGACAGAAATGAGCAGAAGTCATTAAAGCTGCTACAAAATAAGAGTTAAAATGGTAATTAAGTGAACAAAGGGAAATGTGGTAGCCATAAGAGAAAGAGCTGACCAAAAGGAGCAGCAGGCTGGGAATTTTATCTCTTGATTCTCTGGAAAGGGGGAGTTAAGACACAGATAGTCTGCTGCTAGTGTCTCTCATTTGGAAAGGTCAGAATGAACCATTTCAACATTATAAAATGAAACATTTTTGATTTTTTTCAGGCTATATTCACAAGAGGATTTGGGCACCATGGGAGGAAGAAGACGGTGGTGATGTTGCTCACCTTATACACACAGCCCCAGTAGTTAAGACATTCACTTGGGATGTGGGAGACCATTTTGGAGCAAGGACCTGAACCCAGGTCTTCCTTCTCCCCAGTGAGTGCCCTAACCATCAGGCTATTGGGTATTCTAGGGTAGGCTGTCTTAATCTCTCCTTCCACTTAATCTCTGTTCCACTTAGTGTATAAATAGTCACTTGACCAGTGAGAATTACTCTATAACCTAGTGATTATTGCACTCTTCTGGTAGACCTGAGTTCCAGGAGCTGCTTCAATAAATATCACAAGATGGGTGTCTTAACCAGTAGGCTATTTGGGGTATACCACTACCACTGCCTCCATTTTTGTGGATGTAGCCTTTCACTCCCTTTGCTTTTATTAAAAATACCCAAAACAAAATGTTTTGTTCAACCTGAAACAAAACCTTTCCAACTTTTTTGATTTGCTGACAATTCAAAAAAAAATCAGCTTGTTTGATTCAAAATCTCTTCCCTCCCCTGCCCCAGAACTGCCACCGAAACAAAAAAAAAGTCTGTGGTGTTTTCCCCTGCACAGCTCTAAAAATTACTCCAGGAGCCCAGGACTGGGAGGACACACAAGCCATCTTAGCATCACCCTACACCAGGTGCTATGAGTTTTATGCTGTGCCTCTAACCTCATGTATTAGCTGCTGCAGATACAAGTTCTTACAAGTTCTGCTCAGGTGAATTTTGAAAACGTAACTTCTGTAATAAACTTCCGAGATGCTGAACTAGGGATGCTGCTGCATCCCCTTTATGTGAAGTAGTTTCTTTTATATACAGGCTTTACAGTTTGGTTCAATGGCTCTCAGCACTCCCATTGTATAAATTGTTCCAGCACCCTTGTTAAAAGTTAGCTTTATACAGTCTTTCAGATTACTAGTGACTTTAATTCCAAGTTATTTAATTTTTTTCCCCTTCAGGTCACCCCAAAAGACAAGTAAGCTGTGGTCCTGTATTATTTGGGGCCTAACTCTTAGCAGAAGCGCTTTTGATTCTGCACATTTATTTATATCTGGAAGTTAAACAAAATTAGTTTGGGCCAGAAATTGGGTCTGAGAGAAAATCTCAGGCCTACTCAGATAGAGAGGCTCATCACTCGCCTATAAGGTGATATCTGTTCCTTGCCAGATATAAAATTTATTAGGATTTGTTCTACAAGATTCTGTAGTCAAGGGGAAAAATGTAAAGGGGACAATGCATCCTTGCCATGTTCCTCCAGTTAGGTGTATTTCCTCAGAGTTTTGTCTGCAGATATTGCATAACCTTTTCCCAGTACATCAGCACATTCAGTAGCTATACATGCATCAGTCCTTTTCCTAATCTTTGGGTTGTTAATAAATAAATATATTTTTTTAAATTTATTTTTGCCAGCTGATGTCTACCATCTGGTTTGGCACAGAGCCTGTTTGTTTCTTTGTCAAGGTCCAGCTTTGGGCAGCACCCCTTCCTCCCCCAGATAGATCTCTTCCTCATCTTCAAAGTATGTCTCGTATATCAAAAGTGCTTGCTGTAAGAAATGTTTGTCCATCAGTAGTCCAAAAGCTCTCTGCAGCTGGATTCCTCATGACTTTCAGTAAAATGTGGTGTATAGACTCTGTCCTGATCCATTAAATATTAATTACTGACCAAAACAAGGAATCAGACTCAAATAGTATAACTTAATTGTCTAAAGAAAGAGATCTTGGAGTCATTGTGGACAGTTCTCTGAAAACATCAGCCCCATTTGCAGCAGCAGTCAAAAAAGCTAACAATATTAGGAACCATTAGGAAAGGGATAGAAAAAAAGACAGTAAATATCACCATGCCACTACATAAATCCATGGTGTGCCCACACCTTGGATACTGCATGCAGTTCTCATCTCCCTATCTCAAAAGATATATTCAAATTGGAAAAGGTACAGTGAAGGCCAACAAAAATGATTAAGGGTTTAGAACAGCTTCCGTATAAAGACAGATTAAAAAGACTGGGACTCTTCAGCTGGGAAAAGAGACGACTGAGGGGGGATATGATGGAGGTCTATCAGATCATGACTGGTGTGGAGAAAGTGGATAGGGAAGTGTTACTTACTCCTTCACATAACACAAGAACCAGAGGTCACCCAATGAAATTAATAGGCAGCAGGTTTAAAGCCAACAGTGTTCAGTTAACCTGTGGAACTCATTGCTGGGGATATTGTGAAGGCTAAAAGTATAATGGTTTAAAAAAAGCAACAACCTAGATATGTTCATAGAGGATAGGTGCATCACTGGCTGTTAGCTAAGATGGTCAGGGATGCAACCTCATGCTCTGGGTGTCTCTAGCCATTGACTGTCGGGAGTGGACGACAGGTGATCGATCACTTGATAATTGCCCGTTCCTGTTTGTTCCTGCTGAAGCACTTGGCATTGGCCATTGTTGGCAGACAGGATACTCTGCTAGATTGGCCACACTGGGTCAGACCAATGGGGATTCTAATGACTGTAATGCAGTTTCAGAGTAGCAGCCGTGTTAGTCTGTATCCGCAAAAGAGAAAAGGAGGACTTGTGGCACCTTAGGGACTAACAAATTTATTTGAGCATAAGCTTTCGTGAGCTACAGCTCACTTCTGTAGCTCATGAAAGTTTATGCTCAAATAAATTTGTTAGTCTCTAAGGTGCCACAAGTCCTCCTTTTCTTTTTGTAATGCAGTTGTGCTGGCTTATACCAAGGCTGACTTTGGCCTGTTGGTGGAAGTGAAAAATAGTTCAGCCCCTAATGGAATGTGGGCCCAATAATGGAAGAGTTGCCATTGACTTCAGTTGGATCAGGATTTAATATGGTATAGCACACTACTGCATATTCTTCCCTGGTATTATTTTCATTCTGTGTTTGGAGCAACTTTGGATTGAAATAGCATGAATAATTGACACTTGTAGAAAGTAGTATAGGCTATGGGTGTGGCAGGAGGCTTGTACAGTCTCCTCTTTTCCGGCTGTCAGTCATTTACTTTTTAAGGGCACTAAATGTTAAAACAAAAATTATTGCATACCTATAAGCACTTCCTTTAATAAAGTATACAAGTGTCATTTGAAACAAAGTGAGCTCTATGATTGATTAGAATAGAACATTCCACTGGAGTATGTTTGAGTCAAGGCCACTGTGGGGTTTTTTTTAAACATCCCAGCTGGGGTAATTATAGTTTTAGCTAACTTTCCTTATAACAAATGATGATTCCCAAGATGGCCTAACAGAAGAGAACTGGTGTGACCAAGACTAGTGTTAACTTTAAAAGGGGCATATCCTGCTACTGACTCTACAAAGAACTCACCATTGCAGATATTTGTAAATGGATACTTTTTGAAGAGACTTGTTATCTACTTTTAAAGTACATGGTGATGATGACAAAAGAGTAAACATTTTCACATAATCAAGATGCAACAGCAGTTGCTCTGTCACTCTGATTTATACATTTCCTTACATTTTAAAATAAACGCCAAAGAGGTAATGAATATACAATATAACTGCTTTTCAGTACCATTCTAATATTAAATAGAATATATATAGATCAAATTTTCCAGTATTGTTAAAATTCTAATATACAAATGTAGATTGAACGGATATAAAAATGTAGAAACTGTTACAATTCTTCATTTCCTGTATCAAAATCTAAAATCCTTGAAAATAGACATATCTATTCAAGAATATGCGCTTCAGAAACAATAAAAACGTATACAAATTAAGGATCATCTTTGTTCAGCACATACACGTGAACATAGTTTAGTCAATTGTCAAAATAAATAGGATCCCAGTCTCCTCTAATTTACACTTGTGTAAATCAGAAGGAATTCTATTAGTCATTGGAGTCCTCTGGTGTAAAACTGGTGTTAGTATAAAATCAGGCCACAGTGCTTTGTGATGTGGTGTGTACCCTACACAGGCAACAAAAGAGTTAAGGGTGAGAGGCCAGTTAGACTACCTGGTTGCACCTACTGGGTGGGCCAGCCTTAATTAAAGATGAAGCTCAGCTGAGGAAGAAGCTAGGTGATTACTATAAGGAAAGGAAGCACAGATTAGGAGGAGGCTGCAGATGGCATTCAAAAGGGAGCGTCAGCAGCCCTAACTTAGTCAACATAATGGCAAACTACCTCCCGAAAAGAATGAGTGCAGGAATGGACATTTCCTTTTTTTGAGATGACTGTGCCATATGGGCTAAAGTCAGAAACAAGGAAATAGCTGAGAAGCAAGTTTAATAAAGCACTTAGGAAAAATGTGGAATGGGGAAACATGGGGCTTCTTTCAGTTCTCAGAACTAAAGGAAAGATATTCACTAAAAGGAAAACTAAAACAGACTGTTATCTGTCTCCCTATGGACAGCAAATATTCTAGGTCTATAACCAGCTACATATTCCTGGGTGTGACATATGATAGCAAGCTAACTTGGAAGGATCACGTTGAAAATATTGTAGATTAATGTGAAGGTAAAATCAGTCTACTTAAAAGTATTTACAGAACCAGTCAAGATGCAGATAATACAGCATTAATAAGAACAGTGTTTGAGTATGTATGCCAAGCATTTATTTTAGCATCAAAAATGAAACTACAGAAGCTAGACCCAAACAAAGTGCAAACATTATTCATTGCATGTGGTGCCTTCATCATGACTCCTTTGTGTATAATGCATGTAGCTGCTGGTGAAATGCCTGTAGCATTAAGAATAAATTTATTGGACTTTACTTTCTGGGCAAAAGTAATAGGGAACTTGGAAGATGGAAACATTAACCAAATATGTGGAGAATGCTGGGAAGTCAACGGACAACAGAGAGGGTGGGGAAGCCAAAAATGCCTCTGTTAATAGGATTAAAATATGGACAAAGGAAGTGAAAGAAAAGAAATTAGCATATATAGCCATGGGAAAATGCACTATGGGTGGGAAAAACCTTTCCCCCTGCCCCCCCCCGCAGCCAATATAAATGTGGAACTACATACTGAAATTAAAACTGGAAAGGAACAGCTAAATGTATTAAATATAGCAAATCAATACATATTTGATAAATAGGGCAAACATTGCCAAATATTTATAAATGGCTATAAAGATGAGACAACTGGAAGAGTGGGAACATCATTCTGCGTCCTGACACTTGGAGTAACGAAACTCATTAGACTATCAACTTTTGTAGCCAATATAGCAAACAAACTGGCAGGAATAATGTTGACATTGTATTGGATACTGGATATGTGACCTGCCTCCATTGTCGTCATGTCAAGATTCACGATCAGGACTACAGGCACTCAAAATGGGAATTCAGATAGCGGAAATGATACAATTAATGAAATATTGTTACTAACAGAATTAGTACAGATGGGAGTAAACATTGAAATAGCATGGATCCCAGTGCATGTTGGGGTAACAGGAAACAAGGTGGCATACATAGTAACAAATAAAAGCTGTAAAATGAAAAAAACAATTGATGTAGAGGTCCCTCTAAGCGAACAGGACTTTAAAAACCTCATTAAAATGAACTCAGAGGGGAGTGGCATGAAGCATGGACAAAAGAAACAAGGAGGAAAAGATTTTGTGAAGTATGCCCTCAAATTGAAAATGATGATATACAGCAAGAACCTGAGAGAGAGTAAAGAAGCTCTACTCTGAATACTTGCTGGACACCAGCTCTGTGGCTTAAACAGTAACTTGGCTTTTATTAATAAACAGAAAGGTTTGGCTGTTTGCGACCTGCAAGGTCAAAGAAAGAGTTGATCACATCCTCTAGGAGTGTAACACTGATGGGAGATTTTGTGACAACTCAGGCACCTAAAAGTAACAAAGTTTACACTAAAATACCTAGTATGAACAACAAGAAAATGGGGCACTATTAAGAAAGCAATATTATAATTTTTAAAAAATATTGGGAAAAGAGAGAGACTATAACTATATATAATGAAATCCAACAGCTGGTGGTTATAGACTTAGAATGTGAGTCTACTATGCCATAAAATATAAGGAAAAGGCGGCAGGAAAAGAACTGTCATTTTTCTGTGAGTAGTAGAGATGACAGGAGAGAGATGGAGTAGTCACTGGGGTTGACAGGCTTTGGTGTTGAGCCCTGATAATAGGGCATGATCCGGTCCTCCAAAGAGAGGGAGCCTTGGGGGCATTCAGTTGAAGAGCAGAGAAGGATGAAAAGTCAAGCCCAAGGAGGGCAGAATGGGTTTTTATTTGTACTTTTAATTTGGGGTTTTGTTGGGGGATTCTAGCCGTGAGTGTTCTGGCTCTGTGACAAAGGTGAATGTAGGGAGGTGTGGAGAGAAGGCCTGAAAAGAGGCTACAATTGGAAGAAGTTCAGGGAGGCAGCACCAGGAGTCTGATGGGGACAGACAATACTGCTGGTTATAGGTTTCCTGGACTGCAACCAAGTGTAGTGTGAGGGCCTGGGTTCTCCTTCCAGCCACTAGGGGAGTTGGCAGGAGGCCTCTGAGAAGACTATAAGGACAACGGAAAACCCTGAAGGAAGGATGTGGGCACTGAAGTCATAAATGATCTGGAGGATGGTGTGGATTGCACTCTCAGCAAATTTGCGGATGATACTAAACTGGGAGGAGTGGTAGATACGCTGGAGGGGAGGGATAGGATACAGAAGGACCTAGACAAATTGGAGGATTGGGCCAAAAGAAATCTGATGAGGTTCAATAAGGATAAGTGCAGGGTCCTGCACTTAGGACGGAAGAACCCAATGCACAGCTACAGACTAGGGACCGAATGGCTAGGCAGCAGTTCTGCGGAAAAGGACCTAGGGGTGACAGTGGACGAGAAGCTGGATATGAGTCAGCAGTGTGCCCTTGTTGCCAAGAAGGCCAATGGCATTTTGGGATGTATAAGTAGGGGCATAGCGAGCAGATCGAGGGACGTGATCGTTCCCCTCTATTCGACATTGGTGAGGCCTCATCTGGAGTACTGTGTCCAGTTTTGGGCCCCACACTTCAAGAAGGATGTGGATAAATTGGAGAGAGTCCAGCGAAGGGCAACAAAAATGATTAGGGGTCTGGAACACATGAGTTATGAGGAGAGGCTGAGGGAGCTGGGATTGTTTAGCCTGCAGAAGAGAAGAATGAGGGGGGATTTGATAGCTGCTTTCAACTACCTGAAAGGGGGTTCCAAAGAGGATGGCTCTAGACTGTTCTCAATGGTATCAGATGACAGAACGAGGAGTAATGGTCTCAAGCTGCAGTGGGGGAGGTTTAGATTGGATATTAGGAAAAACTTTTTCACTAAGAGGGTGGTGAAACACTGGAATGCGTTACCTAGGGAGGTGGTAGAATCTCCTTCCTTAGAGGTTTTTAAGGTCAGGCTTGACAAAGCCCTGGCTGGGATGATTTAACTGGGAATTGGTCCTGCTTCGAGCAGGGGGTTGGACTAGATGACCTTCTGGGGTCCCTTCCAACCCTTATATTCTATGATTCTATGATTCTATGAAGTCTGAGCCACAGACCTTTCATAAAGACATTGGACTCTTTCTATTGGTGTCTATCTGGAAAGGCTGGAACTAAAATGTGACCTGGCCAGAGGACTGAGTCACGAGAAGTGGGACTGCAGCAGGGTGTACTAGGCAGGAAAGGGCTGCTATGAGAAGCCTGGCCATCAGGGAGGGTGCCAGTGATGAATCTATTCTTCTACATGCCTATACTTGTACATTACAACCTCAGTGCCAACCATTTTCAATCTGTAACACCATTAATTTTCATGTGTAAAAAGGCCAGCAATATTAAAATCAATTTAATTAATTGCCCCTCAATACAAGGACACTGAAGAAAATGTAATTTAAAATCATAAGGCAAAAATGTCAGTGACGAGATAAGCAGAGAAAGTTAGTTATGGGAATGTTAGAGGGAAATATTCAGATAAACCCCCCAAATTATAGATTATGTTCAAACCAAATGAAATAGCAAATCATGCATCTTGAGAACCAGAGACATTTTACACACATTGCTTATGCTTGAAACAAGGAGTGAAGAAAATAAAATGCATGCATTGGTGAGATGCTGTGTGCAACACATTTCTGTAACTATTGAGATATTTCAGGAATAAATAAACTGAGATGCATCGGAGAACAAAAAAAGGAGAAACATTGCCCCAGCAAGTTTTGCACAGGGCTTTCAAAGAGTAGCTATCTTGCCTGAGACAGAGGGCTTCACTTTTTCCTCTCCTAGGTATGGTGGTGGTCTTCTTTCACTTCTCCTGTCTGACTGTTGTACTCAGAGGTGGGGAAAAAAAACCAACCAAACTTCTGTTAACTGAATGATGGCTTTTAAAACTTTTCTTTTTAGCAAGGATATAGTCCAGCACTTCTCTTCATTTGCTAGAACTGTTTGCTTCTCTTACTCTAATGGGACCTGATCCAACTTGGACTGAAGTAATAGACTTCCATTGATCTGAACAGGAGTTGGATTGAGCATCTGGAGCAGAACTATAGTGCTCTTCTCCGATGACCAACCAATGGTGATGTTTCCTTGGCCATCTCATTGGTCATGTATTTAGCTGACACATCCCAGGCTGCTCAGCTTGTAGAAATGTTTTGTTAGATTGGGACCAGAGAACTGAGCAACTTGCAGGATCAAGCCCATAAAAATATAATATCCTGCTTGAGACATTTGGAAATCTTGGACTGAGAGGAGAAAAGATCTAGCTAATTCTTTCCCCCTCCCCCTTAAATTTCTTGTGAGAACCCAATTCTCTCCTCCAGATAGCAAACATTTTTAGAATATCTAATAAAGGTTGAGTACTTTTGACTCTGTAGACAACTTTTTTCTTTTACTGGTGCTGTAATTGTAACATTCAGATGCTCTTGTGATAGGAAGCAGTTGTTATAGTTTAGTGAGGGTTATGGAATTTAGGTAAAATAATACTAATATATATAATAATATAAAATCATTCAGTTGAGTGACAAAAATACTAAACCTGTTTTAAGGCAGTGTGTGCTTCTTTTGGTTTTCTTGCTTCTATCTTGTAACTTGCCAAATACAGGTGAATTAATTAATATTTTTATGCAAATATGAGCAATGACCATTAGTGTTTTGAGGTTAATTCTATAAGATTGTGATTTGCTTAGATTTTTTTTCTCTCCAGGATGTTTTTGATTACTTATGTACCCAAAGCGTTATGAACTATTGAGATATATATTTAACATTTTATCTTTTATGAATTAATGTAATGAGTACAAAATGTGAAATTAAAATAAAAAAGTGCCTGCCAAGTGTCTGTATAAAAACGCACTTGAATCTCCGATATGTTAACATTACAGACAATATTAGTATACCATGTTTGTCACAATGGCCATGGAGAAAAGTGTAACAATTTAAAGGTGAGTGGATATTTTCCACCTCTCCACTTTTGCCAAACAGCAATCTGTAACAAAGAAAGTGATCTGACAATTTGATTCTCAGAGCAACTTTTTCATGCTTCCAACCCTCTCAAAGAGTCTTATGTACAACAGTGGTTGAAAAGCCCGTCTTTGTATTTTGCAGTGAAGCAATAAGAGATTAAATTGGTATCATTCATTTCTTCTCTCTGATGCTCTAGCCATGAAATCACATGTTTTGGTAGTGTAATATGGATGTTGCATATTTAGGTCCTGCTTTTGCTGTCAGTATGTAAACTAAAACTTTATTGAATTTAGAGGGAATTTTGACTGTGTTAAGACCAAGATTAGATCCTTTTAGGTTTCCAATCTGTGTTTTGGGCATAGTAAATTGAAGTCTTTCCAGGCTGCTCCCTGTGCATAGAAGGCACAAAGACAAGGATCCGAGAAGATGATGAATGGGCTGAAGAGATTGGTGGTGTTGGGGAAGCCAAAGGAGATGAAGGATCGATGAAATAGGAAAAGGGAATTGTGAATATCTGAGTGAACAGTGAGGTTCATTACATAGTGCACTTCTAGGATACGTGTGTAACACTGTAGAAGGGAAGTGAAAATGATTGCTTCTCAAGCAAGTGGTGGATCCAATAGATCCTTCAGAGGAAGGTGCAAAAAATCTCCCAATCCCTTGGAGTTAGAGATTTGTCATGAATTTTGAAGCATGAGACTTAATATCTCTTCTAGAATGTGTTAACACAAACTGTTATAACTCTGGATATTCCGTATCCCTTTTGAATGTTGCTAAGTTTTTGGCCTCAAAGACACCTTGTGGCAACAAGTTCCATATTTGAGTTACATGTTTGAAAATCTCCTGACCTACTTTCCTACACAGTTCATTTTATATGCTTTCACCATGTCCCCCCTTGTCCTGATGAATTAGATAACTCTGTCTTTTTCATCTATAATCTCTTATTCTGTGGTAAAACAGAAGTCATTTCTTGTTTCCCTTCTAAAATATTACATAAACATTTATATCATCCCATGAATAGAACACTTTTTTTGTGCTTTTTGAATTTAAATTAAAAAACATGGTGGTGAATTGGGAGAATAACTAACTTAATTCCATCAGGAGAAGATGACGGAACTGCTCAGATTTGTCAGCTGCTTCTGTTTTTCTAAAATGCTACAAGGATTAGCTGCTTCCTTAGTGGAGGCAGCTGACTCTACTTCTTTCAACTTGGACTTCAACTCTTTTTCCCTGGCCCTCAACAGCTCTCTGTGTCTGCAAATTTGGAGGTGAATATTTCATCGCCTCCCAGGGCAAGGGGGAAGGAGACATTAAATCCAATGTTATTGGAGATGCAAAGCTTGCAAGTCTGCTAGAGAGACAGTTGTTCTCTGATGAATGTCTGCTCAACATGGGATCTGCTTGGATGGACTGAAGTTCATCGGAATACAAATGAGCGGTACAGGCCTAACAAGTGGTGGGAAGTTTGTGTGGGAAAGGAAGTACAGAAGTGTTGTGAGGGTTGGGCTTGCCATGTGCTTGGAAGGCCTGGCTAAATCCCAGGGGTTAGGACAAGTGGGCAGAAGAGTCAGAGGAGAGCTCTTCTGCCCAGCTGCTCCTTAGCCCTGTTGTGAACTTGAATTTATCCAAAACTCAATCAGGCTTCATCCAGGCCTCCCCAGCAATGCATTTTGCTATCCGTCTCCAATTCTGTCACTTGTTAAATCCAAGAAACTCACTTCCAGTCAGATGGACTTCACCATGTCTGTCAAAATGGGAGTCCTCTCAAGGGAACCACAAGGGGTTCATCAGAAGGAGCAGCTGTCCTTGGAGCAGAGCTTCAAGCTCCCCATCTCTGGCAAGTTTGAAGTATTCCTCTCTACCTGTCATGGTTCCTTGGACCGGGACATGGTGGGAATGGCCAGTAATTGAGGGCAGATGGGGGATACCACAGGTTAAGTTGTCAGAGACATGGAGCTTGCAGCTTGGCATCAGCTCCTTCTATGGGGATATGAATGTTGTCTTAACTGGTATTTTCCTGGATGTTTATTGTTGTACTGATAGAAATGTAATTTAGCAGTCTTAACTCAAAGTTAATGAAGTTTTTCTGTGGTATATTTTAGACTGCAATATTCAGTGCTTGGTCTTCACTAGCTAGGAGTTCAATGTCTAAGGTCAAAGAAACCCTGGTTCAGATATAGACCCTAACAAAATAAATACAAAAATAAAAACTTTGCTTCAAGCACTTTCTTTCTTTCAATCATCTCAGGCACATTTCTTTGATATTTTAATGACTATTTCCTTCTTGGTTCACTTTTAGTTGTTAGTACATGAAGGAGATGTCATTTGGGAAGCATCTGTCTGTCTATCCTAGATTAGAGCATACCAATGTACAGTTGTCTGGATCGGATATCAGTTTAACGGGATTGTGTTGGAACATTAATAAAGTCAAGAAAGCTTAAGGTATCATTTTGGTTTTTTGCGATGTAATGACAAAATCTGGCCCCAGATAGTAACTTGAATACTAATATGGCATCAAAATGATGCCCTGGAGTGTCACTGAAATGTTTAAGCACGCTCAAAAGAGTTGCAAGGTTTCTGTTCCTCTCTAGCTGATATCACTAGTTTGGAAAAAAAATTACTACACATAGAAGCACAAACATATACCTGTGATTTGAGCTTTTCTTCAAATATTTCAACATTGTGAACAAAATTATCATGGCTGGGTCTAGATTGTTGTAAATTTTGACACACAAAATACCCAAAATCACTGGGGAAAAACACCACTTTCAGGTCAGAACATACAGTAGAGATACTATATGTTCAAGGGTCATTATTTACAAGAAGAAATGCAAACCATTCCATATACCATAGGAAAAAACACAATGGAAAGCATCTTCAAAAGACCACAGGTCAATCTATCTGAACTGGCCTCTCAAAAAGATTAGCACTTTTGAATATGCAGTTAGTGGAAAAACTACCTCCATGCAGTGGACACTGCCATGTTTTCCATTGTTCTTCAGAAGAACCTGCCACGAAGGTAAATATTTGAGGATGATGGGCTAAATTCTGTCCTGACTTACATCCTGTGTAATTCTGTTTGAAGCCGGTGGGATTAGACAGAATGAGTTGCAGCTGCTCAGTTCCTCTAAAGGTCTCGCCAAATGTTGTTGTTGTTTTAAGGATATGGAATGTATACATGTGATGAATTCTCTACAGTTGACGTGTTTTAACTGCATATTATTGAAAATACAAAACCAGTTGTACTACATTGGTGAGGCTTGGCAGAATTTTTTTTTTATAATTGTTGACAGATAATATAGATTTTGTTTTAAATCTCTCTTTTTAGATTTTTATCTATTTAAATTTTTCAATAATGGGAAACTATGGGGGGAGTGTCAGATAATTAGTTAATGACAGTAGACAGATTTAAAAAGTCAAAGCTTTATAAACCAATTGTCGACTTCTCTTGTCAAAATATACAAAGTAAATATCCTTAAATCAACCAATAATTCCTGTTTTTACTATTCATTCACTAGTCCATTTGTAACAAGCCTAATTCAAAAGTCTAAATCGCTGGATTGTGGATATAATTAGTACTCAAGCAGCCTTTTTATTACTTTGCCTGTTTTGTGAATTTTCTTTTCATCATCTTGTGTGTATGGTAAAATTGACATTTACTGATTAAAAATTGAATCCTTCCAAGCCTAATTATGAGATGAAGAATGTCTAACTTGAGGCTTTGGTGACAAATGACTAACTCTGATATTGTGTTTACTGATGTCACTGGAATCCTTTGATGGAATATATCTTTGTTACAGGGTTAATTATCCATTACTACTAGAAATAGATCTATCAGATCACAGTGAACTGAAGTCTAGAGAATTCTGACTCTTAATAGTCTAAAAAGGGTAGAGTGGGGTGTCAAGCTTGTTCTGTGTTGAGGGATGAATTTGTATTTGTGGTCTATGAGATGGGATATAAGGTTAGGAAGCCTATAGGCTACCCTTAGTTCACAGTAGAACTCCCCTTGATGTGAATGACACGTCTGCACAAAGATCAAAGGTAGAATTTGGCTTCTATGTAGTAATTAAATATATAGGTGCCAAATTGTGGATCAGCCCTATGCAGCCCACAGGGGCATGAAGGACAGTAAGACACCCCTCCCTGCTTTGTGCAGACATTGCTGGAGACCAGGATCTTTGTACCCAGTACCCCCATCTCCTCCTCTTCCCCACCATGTTTATGGACAGAGAATGGGCAGATGAGGGTGGGAAATGGATGGAGCCTTTGTTCAGCCTTCCCCAATGGGCTGGTTATCACAGGTGAGAAGGTGCATAATTATGAAAGTATAGTTTTCTACTACTGATCAGGGACAGTAGCTAGCTATGTGCTGCTCCTTACTCAAAGGGACAGTCTTGTTCTAGCTCTTAGTTATCATTATTTGTTCATACCTTTTATTTGTTCATACAATAAAAGAATATATTTTCTCAGCATCACATAGTGAGAAAATATATTCACCTGTAACACCACTGCTGTTTCTGACCGTTGGTATATTTCATTCCCCATCCTCCATTCTCCACTTTTCCCTAATCACTTTACATTTTCCTGCTTCTAATGCCTAATTCCCACTACCTATTTCTCTTTTTTTAAAAAACTTTTTGGCTGTAGTTTCTTGGGGACTAAAGGTGGCTCTCCTTCATCTCCATCATAGTTCCTGATGATATAGTGCAGAATTTAGCTCTCAGTATTCAAACTAACATGCAGAATATCATCAAGATTCATACTCAGGCAGCATACAAAGGACAGTCACAATCTTGTTTCTGTACATCAGATTTCACATTGGTATGATGCAATAATTCCAAAGTTGAGTGACTTGGGAGTTAGTCATTCATCCATCTTGTTGCATTTTCTAGAGTGTGTTTAATGAAATGTTGTCCTTCCCCAATCCCCAGTCCTTTCCCACACAATACTGTATGTGTCCTCTTACTCTTTGTTTTGGCTATGGTCATGGCAGAGAAATTAAGCTAGGAATATTGCCAAATATGTTGTTTTATATGGATATATAATATTTGTATTACCTCTGGCTCACATTTCTTGGGATATGAGAGTGATAATCTTTGTCTCTTGAGGTTGTAGATTAAATTAATCTTGACTGCAAAGCTTCATAAAGCTGTGCAATAGACTTCTGGACAAAATATCCAAGAAAGAACATGGTGGTATGAATCTGGTCCAGCCACAGAGATTTTCAAAGGTTCTTTGGAAACCGCAGAATGATTACATGATAGTGGATGTTGTCAATCTGTAATATTTAGTCCATGCCTGGGGAACTGAATGACTCTCTGTATTTAGTTTTGAAGGCTACAATTTCATGTTGGCCTATTGACCAAGAAAAGTAGTATATGAGGCTCTGGTTTTATGATTTTAAGAGGTCTGAGGGAGGTCTATACCATTTCTAGTGTAAAGAGATGTACAAAACATTTGGGGTTTGATTAGCAACTTTTTTGCTTTCCTTTTTGCTATGAAATACATTCTCCAAGTTTTCAAAATAAATAAATCTTAGTGAAATATACTTGCTCAATACATTTGGATGTAATTTAGTTCTGGAATGAATTTAATGCAATTATATTTACATATAAATAAAGTACCTTTTCTTAGGGTTTGAGTAGTGTAGTGATCTAGCATGATCAATAACATAGTAGAGGAGAGGAAGGCAAAGAGAGGTGTAACCCAATGTAAAAAGACATTAAAAGGAAGACCCCAGGCTTTCAAGAGGTGGGGGACATGACCACTAGCTTTTTCAAAGAGAGAGGCAAGAAAAGATGGCTACTGAGAAGGGAAAAAACGTTAACATCTGTCAAGGTTCCTCCCCCACTCTGAACTCTAGGGTACAGATGTGGGGACCTGCATGAAAAACCTCCTAAGCTTATCTTTACCAGCTTAGGTCAAAACTTCCCCAAGGTACAAAATATTACACCCGTTGTCCTTGGACTGGCTGCTACCACCACCAAACTAATACTGGTTACTGGGGAAGAGCTGTTTGGACGCGTCCTTCCCCCCAAAATACTTCCCAAAACCTTGCACCCCACTTCCTGGACAAGGTTTGGTAAAAAGCCGCACCAATTTGCCTAGGTGACTACAGACCCAGACCCTTGGATCTTAAGAACAATGAACAATCCTCCCAACACTTGCACCCCCCCTTTCCTGGGAAATGTTGGATAAAAAGCCTCACCAATTTGCATAGGTGACCACAGACCCAAACCCTTGGATCTGAGAACAATGAAAAAGCATTCAGTTTTTTACAAGAAGACTTTTAATAAAAAATAGAAGTAAATAGAAATAAAGAAATCCCCCCTGTAAAATCAGGATGGTAGATATCTTACAGGGTAATTAGATTCAAAAACATAGAGAACCCCTCTAGGCAAAACCTTAAGTTACAAAAAAGATACATAGACAGAAATAGTTATTCTATTCAGCACAATTCTTTTCTCAGCCATTTAAAGAAATCATAATCTAACACATACCTAGCTAGATTACTTACTAAAAGTTCTAAGACTCCATTCCTGTTCTGTCCCTGGCAAAAGCAGCATACAGACAGACCCAGACCCTTTGTTTCTCTCCCTCCTCCCAGCTTTTGAAAGTATCTTGTCTCCTCATTGGTCATTTTGGTCAGGTGCCAGCGAGGTTACCTTTAGCTTCTTAACCCTTTACAGGTGAGAGAAGCTTTCCCCTGGCCAGGAGGGATTTCAAAGGGGTTTACCCTTCCCTTTATATTTATGACAACATCCAAGATGGGCAAGGAGCAAAATGACTCTGTGCTCTTTTACCAGTCATGAGGATGGCACAGATTTCAAAATGTTCTCAAATGTGCTCAACTAGCCAATTGTAAGCAGTAAAATGAAACTACTTAATATTTTCCAGCTCAGCAAGTGATATAGTGAATGCTTTGTAATAGTCTTGGAATTTGCATCTGAGATCAGCTGAAAAAGGGCCAGATTATGGCTGTACTTTATACATCCATGCAGGAGAATAAGAGGAAGCAAGACTCTTGCTCCTATGCTACTGCAATTTTTCGTCATTTGCCTTCAGTCCTCTTAGTCTGATGTGACTTTTATAATCTTCAGACCTCTACCTCTTCCTCCCCTTCTCCCTTCAGAGCAGTTGGAAAGTGTTTTCCCATTGTTTATTAAAGAGGAGTGTGGAAGTACCAATACATGTTCTACTTTAAATAGCCTTTGCTCCAGTAAGTTTAAAAAAATATAGGAAAAATACTTCCCTCAATGCCAATTGATTTTTAAAGTGAGTTGGGCCTGAGTATAGAAGATTTTTGTAATTACATTTTTTTAATCAATGGCAAAAAATTACATAAAATAATCAAGGTCATTTTGATTTTGTTAGTGAGTACAATATTTTCAGAGGTCCTGAACACCAGCTTCCAATGACGTTAATGGAAGTTGAGGACTCAGTACCTTTTCGCAAATCAAGTTGGTAGCATCTGTAGTGAAGACCAGCCACTGATTTCACTATTCTCATACCAATTTTATCACCCATATATACATTAGATAAAAATGAACTATTATTTCATTTCTTAGGCTGATGTATTTATTTTTTATTCTGTTTTTCCCCCTCGCAAACAGTGCAGTGTAACTTTTACAAAAAAAATCTCAGAGTCTATGAATTTATTTGTAATCATTTTAAAACATCTGTATATGGTGACAGAACACAGAACTTTGAAAAGGGAATCTTGGACACTGGGTGGTCCCTTGTAATTACAAACGAGCATAGATATTATTTTATAATTCATTTCACGCTGGCTAATGAACAACTCTGAACACAAAGCAGTACATTTTTCTGACTTCTCATTTTCATAAGGCCTTCGATGCTGCTTTAGCTACCATTTATATCCAAATTCATGACTCACCTCTCCCACTGTTCTATGTACTGAATTCCTTAGAATTTTATATCCGGTGACTTATATTCTTTAAAACTTTTAATTTGTATTTTTTTAAAGGAAAATTTTTCCAATGCCTGTCAATTTTGAGTTGATATCTATTAAATTAATTGGTGGTTAAGTAATAGAGGTATTAATGGAGGAAGCATTCACCCTTGAATAAATCGTAATAGGTGACCTTACATTCAGAATTAATTTCACGTATGTCATAAATAAAATATAGGTTAAAGTACAATTACCATACAGAACATCTGTTTGTTGATGTTATAAATATTTTTATATTCATGATACACAAGTATATCAAAAGTACTTCCATTCTGAAAGGTATATTGTTTTTTGTCAAGTCACAGGCATCAAATGTTCTTCAGAATTATTCATGTAATTTCTTAATGGAACAGATTCCCAAGAGGGACTTGCCTGCTAAACTGCCACTATAGGCTGCTGAGCCCAACATTTAGGGTATATCTATACTTAAATGGCTACAGTGACACAGTTGCAGCGCTTCAGTATAGACACCACCTACACCGAGGAGAGGGGTCCTTACGCACCACTGGCATTTACAAAACACCACCTCTGTTGATGTCTAATCCTGCAAGCACCTAAATTCTCAAGGCGCCTAAAATTCTGCTGGTGAGCATGTGCACAGCCACCTCAGTACTGATATGCTTGAGCAGCTTGCCGTCAAACTCATGCCTAAGCCCCAGTGGGACTCACAAAGTAGGTTTCAGAGGAACAGCCGTGTTAGTCTGTATTCGTAAAAAGAAAAGGAGTTCTTGTGGCACCTTAGAGACTAACCAATTTATTTGAGCATGAGCTTTCGTGAGCTACAGCTCACTTCATCAGGTCTCCCTTCTCTACTTTGCCTATGGGATCCAACCTGGTAGAGCTCAGAGGCTGCCTTAGAACATAAAGTCTGAAATGGATCAGGCCCCACGCAATATAGAAGATGCAGTGATGATGGTGTTCTCCCTGTTACCCAACAGACCAGTGGATAGAGTACTCACCCAGGATGTTGGAGACCCAGAGTGAAATCCCTCTTCTGCTTGATGTAAAGCAGAGACTCACCTCTCAAGTGAGTGTCCTAATGACAGGACTATGGGTACTCTGGGGTGAGTTGCTCTCGCTTTCTCTCCTGTCAAAGATGTTCCACTTTGTATAAAATACTTAAATATTTATCTTACCCCATATCACCAACTTTGTGTGTGCAACATCTGAAACTTAATATGGTGATGTATGTCTCAGACACATTTTCAATTAGGAGCTGTTGGCAGCTGATAAGTTAGAGTAGCCCTGAGGCTTCTCTAAATTATTTAGCCTAGCAATCGTTTCACTCAGGATTGTGGGGAGCATAGAGATGGCTTGAATCCACATTTCCACATTCCTCCTACCTCCCCTGCCATGAGGAGCAGTGATGGAGTACAGTTCAGGATCAGGACTTGTCTTTTTTAATGTAAAAAAACCCTTTTTTTTACCTTAACACATGCAAAACATTTTGAATCTTATGAGTTTTTTTAAAGCAAAAAATATTCAGAATTAATGTACAACTGTATTGTTGGAAAAACTATTAATTTTCACAAAGGTTTCAGACAAGATGTAGAAGCAGATTTTTATGCTAGGCTATAGTCATTAGCAGCAGGAACATCCATGGGAACATAGACACATAAATGTGGGGATTGAGGGTTGATGTTTTATATTATCACAACAGAAATATGTTGAGATGAGCTACAAATCAAATATAAAAGCCATACAAGTTGAACAAAGTGCATTCTTTAATTCTTAGTTCATACCAAGATCCTACATGCATGCAAAATTTTGTGCAGATTAAATCCTATTTCCTGTGTGCCTGTCTTAAATAGGGCTAGAATTGGAAAAACAAAAGTAGAGGTATTCTCTCAGCCTCTGCTTGTAAAGCAAACTTTGCATGTTTGTTACACCAGCATTAGTTAGGCTCCCTAAAATGAAAGAGGAAAATTTTAATTTAAAATGAAAGACTCATAGGGCCAGATCCAAAGCCCCTTGAAGTTAATGGGAATCTTTTAATTGATGTCAGGTGGTTTTAGATTAGGCTCATTGTTAGCCAAATAAAAAAGAGAAATGGTTATCTACTGTTGTTGCCCAACTACCTACATTGGTCTTTGGACTCGTCGGGGCTGGTGCTGCTGTTCCATCCAGTGGCATGGATTAAACTATGGAACAATAACAACCACCCAAAGCTGTACTTTCTCAGTTGGAGCCTGGTCTCCCACTGAGGTTGCCTGGTCCAGATCTGTTTTCCTGCATGGCTTGCATTCAGTGAGGCTCCAGTGCCCCTTGACACTCCCCCAGGTTTAGCTCCTCCATGCTGAGGCTCTGATACTCCCTGGCCTCTGCTGAACATGACTCACCCTTGGTGATTCTTAGATGCTTCCAAGCTCTTATGGGCTTTGCTTGCTCTTAGTGCAATATGTCTAATGCCCCTTTGGGATTGGCAGGCTTGTAGGTTTCCCAGTTGTTGCTGTGCCTTGAGGTTGCTACTTGTACAGATAAACCCTCTGTGTTACAGGGACATTGCTGTTCCTGCCTATGCCTGATGCCCTTTTGGGCAGAAATGCTTGTTACTGCTGCATTACCTAACAACCAGCACTCATGGATGGCTGCAGGAGCCAAGCCCAGGGGAGCTGTGCAAGTGTTTGGCTCCTACCGGAAGCAGTTGGCAGTATCAGATGAGGTCTCTCTCTAGGGACCCGTCAGATAGGTAAGAGCTGGGCTTATAGATAGGCCAATTACATATGTATTTAATATCACTGGGCCTCTAATTGGCCAGAGGTGTGGTTGACAATACAAGATGGCTGCTGAATGGGAGCCAGACAGGAATTTGGCTCCAGGAGTGAAGTAAAATGTCAGTTGGCCAAAAAGAAGTGGGTTTCCTCTTAAAAGATGCAAACAAAAATAGGTACACTGTGTTGTAAAGGAAATGTTACAATATTTCAAAACCTGTATCCCCCTGATATAGGAGTTGTAGGAAATGGAGCTCAAGGTATTAGAAACAGCTGCTTATCAACAAACTGTATTTACTAGTATGAACAAATGTAATGACCCTCACCTTGGTAATCAGTGGAAAGTGAACCAGAAGGCCTCCAGAGCTAAATCATGAACCTTTATAGTTTGAACTAGGAGTCAAGGACTACAATCCCTAAATGTGAGCTGTAGCAGCCACATCCTCCGGGGATCTAAGCACAAAGGAGGATATGTAATATATATTGAATAGTGGGTTACTTAAATATCTTGTAAATGTTTAGGGGCCTAATTATGCTGAAAATTCACTGTGTATGGGCCACACAACCAGGCCTTTTTCACCTGCTCTCCTGTTCATTGAGCACTAGAGTATTGGGTTCTCATTTAGCTATTAAATGGCTTTTACACTCTTAAGTTCAGCATCTTCAATGGGAAGAAGTAGGTGGTATGCCATATTAGAATCAAGATGCATTTACCGAAGTAGGGTGCACCTTATTGAAATCAGTGGTGCACTTTTTTGAAACCAGTGAATTAGCTTGTATGTAATAAACTAGTTTTATTCATGCAGCTAGAAGACTTAGACCACTACCTTATGTAACTGAAACATGTAGTACAAATCTCAATACTGACAATATATATGTAGAGAACAGCAATCACCATAAAATGTATCTGCCTATGCAATTTTTTAAAATTGAATTATATTTCAAGTTGGTATTGTACAATCAGATTAAGTATTTGGGGATTTAAATTGGTTTTTTTAACTAAGAATCAATCTTAATCTTGTAACAACAAACGAAAATAGTGTTTGTATTTTAGCCTTTGTCAAGTTTACAGTTTTTTAACCCAATGATACATGTTTTAGCATTTATTTGCCTCTCCTTATTAATTAATGTACATCACACATAAAAATGCTATGTTTTAAAAGAGTGAAGAAAGGAAACTCGCTGTAATTACTTGATTAATTTGAATACTGTCAAATTTGGCAGTCATACCTACAATGCAGAAACAATCCTGTAACTGTTTGCCATCCCCCCACTACACTGACTGACTAAGAGGGAGTTTTCTCCTCTTCACAATAAGAGGAAATCTCATTTGTTAGACTAAGACTTTTTTAATATTCTCTTCAAAAGCACTACTTAAAGATAAATCACAATGCCAAACACTGGTTTAATGGGGAAAAAGCATGACCGAACGTGGGAAAAATGTACAATTTGATAAGATGAAGATCATTTTCTTCATCTCCATTAGTTTTATGTAACCTATTTTTTAAAAAAAGAATATTGCAGTTTGCTTTGTTAAACTGAGCCCAAAGTCCCTAAAGTGTGTTTTCAAGAGGCTTTTCATGTTTCATCTTTATACCACAATGGAACATGAAATCTTGTAACTAAATGATTCTCTATCTGCAATACTGCAGTGGGTTTGACCGTTCCCTCTTCACCCTTGTCCAAAGTCATCTGTTTTGTTCCTTCTGACAGTTTAAAATACAAGGGGGAAGATTAGGGATTTGGATCTGATATCCACGTCCCAGATCCTATACCACTGCGATTTATGGGAAGTTTTCCATTCACTTCACTGAGCATAGGATCAAGCCCTGAGTGACTGGGTAACATGTCCATAAGCTTTATGAATTACTGTGATAGAATATAATGAAAAAATAAGGGATAAGCAATGTTTCTCAGCTATGCTTGGCTGGCCTATTTTTAAATTAAGATGATATAAGCTAATATTATTTTTTAGTCAAATGTCTAAATACTCTAGACATATTATATTGACTTGTATAAGAGATTGGAATCAGTTTAATACTGAACAGGCTCACATTTGCAGGAAGAAATCCTAGACTTGCAATGGACTGTATCTGATTGTAGGTCCTTATCCATTCAAATTCTATGATTCTCTAAGATGAATGAAATATTTCTATATTTGTTTTTGTTCATACTATCTTTTTCAATTCTTATTCACGTGGCTAACTAAGCTATGTAACTGATGCAATTCTTCACAGAAGTGCACTGAAGCTACTATCTAAATGTATCAATATTTTCTATCTGGCAATATTCAGAATAGCGGCTGTGTTAGTCTGTATCCGCAAAAAGAAAAGGAGTACTTGTGACACCTTAGAGACTAACCAATTTATTTGAGCATATTTGACAGCTCACGAAAGCTTATGCTCAAATAAATTTGTTGGTCTCTAAGGTGCCACAAGTACTCCTTTTCTTTTTATCTGGCAATAGGCACTTTAAATTAAATTTAAAAAATTATGTGGAGGAAGGGTGGTCATTTTTAAAAGGGCACAGGAGTGGAAACCAGAAGGCTGGGGTTCCATTCCTCGTGGGCCCTTGGAAAGTCATTTATCCTCTGTGTGACTCAATTTCCTATTCTGTAAAATGGAGATGATTCACTCTTATGACAAGGGATTAACTTCGTAATGCTTGTTAAGGATTACTTTATTAAGGCATGTTAAAGCACTTTGAGATCCTGGGCTGGAAGATGCCATAGAATGCAAAGTACTACTTCTATATTGGCTTTGTTGAGGTTGGTTTACAGCATGTTTTGCCCAGTCATGTGACACAGAGTTTTCTAGAGTACTGTGACCCATTTGGATAAAATGAACAAAAAGAGGAAAATATTTTTCTATAGCAGATGCAAAAATAGAAGCAAGACAATAACAAACATTTTATAAAGCTGATTAACTTTTATTTATATGGCAATATTTCAGCTATCACTATCCTCAGTCCACAATGTTACAATAGGAAACTCTATTTAAACTCCCATTTTATTCCAGGAAACACAAGTGAATTCTCAACGGGGTGACTTTGTGGCATCTTCTTACAATAAGAAGAAGTAGAGAATTAAGCACAGAATTGCACGTGTAATAGATAATGTGATTTACGGGCTTAAATGTTCTGTTGGAGTGTTGTGGGTGGATGAAACTAAACACACACTTAAAATAAGGATTACAGAACATAAAAGTGACATACAAAGACAGGACAAAATATCACCTGTGGCCATACATTTTGTTGATGAGAAACATGAGGTTATATCCAGGAGGATTTTTTGGAATGCATCACGTGGGAAAGCAAAGTAGAAGTAGTGACAAGAAAACTGAGAAGAAAATCCTGTGGGTCCTTGAAGGGCAGTGGGGAATTCAGACTTCATTGAGAAGGACTGTGAAACGGAAAGAAGAATTTTGATCCATTATCCCTGGAGGAAAAGAGTAGGGAATAGAATAAAAGTGTAAAGTATATGTGTCTTAGACACACAAAATATCAATCCATGTAAAGATGGAATTAAATTTCAGAATACATATCAGCAATTTAATGGTAAAACACATTGCATTGATGTTCTAATTATCCCAAAATAAGGTGTTTTATCAGGGTTAAAGTTACACTCAAAAGAAATCCAAATCCAATAATGTCAAAATGAGTAGTTATGGCACCCAAACAACCTTAACGTAGTGTCAACATGAGGGGAGAAAATATGAAGGAAAATAAAAAAGTCTTCAAAAATCAGTTCAGTCTAATCTGGGACCACAAACACCTGAATCATAATCATATAGCTCTTGCATAGCATCACATCGAGGTAGAGCTACAGTTGCGTGGGTTCGTTAATTGAGCATTTCTTATAACGTTTGAACTTCCAGAGTATGTAATCCATGATTTTGGGATAACTACAATATCTCTGTAATGTGTTTTATCTTACTGGCATGTACTTTGATACTTAACTCCATCCTAAATAACATTTTTGTCTAGGAATATATCCTGGAATAATTCCTTACTTATATTTTGTACGCATTAATTGATGTCCAATGCTATATACTGGTTGTGGTCTGAATTTAGCAGGATAAAATGGAAGGTTAGGATTGGTTTCTGTCACTGTTATACTGTGGTCTGAGGGAGGATAAGGGTAATTGAAATGAAATATTAGTAATTTCATATTTATATTTGTATAAATAGTGTCCACATACTTTTACTTTGTGTCACTGTAAGCTTTGGTGAACAGTTATCCACCAGAACTAAGAACACCATCTTTCAGATTGTTTGCTGAGAAAATAACTATGATTTGGAGCACTAACCTCTTCAGTTTTAAAAAGAGAGTGCACAGTGTGTGAATGCCTTATGCACATATGTGGTATTATTCATAAGTTCCTGGAACCCCCCAAAAAGCAGTCAGACTCAGGATACAAAGAAAGCTTGGAATCCGTTTTAGCTGAGAGAAAAGAGGCTCATTATTACACTGACTCCGAATTTCTTTTATTCAGAATGGAAATCTGTTAAGTAGCACATACGCTGCCAGATCCTCAGCTGGTGTAAATCCTCTTCATGGGCTTCAATGGGGCTATGCCAGTAAATCAATATTGACACATTTAGAAGGAGAATGAGAGAGGTCTGTAAGAGGTTTTAGAAATCTTTGTACAATCATTTGCCGGGAGCAGGGGCGGGAAAGTTGAAGGTGATGTATTAGCAGGAGAAGATAAAGATGATAGTAACTAAACAAACAAAAAATAGCTGGAAATTTAAAGGGAGATGCATTGAAATATTGTCTGTGACTCTGGCAACAATGCCTTCAGAAGAAATTGAATCTCATTCTTTCATTTTTTTTAAAGATTTGAGATGAAAGGACTCAAAATACAGCAAAATGAGGTTATGTAAGAAGAATCTGACTGAGAACTGGGGATCCAAAAGATGGCGTAAATGGACACAAATAACTAGACAGAACTAAATTAGACTCATTGATCAAGTACGTCTTGTCAGGTCATTGTCACATTTTTCTGCTGTCTGTGATTCAGAGTGACTCAGAAGTACAGGTATTTGGGATCTAGAATGTCCTGTTTTAATACGTACAGCATATGGTGAAACAACTTCAAATTATTTTACTGTATAGCAACCTACCACAAGTCAAAAATTAAAAAGTTCAGATATTCTAGAAGAAGGAAATATCCAGAAAACAGTAATTCTGAAAAAAAACTAATGGTGGTTGTCATTTAAATAGTTATTAACTTGCCATGTGGTACGGTGGCAAACCCCCAAATACTGTTTTTTACTTTGGGGCCACATTATGTCATTGGGCAGGGAGATGACAGCTCCTCCCCTTAAGACTGATGAAAATTCACCTAGAACATTGCTTTAAGTTATGGGCACATCAGTACCAAAAAGACAGATGTAGATAGCAGGAAATTCAGCAGAAAAATAAAAATGGGGAAAGATCTTGACCTATGTGGAAAGAAAATCTCTTACTTAGAAGGAAGAAAAAACATCTAAATATATTTAGGTGAGAAAATGATGAATGGAGAGAGAAGTTTCTACAAATAAAGATGAAAACCCAGCTGAAGAAGAGGAAATTTTTTATGGTTGTCCAAGGGAGTAGACCTTGGAGTAACTTGTATGAAATTAAGAAAGGGAAAACATAGACTAAATATCAGAGAATTTCTCAGGCCTCATCATTTGTAAAAATTAATTCTTGGACAGTGGTGGAAATGCCATTGTTTTGGATTATTTTATAATGGGCAATATAACACAGGAGAATATAGTGAAGGAAACCATTCTGCATCAACAGGGAGATGGACTAGATGACTTAAGAGGTCTTACTTTGTTTTGTAAAGCACATAAATAAGGAACTGATTTAGGATTTTAAGGTCAACCTAGGTAAAGATTTTTTTTCATTAGAAAAAAACGTGAGTTTTTCATGGTGCACAGCCTTCCCAAGCACTCTCTCCCTTGTTTTGGCCCTACATAAGACGTAAGTGCCATAGCTGTCATCTGAGCCTTGGCGTAAAGTACAGGATTATCTTGCTAGATCTTCAAGATCATGCCTAAAATGAGTGGGCTATGTTGAGTTCTGCTGTTTTGAAATATGTAGTGGGGCATTCCTTCTTTGTATTCTTTGGAAGATACTCTGGATACTTTAACAACAACGTATGTTTCTACTCATATGTCTATTTACTAAGTTCACAGTGACTTGTTGGAAATTGGCAGGTATGTTTCAAGTTTAGTGGTCATGAAAAGTATCTAATTTTGGAACACTTCACAGACCAGCTCTAACTATGTCAGTATTGTCTATAAATAGCAGACATGCAAACAGGCTATGCCTGTGCCTCCCCAAAAAACCCAAGTAGAACCAAAATCCTTTACATGTGTTCAAAATAATATGTTGTGCCAATTTCATCCTGAAGTATGTATAAGACTTCCATGAGGACCGGGTCAAATTCAGAGGGGATAGAATTGGTGATGTATGTTGTATGTCATTTATAATTTAAGAGCCATCAGTGACTGTACAAAGAAAATATATCTTGCACATTGAAGACAGATGGAGGTATAAAAGGGAAATAAATTAAGAGGGAATATAATTTTAAGATAAGGGTAATTTGTCATCTCTATTTAAAGTAAACAAACTATGTAAGTTAGGGGCCCACTTTGCCTAAATGACTGAAGATTTAGACCAAGATTTTCAAATTTGAATACTTAAGAAGTTAGACTCCTACATCCATGTTTAGGCACCTAAATTTGGCCTTGTTTTCAAAGGGGTTGATCATCTGTAGCTCCCATTACCTTCACTGAAATTTGTAGGTGCTCAGCGATTTTGAAAATTAGACCATTTCTATTTAAACATGCAAATATTGATTTAGGAATGCAACTGTAGCACCCTGTTCTGAAATTTTTGGCCTCTGCAAATTCTATCAAGTATTACAGTAGAGCAGGATAGAGTATTTTGAGGTGTCATTGAGTAAAGCAGAATTAATATGTAGGAAAAGCTTTTCTTTGTCACGTTCAAGACAAAGGCAGATATTTGTAGAAACAACTCTGCAAGAGAGGATATAGAGTAAACATAGCTTCCCAAATTCAGTACAACATCATTAATCCAAGTAGTAGGTTGAGATATGCATAAAATATTGAGGGTTTTACAGTTTTTGCTTTTCGTTGCAACAACTGTAGGAGCATGTGGCTTTTATTCTAGAAACTGAATATACTGGACAAATATTGTCACAACTACAATTTCATAAGTTAGTAACTTGCTGATTTGCACATAACATGAAGAAGAGACTACTACCTTTTAAGACTTGTTTGTAGACTCTAAGTGGTTTTAAATGTTGTGTATATTTGATTGTCTATTATACAGCTTCAGGACTGGAGTCTCCAGTCGCCAAATTCATTTAGCTTAAAGTGGCCAGAGATTTGTACTAGAGAATTCCCACTGAGTAGGGGGATTCTCTGCTGACATAAAGTTTGTGGAGGTAGCTCTGCTGCATCTTCTGGTGCTGCCTCCTGTACTGGAATTTTGCTGACTGGTAGAAGGCAAAGAGTAAGGAAAAGGGTCATGTCTGAGAAGAAATGACGGAGTGGGGGGTAGTTTAGTGAGGCCTCGCTACTGGAAGACACCCACCTCTCTAGTTTTAGCATAAGCCAGGGCTGAGTGGCTGAAAATCAGGGAGCGCCCTGTTAGCACACCCTCTGCAAGGCCCATGAGCTCTCGTCAGAGGCAGTGAAAAACAAAGCTTTCAGCCTTTATTATCATCATGTATACTCAACAACACACACAGGTTTCAATAAGGTTGAAGCCCAATTGTGCCAGGCACTTTACTGTCCTATTAAATTACAGTAGAAGAAACACGACATGAGAGGTTGGTGAAACATAAGAACGGATACAGGAGGTGGGCGGGATCATGAGTAACAATTGGATGTTTTAGCAGCAGTAGCTCTAGTCACAATAATTGTGACTTTTTGTGTGCCTAGCTACTATCACTATGGCAGTTTTCTGTATGCATCATGGCAGAGGCGAATTTTAACGAGGAATCTGAAAAAGGATAAGCTGAGGGCTTTGCTGGGATTTTTTCCTAGTGGTAGTGTGAGAAAGGCAGCATCCATGTCTGATTGCTGGGACGATGTTATGATAAGATAATAGAATCATAGAATTGTAGGACTGGAAGGGATCTCAAGAGGTCATCTAGTCCCCTACACTCATGGCAGGACTAGGTATTATCTTCTAGACCATCTCTGGCAGATGTTTGTCTAATTGCTCTTAAAAATTTCCAGTGATGGAGATTCCACAACCTCCCTAGGCAGTTTATTCTAGTGCTTAACCACCCTGACAGGTAGGAAATTTTTCCTAATGTCCAACCTAAACCTCCCTTGCTGCCATTACTTCCTGTCTTATCCTCAGAGGTTAAGGAGAACAGTTTTTCTCCCTCCTCCTTGTAACAATCTTTTATGGACTTGAAAACTGTTATCATGTCCCCTCTCAGTCTTCTCTTCTCCAGACTAAACAAACTGATTTTTTTTCAATCTTCCCTTGTAGGTCATGTTTTCTAGACCTTTAATCATTTTTGTTGCTCTTCTCTGGACTTGCTCCAATTTGTCCACATCTTTCCTGAAATGTGGTGCCCAGAACTGGACATAATACTCCATTGGAGGCTAATCAGTGTGGAGTAAAGCAGAATAATTAATTCTCAAGACTTACTTACAGCACTCCTGCTCATATATCCTAGGTTAATGTATGCTTTTTTTTGCAATAGTGTTACGCTGTTGACTCATATTTACCTTGTGATCTGCTATGACCCACAGATCCCTTTCTCTAGTACTCCTTCCTAGGCAGTCATTTTCCATTTTTTGTATCTGTGTAACTGATATTTCCTTCCGAAGTGGAGTATGTTGCATTTGTCCTTATTGAATTTCATCCTATTTACTTCAGACCATTTGTCCAGTTTGTCCAGATCATTTTGAATTTTAATCCTATCCTCCAAAGCACATGCAACCCCTCCCAGCGTGGTATCATCTGCAAACTTTATAAGTGTACTCTGTATGCCATTATTGTGACGGTTTGCCCGCAGGGTGCCACCTGGAACGGGGGTACCATTGAGCCCTCTGACCCACCAGTCTGGGCTACCTCTCTCACTGTGCTGTTGTGAAAAGTTGAAAAGCCCTCCAGCCTGCACTTTCACCAGCATTCAGACAGGTAGAGACATGCCCAGCTGAAGTTACATGCAGGCTTTCTAAACACCAGCCTCCCAGCCTAGGACCCCAGAGCAGTACCATCCTTCCCTGATCATATCTGGCCATTATATGGGTTTAATACCTGATCTGCCTCTCCCTCAATGTGAAGAGGGCTATGCACACTTGTCGTAACCAAGCTGAGATTTTCCCCAGACCCCTTAGTCAAATGTACTCTGGGATTAAAACATAAAATACATTTATTAACTACAAGATAGATTTTAAGTAATTATAAGTGATAGCGAACAGATCAAAGCAGATTACCTAGTAAATAAACAAAAATGCAAACTGAGCTTAACCTACTAGATAGGATATGAATTAACAAATTCTCACCCTGAGTGATGCACAGGCTGGCAGATTCTTAAGGCACAAGCTGCCTTTGATTTGTAGCTTGCATTTCCCAGCTTTTCATACACAGGGTAGAATTCCCTTTGGACTGGGACGATCACTTCCCCTAGTTCAGTCTTTGTTCCTCAGGTGTGTTTTGTAGGGAGAGTGAGGTACCATCCTGATATCATTTCCCCCTTTTATATCTTCTTCCCACTTGGTGGAAAGCTTTTGCTGTGAACTGGGTCAAACAATTCCTATTGTGTAGTGTTATTTCTGAGAGGTTTCTATTGTACACAGTTCCTGGGGTAATCCTTGAGCTTGTGTGCATTTTCACAATTAGCCATTAACATTGTTTGGCCTTTTTTACTGTTGTACCTGAAAAGCTGCTTGTGGGTGTTTTCAACCTCACAATCTGTTTCAACAACACATACATAGCCAAACTTCATAACTTCACATAGAACGATAGCACATACAATCCAATGATATATTAATGTTTAGCAGAGCAAGACTTTTGGAATGATACCTCACAAGGTATACTTTGTATAAAACATCCTAATTATGTGATAGTGCTGAATAAGGGGGTGCCAGGGTGTCACAATGATTTAGATATTGAAGAGACCCAAAACTGATCCCTGCAGGACCCCACTTGATAGGCCTTTCCAACTTGACTGTGAACCACTGATAAGTACTCTCTGGGAACAGTTTTCCAACCAGTTATGTACCCACCTTATAGTAGCTCCATGTAGACAGTATTTTCCTAGTTTAAGAAGGTCATGCTAGACCTTTTCAAAAGCCTCACTAAAGTCAAGATATACCACATCTACTGCTTTCCCCTGTATCCACAAAGTTGTTACTCTGTCAAAGAAAGCTATTAGGTTGTTTTGACACAACTTGTTTTGGACAAATCCATGCTGACTGTTACTTATCACCTTATTATCTTCTTTGTATTTGCAAATTGATTGCTTAATTATTTGCTCCATTATCTTTCTGGGTACTGATGTTGAGCTGACTGGTTTGTAATCCCCCAGGTTGTCTGTCTTCCTTTTTATAAATTGGCACTATATTTGCCCTTTTCAAGTCCTCTGGAATCTTTCCTGTCTTCCATGATTTTTCAGAGATAATTGCTAATGGCTCAGATATCTCCTCAGTCTGCTCTTTGTGTATTCTAGGATGTATTTCATCAGGCCCTGGTTACTTGAAGACATCTAATTTGTCTAAGTAATTTTTAACTTGTCCTTTCCCTATTTTAGCCTCTGATGCTATCTCATTTTCACTGGCATTCAATATGTTAGCTGTCCAATCACTACAAACTTTTGGGGTAAAAACTGAAACAAAAAAGTCATTTAGTACTTCTGCCATTTTCACATGTTCTGTTATTGTTTTCCCCCACCTCATTGAGTAATGGGCCTACCTTGTCCTTGGCTTCCTCTTGCTTCTAATATATTTGTAAAATGTTTTCTTGTTACCCTTTATGTCTCTAACTAGTTTAATCTCATTTTGTGCCTTTGCCTTTCTAATTTTATCCCTACATACTTGTGTTGTTTGTTTATATTCATCCTTTGTAATTTGACCCAGTTTCCACTTTTTATAGGACTCTTTATGAGTTTCAGATAATTGAAAATCTTCTGGTTAAGCCAGGGTGGTCTCTTGCCATACTTCCTATCTTTCCTACGCAGTGGAATAGTTTGCTCTTGTGCCCTTAATAATGTCTCTTTGAGAAATTGACAACTCTCTTGAACTGTATTTCCTCTTAGACTTGCTTCCTGTGGGATCTTACGTACCAGCTCCCTGAGTTTACAACAGTCTGCCTAGGATGGTAAGTAAAGCTAATTTTTTTTAAAAAAAGGTTTATAAGTAAAGACAAGAAATGTTACAAAATCAGAGTAATGAGTCCGGAAGATGATCTTAGCAGCAGTATTTTGGATGGGTTTGAGGGGGGTGAGGTTGCAGTTAGAAAGGAGAATGACGTAGTAGTCTGGAAATAAGATCATTAGAGCTTGGACAAGAGTTTTAATAGTGTCAGTAGAGAGAAAAGGTCAGATATTGGATTTGCCTAACTTTCTGTGAAAGAGGAATCATAGAAATGTAGGGCTGGAAGGAAACTTGAGAAATCATCAAGTCCAGCCCTCTGCACTGTGGCCGGACCAAGTAAACATCTCTGACAGGTGTTTGTTCAACTTGTTTTTTAAATACTTCCAATGATGAGGACTCCATGACCTCTCTTGGAAGCCTATTCCAGAGCTTAACTACCCTCATAGTTAGAAAGTTTTTCCTAATAGCTAACATACATCTCCCTTGCTTCATATTAAACCCATTGCTGCTTGTTCTGCCTTCAGTGGACATGGAGAACAATTGATCACTGTCCTCTTTATAACAGCCCTTAACATATTGGAAGGCTGTTATCAGGTCATCCATCACTCTCCTTTTCTTAAGACTAAACAGACCCAGTTTTTTCAACCTTTCCTCATAGGTCTGGTTTTATAAATCTTTTATCATTTCTGTTGCTCTTCTCTAGACTCTTTCCAATTTGTCTGCATCCTCCCTAAATTGTGGTGCCCAGAATTGGACACAGAATTCCAGCTGGGCCTTTACCAGTGCCGAGCAGAGCAGGACAACTACCCCCTATGTCTTTCTTACAACACTCCTGTTAATATACACAAGAATTATATTAGCCTTTTTTTGCAGCTGCATCACATTGACCACTCCTATTCAGTTTTGGTTCACTGTAACCCCCAGATCTTTTTCAGCAGCACTGCCACCGAGACAGTCATTCCCCATGTTGTAGTTGTGTGCAGAGAAGGAAGATAGTGTGAAGTCAGTAGAGTAGTGGAGAGGAGAGCTTAGATTTGAGTCCTGCAAAACTCAAGTTGTTGCTGTGCAGCAGCAGTTTTGCTTTTAAAACAAATCTCCAGTGAAACCATCTTTCCTTTGTGTAATAGGGTCTAACTGAATATACTGCCCTCTAGGAGTTCTCAGAAATTAGATGACTTCTCAGGTAATTTTGGTTTACTTTGGTATTAACAAACAAATTTATGAGATGGATTAGAAAGTTTACTAGGTTTCTTAATTTTTCTGAGTAAAGTAATGAAAGGCAAACATTATTGCTTTGGACAGAGATTTAATGACGGAATGATGGCATATCCTCTAGTAACTATAAATCCTATAGCAGGTAAATGAACTTACCTTTTGTTGAATGCAATGCCAAAACAAACTCAGTTGAAGTGGATGCCTATTTCCCCATCGGATTTATTTTATCTGAAACTGAGATAATAAATTGTTGAAGTGAAGCCAGAGAGACAATCAAGGTAATCACAATGCCAGACCCTTAAACAATTAACTTCTTCTATTATATATAAGTTCATATTTGGCTGATTAATTGACTTTAATATATTTTGATGTTTTATTCATATTACACCTTTTGATTATGGCTATCCTGACAGGAATAAATGGGTTCACAACATAAGAAGCTGATTAAATGGCAACCTGGATACAAATAAACCTCAAAACATAGAAACGAAATATTTAACTCTGCTTGAACTAGTGTATTGTAGCCCTTTTTACACTGCAGCTAAAAACTGATATAAGAAAAGAAGCTTCTAAATACAAGCACAGGACAATTATTGTGATCAGTCATCTTCTCAGCGTATGAGAATATATCCATATTTTCAATCAACAGGTCATTTTTTAAAGCTTTTCCTGTGCCTAACCAAGACTTTGCCATTCCCTTCTGGAGTAGACAGTTGTCAAAGATTCACCTGGCAGTCACAGGATATTATTTCATTAATTTCTAGTGCCTATCACCATGGCTGTTTCCATTATAAAAATAAAAACAGCAATTATGTATGCCTTTTTGCAAACTTAAATAAATTGGGCCCTTCATCATGCCATGAAAGTCATTAGCCTTAGGTTCTGATAGACTACAAAGACAAATGTATTCTAAAGAGGAGGGTCTGCAACTCAAAGAACCCTGTCTAAATCTCTTGTCACTTACACCAGTTTTACAGTAGTGTAATTTCATTGAATTCACTGAGGTTATTCCTGGTTTAAGTGAAAGGAGGATCTGGCCTGGAGTGTTCAAAGCATCTATTCTTATCGTAAAAGGCTTCCAGATGATCTTAACTGCAGAAATAGGCTTTGGCTTGGGTTCCAGGTAATTTAGAGGGTTAAATTATCACCAGCAATACAAACTACATTCAGATATAGAAATGAAGCCAATTCTGACACTTAAATGCAGTTGTTATTCATTCACAGCAGCCTGCTTCACTTAAGAAGTAGGTAGCTGCACTCTGAACCCACTGGTGCTTCTTGGTGGACTTCAAGGGTAAATCTAAACAGAACTCATTACAGTCATTAAACCTGGAAGGAACTTTTATTTAAGCTGACAGTTTGTTGTGGCAAAAGTATGGAAGACCGTTGCAAGGTCTGTATCTGAGAGGAGATGTTAGAGTTTCTCATCTAGCATATTGGGTAAAATACACAGTGGGCCACCCCTATCTGAGACCATAAGCCTCATGTGGAAGGTTATAGAGGACTCCCAGGCTACATACTGTTTTGGTTAAAGGTGATTATGTAGTACACCCTCAATAGAAGTTGCAAACCCCTCTCTCATCCTCATATTCAAATGGAATGTAACTCCCTCCAACAAGAAGAAAAGGAGTACTTGTGGCACCTTAGAGACTAACCAATTTATTTGAGCATAAGCTTTCGTGAGCTACAGCTCACTTCATTGGATGCATACTGTGGAAACTGCAGAAGACATTATATACACAGAGACCATGAAACAATACCTCCTCCCACTCCACTCTCCTGCTGGTAATAGCTTATCTAAAGTGATCACTCTCCTTACAATGTGTATGATAATCAAGTTGGGCCATTTCCAGCACAAATCTAGGTTTTCTGGCCCTCCGCGTCCGTCCCCCCCCACAAACTCACTCTCCTGCTGGTAATAGCCCATCCAAAGTGACCACTCTCTTTACAATGTGTATGATAATCAAGGTGGGCCATTTCCAGCACAAATCCAGGTTTTCTCACCTCCTCTTCCCCCCCCTTTTTTGGGGGGGGGTGAGAGTGAGTTTGTGGCGAGGGGGGGGCGGAGGGTGAGAAAACCTGGATTTGTGCTGGAAATGGCCCAACTTGATTATCATACACATTGTAAAGAGAGTGATCACTTTAGATAAGCTATTACCAGCAGGAGAGTGGGGTGGGAGGAGGTATTGTTTTATGGTCTCTGTGTATATAATGTCTTCTGCAGTTTCCACAGTATGCATCCGATGAAGTGAGCTGTAGCTCACGAAAGCTTATGCTCAAATAAATTGGTTAGTCTCTAAGGTGCCACAAGTACTCCTTTTCTTTTTGCGAATACAGACTAACACGGCTGTTACTCTGAATCCCTCCAACAAGAATTACTTCAAACTTACCTGGGTTGAGAGGTAGCCTGTTTGCTTACATTAGGATCCCTATCTCAGTTACACAATGGGAGTGTAATGAGATTGTAGAATCTAGGTTTAAAAAAAACTGAGTGAGTCTTGCTAGCAGATAGATGCTGCAGCCCAAAACATTGCATGATATCCCTTTAGTGGCTTCCCGTACACATGGAAACTTACAGAACTTTACCTGCAAGAGCCCTCAAGGATGATGAGCAGTTGACCCAGCACTACTCCTTTAGCATATTTTGAAGAGGAAGGAGCAATTCCATTGAAGGTCCATTCTGACAACTCTAGCAAATATCCACAGGGTAGTAGATCATGGTCATCGGTATTAGAAGCTGTTGATGGATATACAGAATAATCATGGGCTCATTACCCTTGTGCACGAATAAAAGGAAATAACCAACTATAAAAATCACTACATTCTCAGTTTTATACCCAGAAGATATTAAAAAAATGGCTAATAGCTACAGACCAGAGTATCAAAATACCTGAAATGCCCATGAGTGGCTCATAGTCCCATGTTTTGAAGTATCTAAATACTTGTGGAACACTTATTAAATTTCGAGCCAGAACTAGTTCTGGTTTCATCTTGCAGTTCTATTCTGCCCAGTTCTGATTTGAGCCTTTTCAAGTGACCACAGACAAAATAAAAATGGTCACAGACTTACACTGGTGTGTTTTTACTGCTATTTAGGGCCAGATTATGCTCCTCCTAAATCACATTGGACAGTAGTTGCTCATGTGACTAGTCCCTGGTGAGGTAAATAACTGCTCACTAGTGTGAGTAAGAGGGTCACAATACAGCCTTTAGTGATCTCCCCCGTCCCAGGCCCATTTTGTTACCAATTGCAGGGAAGACAATTTTGAGTGGGTATTGTGAGGAAAATACATTAAAGATTGTGAGGCACTCAGATACTACAGTATTACAAATAAACGGATGAGCAATTTTGGGGTGAAACTTCCAGTTGCAGAGGAAATAATTCCCCAAGATGTTTCTTAAAAGTACTATGTATTTTCTGGCTCTCCACTCAAAATAATCAGTGATGAGACAAGCAGGAAACACAATGAAAATAATACAAGGAAACATTTTCATCAACACCCATCCCTAAAGCTTCATCCAGCAAGTCATTGTTTTGCTTTTCTAGGGGACTGTTCACAACACAGCCAATGTGGGAATCTCTGATTTTAAACCAAACCAATGAATAATTTTTTCAAACTGACATAAGCATGTTAAGTATTGCCAATTCACCTCTATTAAAATATATCTTCTTTTTAAAGAACTGCATGTTTATATTACAAGCTCCCTATCTCTCTCTCTCACACACACATACATGCAAGCACACGCTCTTCATTGCATATACTGGATGTGAGATAACTCAATGGATACCAGCACAATGTGACAAACACAGAGATTGTTTATGTAATGCATCAGTCCATAGCTGAGTCTTTAAAGTATTATTTTGAATTGATCCAATAATACTCCGGGTACACCAGCCCTTTGCATTATTAAGCCCTCAGATCTCTCTTCTTGGAGTAAAATAATGTTTTACCAATATTTTAATATTTTAGCTTATAAGGGGGGAATTGGCTTGCTTTATGTTTCTAAGATGAACTGGCCTTAACTGTCCCTTTGAAAATGTTTGCAACTCTTATTCTGATTTGAAAGGAAATATGAAAAGGAGTCTAATTAACCTTAAGGAGTGTAAATCACACAACACTGTATTTGTTTAAGTAGTCAGAGTTACGTGATAGGGAGGAGGCAGGATATCCTAATCATCAAACCACTTTCCCCTATAATTATGGGCCCTAATCAGCACATTGTGCTCACTCTTTACTCAAGCAAATCTCTCACCAGTGTCAATGGGAGTTTTGCCTGAGGAAGGACTGCTATCCTGGGCCCTGCAGCAACGATCACACCATGATCTCTGTATGTATTGTGAGTGCATAGATAGAAAAGAAGCATCAGAATTCACCCTAACACTAGTTTCCTCTGTATTAAACTAAACAGTTTATTAAATGTGACAGGCATTTTCAGGGATTTCTCAAAGCCTTGGCTATTGCTGCTATCTGCCTATAGGAAGCTGGGTTTACCAATATGGACCAGGTAGCCTCTCCCCTCTGCAGCACGTGGATAATGGCGAGCATGCAAAATAATGAGACAATACTGATGTCCATTGTGGATAGGGATGCCTCTTTAAAACCTTAGCTGATGTTTCTAGGTTGCTTCAGCTCCACCAGTGCAAGCATGTTGGAAGCCCTCGAGTAGGATGGCTGCTACTGGCATTTTAAGCAACCTCTCACCTAACTTGCTCAGGGCAAGTCTAATCAGCTTGGTGCTGAAAATGGCTGTCAGAGATCATCCACATTGATTCCCAATGTTGTTTATACCCGTGGAGCTTAATTGGTGCTAGCAATGGTGGCATTTTTTTAAAAAAAGATCCCTAGTGTAAGCAAGTTTATTGACTTCAGTAGTCTTGCTCCAGATTTACAGTGGTCCAACTGAGAGAGAAAACTAGCCCATTTACTCCAGAAGATCTGCCATTCAGCCTAACTGAATAACTAGACATAAAATTCAAGCCCAAAGTTTAGTTATGAAATTACTTTTCAGCCTCTGAAGAACATAGTAAATCACATAGGCTATTCATGTTTATTTTTTCACTACTCAGCACAACTACAGTAGGAGTCATCTGTATCCCTAATAAGAGAATAGAATAAAATAATTAAAAAAACATTACTCTGTCTTTGCTTTTATTTCTGGTGGGAAACAATGCCTTTGACACCCACCTATCTAAAATTGCAAAGCAAAATTCTCCCCAGAGGCATGTACATGTGCAACCACCATTGACTGCAATGACAGGTAAATAAATACGTATACCTGAGAAAAGACTTCATCCCTCATTACAATATATTGTTCAACACTCACATTTTCACACACACACACACACACACTTCAACTACAGGCAGAACAATGCTGTCCTCCTTGAGGCGCTGCAGTGACTTTTTTTTTCCTGCCATTGTCTGTTGTTGCTTTCTTGAGCAGCTGCTTTGACATATTGTGATATTTCTTTCTCTTAGCTTCTTTAAAAAAAACAACAACAAAACCTCCTTTTTCTTAAAGTTGAAATTTGGATTATATTTGCCCATATCTGCACATTTTAGACAACTTGATGTAGATATATTTACTTAGACCAAACTTTGGGTGTCCAAAATTAGGCTTTTAAATTCATATTTATCCACCTAAATAGAGATGTCTTTTTTTCAGATAGTGCCAAGCACCCATGAATCACGCTGAAGCCAAAGGGAAATACAGGTGTTCAGCAACTTTCAAAATCAAAACACTCTTATTTATTATTCCCTTCTATATTGATGCAAGTAACCTTCTTCTTTGCTGATGCTTTGATGTTCTCTCGTTCTTTGATGATTCTGGTTACTCCATGTTGATGATTTTTTCTCCTTGCACTCTATTAATGCACTGTTGCTATCAGTAGAGTTTACTGATCTAAGAAGTGGATAGGTTGGGATTGTTTCGTGTTGCTGTCATCAACGACAGTACAGCCGTTGGAAGGACTGGAAGGGAGACTAGGGAGTACTAGAAGGGGAGCTCCTTTAAGTGACTCCCATGAACCTTTACAGCAACACTTTCCTAGTAAAGCCAGTGTACATCTTCTCCTTATCACATGCACTTTACTTACAAAGAAGATGATGAGGTTCCTTGGCTCTCAGTAGGGTGCTGGTGAAGAAGAATACAGTAGGCTAGTCCCTGTAGAAATGTATTGCTTGCTTGTTTACTGACCTCCTCCAGCCAATAAGACAGGCTGGTCATTAGTTGAGAAAAAGTTTAAAACAAGAAAAAAAAAACAGTTTTCAGAGTAGCAGCCGTGTTAGTCTGTATTCGCAAAAAGAAAAGGAGTACTTGTGGCACCTTATAGACTAACCAATTTTTTTGGGGGTGTGTGTGGCGGGGGGGGGGGAAGCAATTCCAGTTTTACAACCAACTGTAAAATTAGTGCTCCCACTGAAGACAGTTGGTTTATAAGGCTGAATTTGTTCTTCAGTATTAAAGTTCCATGGTGTAATGAATGTCCTGTGTGTCCCATATATTTCTAGTCATGTCCCAAATGTCCTGTATGTATCTAGTTGCTATTGAGATGTTTGCTAAATAATTACACAATAAAAAAAAGTTACTTTCCTAGTTATTGACTGAGAGAGTGATGAGTCAGTTATAATAGATGCAAGTGAAAACTTATGACTGATTTTTGAATGAATATGCAAAACCATAATAACACAATCTCTTTTAGTAATCCAGGACTTCAAGTCTGGCACTATGGTGCCAAAAATAAAGCCTGTGAAACTGAATTCATATCACCGTAGATATCAAATTCCAGGAAAGCAGCTTAAAGTACAACTTGTATCTTACTGACCTGTTTTCTATTGTTAATCTGAGTTTGCTCCTGGAACTGCTTTTTAATAGATAATGCCCACTTTTCAATAATACCTAATCAGTTTTCCTTTCTCTGATGATAAATTACACTAGCCCAGTGTATTCTCAGTGACTGTAAGAGAATGTGTTTTTATATATATAATCTCATTAGAGTAACAGTTTCCTAAAGAGTACTCCCAAGGAAGAAGAGACCAAAAAAGTTGATTTAATTTGAAATCAAGGACAAAAGGCATGCCATTAAGGCACCCAGTGGTGTTAAGTAAATTGGCTTATTGTAGGACTTCATTTCTGTCGGAAAATTAAATGAATTCAAAGTATACATTTTGTGTGTTTATAGACTTACTGTTCTCACAGCGAGGGAGATCAGATTCTTGCTTTTGTTATTGCTATTAACAATTACTTCTAAATATTTGTACTTATTACAATTTAAGAAAACGTGACACAAACTTTGTGATTTAGTTATAATATAGTATTGAAGACAGAGGGTAACTGAGACAATCCCTAATTTTCAGTCTGCCTCTTCACACTTTGGATCACAGTTCTGTCCCAGTCTTAATATTATTGACTGTGTCCAATTACTAGATAACTATAAAGTCTGTGTGGTAAGAAATGTCTTTATATACCTTCTGCAGTGCCACATACATCATCAACACTTGATAAATTACAATAGCATTATTATTTTTTAACTTAATAATGGCCAGTGATAATTTTCTAAATATATAGACATATTTATGTAAAAAGTCAACTTTCCCTCTTTGTTTACTCATTCTTTTATGTTTAAAAGGTCTGTGCTCAATACTACTTCCACTGAGCTAAAAGGATCAGTTCAGATTTACATAGGTGTAACTGAGACCAGGCAATGGCCTTTAGTATTGAATAGTATATTAGGAGATTTAAGTCTAATACCTTATTACATGGGCTGAGGTAGGTAGGTTCTGGTGCTGGAAAATTTCATTGCTCAGGTTTGAATAGGCAAATATCAAAAGGAGTGTGGTGATTCAGATAGAACCCATATCCAAATCAAAGTTCAGGCAGCTTAGATAAAAGGCTTCAGTTTTGTCCTGTCTTCATTGTGGGTATATCCAGGTGTTTTATTTTTTCAAAAATGTAATTGGTCAACGTTTGGATAGAAGGTTCTGGTTTTGTCCATTTTTGTGACTTTCGCTCGTTTTACATAGACTTTTCATTACCAAAATCGACAGACCAAGTGTAATGATTATTTTAAGTGTTGATCTGTTGTGGTAATATCCCTCTACTCATGCTTTTAATAGTCACATTAAAATGTTGAAATATTAGAAACAATTATTGCATTTCATTGGTTAGTGATGGCTGCAGGTCAGAATTATATGTGAGGCACCTTAATTCCCACTGCATCAATAGCTGCCCATGTACTCATTCACTAAAGGCTCTTTTAAAAGTGCCCTCCCTGCTCTTCTGTGATTGATAAGTAATTTCACAAAATATAGGGACTTCCTCAAGTCCTGCTGCTACTGCTTTGGGGCACCTTACAGAGGTTTGCATTAACATAGCCTGGGGCTCTGGAGTAACTGTCATACATGAATCCTTCATATTGAAGATGAATGCACTATGCTGGTTGTTTAATAGCTGTGAATGGAACAGAATTGGGATGAGGGACATTTCATACTTTAATTTTATCTTATTTTTCTGAGTGGGACAATTCCTGTTGGAAAACCACTACAGGTACTAAAGTGGGTAATTTGACTTCTCTGACTGAACAGAATCATTAGTAGGACACTACAAAATTCATAGTCATGAAAAATGCATCACAGACGGTGAAATCTGCTGTCCCCCCATGAAATCTGGTGTTTTGTGTGCTTTTACCCTGTACTAAACCAATTTCATGGGGGGAGACCAGGATTTCTCAAATTGGGTCCTGACCCAAAAGGGAGTTGTAGGGGAGTTGCAAGGTTATTTTAGGGGGCGCATGGCATTGCCACTCTGACTTATGTGCTGCCTTCAGAGCTGGGCAGCCAGAAAGCGACAGCTGTTGGCCAGGTGTCTAGCTCTGAAGGCAGTGAGGGTGGCAATATCAGACCATGCCATCCTTACAGCTGCGCCGCTGCTGGAGGTGGCTCTGCCTTTAGAGCTGCGCTACTGGCCAGCAGCCGCCGCTCTCAGGCCACTCAGCTCTCAGGCAGCACCACCACCAGCAGCAGTGCAGAAGTAGGAGTAGCAGTACCGCAACCCTACAGTAACCTTGCAACCCCCCACCCCCACCCCACAACGGCCAGGACTCCGATAATTACAACACCATGAAATTTCAGATTTAAGTATCTGAAATAATGAATTTTTTGATATTTAAAATTCTATGATCATGAAATTGACCAAAATGGACCGTGAATTTGGTGGGTCCTGCAGCCTGCAGGCTGCCCACCATTGACCTAGACTGAAACAGGATATATGGTATTAATCAATCAATCCTCTCTTGTCCTTAGGGTTTGAACGGAGTTGATGCACAGACTGTTTTATCTAAAATTTCAAGTCACTTTGCAAAAAGCTGAAGGAGGGAAAACTCCTCAACAGTGCCTGGCTTCCTTCCACTTACTTCCTGAATGACTTAATTGTCAAGGCTGTAAAAACTTGTGCTTTATCAGATTTCACGGGTCTACAGCAAGGATGACCCCATCATGTTTGCCCATTGTCTGATTGCTCATCCGTTTACTCACAACTGTCAAACAAGTAATAGGTGGTGGTCCAATGGGCTGGTACTTCCTTTTCACTTCCAGATGTACTGATAAAAGTTTCTTTGCTTGTAGGTTTCTTAGGATTTTAGGGGTACTCAGAGCATAGCTAAAATTTTCCCCAGGTCATAAATAAAAATATAGCAGCAGTGTTAGAAAAAGGCTCTCAAGAAAAAAGTTCTTAAATACAAGATTTTTTTAAATATAAATTTTACTTCAGGTTCATTATAGTTTCATATCCTTCCTGAATAATAATAAAACCTATAGTAGTGATTTTTGTCTTGTTATTAGTAGAATATCAGCTGCAATTCAATGTATAACCAGAGCTTAATTTTGATAAATAAAACAGCAGAACCATGCTTACTTTAAAAAAAAAACCAAAAACTAACTCCTCTAAAATATTCTCCTAAATATAACTGTAACTTGTCCGCTGTGTGTAGCTATTGTGGCACTTGGTTGAGTGGCACAGTCTCTAACAGGTGTTGTGCTAACCTCAACCAATAAAAGGTTAAGAATTGTACATGATTATAAATACACACAGATAGCTCTAAGTATCTGTATATCTTGCTTAGTGTTTGAAAATCCATTGTGAAGTCCTTACTCTGGTATTAGAGGGTGGGGTGGGCTGTGCCCAGAAAAGAAGGAAAAGGGTGTATGCTGTGCCTTGGTTGATAATTCATGCCAGAGTTCGCAAGATGAACATTTTATGCACTGAACAACATTGACTTCTATAGCTGATTGGTTGAATGTAGCTATAGGATATGTCAGGCACTTAGCAGCTTAGCAGCAGCTTTGCTGTGAATTGCTCCCAAAGGACTCAATCTTCCAAGTGGCACTGTGCCTTCAATTTACACTGATGTCAATTGGAGTTAAGAATGCTCAGCACATCCAAGAGGCAGCTTGCAGGGCTTGACTAATACTGAGGAGGGGACTAGCCAGCTCTCTGGAGACCTTGGTACAATTTGATGCTGTGAGTAGTAGTTAGTGTTGTGAAAATTAACTTGTGGAAGATATTGTAGATGGGGACAAATAATCAGGTGGGTGACCTGTGAAAGGGAAAGCTGTGAAATGAAAAAAAAAATCTTTTAGGTATAAAAAATAAAAGAAATTCTAGAGAAATAAATGTATAGTTTGTAAAATTGTGCAAACGGAGAATTAGGATAAATGGATGACCTGCTTTTGGCAGAGCTAACACATTATTTAATTAATGCATGTATTTGGTGTGTCTGGCACCTGACCATATTCTCGTGATTTCCCAACATTTAAAGTACACAATTCAAAAATCTGAAAATTTTCAGTACAATATTTTGACTCAAAGTTTTCAGTTACTGAACTCTCCCACAAACACTGAAGTCACTTTACCCACTGATATCATGAAACTCCACCTTTCCACCTGGAAATTCCACCCATTCACCTATAAATCCCCAATCTTTCTGTGTATGCCCGCGAGGAAAAATTTAGCTTTGACGTGAACCTGACATCTGTTGAGACAGGATGACAGATCGGATGAGTAATCAGGGAGTGAAACTGGGACTGGCTGGGCAAGGAGGCTGGGGCCCAAGAGCGAGGGAGAACGACTGAGACAGGGTGAGGTGCCTGGCGAAAACAAGTCTGGGAGTGAGTGACAGTTGGGGAAAATAGTGGCATGAGGGGAACAGGGAGTTAGTGGGGGTTTAGAGGAGACAAAATGGATAAAGCCAGAGGGAGTGACTGGGAGAGAAGGAAATGGGAAGGACTGGGAGCCAGTGGAGGCAGGTTTGGGGTAAGGAGCTGGGGATATTGCACAGGCAACCTTAATTCTGGCTTTTCCTAACTTCTACATGTTTTTCTATTTAAACTGCATGTTTTTTTCAACATAGGATTTTGTATGTAATTCTATAGGGAGCACACAACAGATGTACTCCTAGATTTGATGATATTTGAGCTTCTGGTTAGATTTCTAAGATGCTGACTTTAACCTATAAAACTAGAAATGGCTTGGAAGCAGCCTACCTGAGAATCACCTTCTTTCCCCATGATTGTTTCAATTGCAGTGAGTAGACACATGAATGACACATTCCTTTTGATTAGGGATTGTTGAAAATTTCCTACAAAACCTTTTTTTTACAAAATGAACATTTTTTGTAGGATGTGTATGCATTCCTGAACAGTTTCAATTTTACATCTTAAAATCTGAAAATGTAAAAGTTTTCAGTTGCTGAAAAATGGGAGGGAAATGGTTTTCATTTTTTGGATGAAAAGTTGAAATTTTCTGCTACAACTTAAACAAACAACCCCCAAACAAACCTTTTTTTCCTCATGTTCAATTAAATTTTCCACAGAGAAAAAGAAATACCTTTCCAACTAGCTCTATCCTTGACAATAATAGAAAGGATGCTTCTGCCTGGACTTTCCTCATAAGGGCCCCAGGACTCTGGAATGCCCTGCTACCTCTGGTCTGAAGTAGTCAGATTTGACTACTTTCAGGGGATGCCATAGAGCCCAATTGTTTTACCTGGCCTTTGAAGAGGAGTAAGGGGATTGAGAAAAAGGCCAATATATGAGGGGTTGGTAATATCTGAGTTTGTTTTGAAGCTTGCTAGAAGAGGCAAGCTAGTTGTTTTGTGTATTGTTTATAGAATTTTGAAAAATTGGTAGGGAAATTGGAGCCTGTAGATGGGTACTTCTTTTAATGTATTTCTAATTTGAAATAAATATTCTCATTATTACCCTGTGCTCCCTATATCTGCTGTATCCATTTGTTGACTCTCATCTTCTACTTGGTCCCTATGCCAAAGGCTTACTATTTTTGCCATTTGTCAGTGTGATGGGGTGTATCAGGTCCTTTGAGGTCCCCTCCTGGATGCCTCAAGATCCTATCACACCCCATCCCAGAAAGGAGCAGTGGAAATCAGTCCTCCGAGCAGCCTAGAGAGACTGCATGGGATGCAGCCAATCAGAGGGTCTGCAGGCAGTAGCCAACCTGGACCCAGCGGTCAATGTAATAGCTGTAGTGCAGAGCAGAGAGCAGTTGCTGCCTGGAGCCAGAGGAGTTAACATAGTGCTTCTGGATGGCTGAAGGACCTGCAGGACCTCGGGCAGAGCAGTTGCTGGCAGGGACCAGGGGAGCAAGACTCAGCCAGGAAAAGACCCTGAGGTTTGAAGATTGAGGGACTATCTGTTAGCCGAGTTAGGGCTGAAGGAAGACCAACCAAGGGGTACTGGGATAGGCCTCCTGTTGGATGTATACCCCAGAAGGAGTTCATCTATTTTTTGTTTCATATACAGACTGTGTGAGACTTGGTCAGAGGTCTGAATTGCTGAAGATTCACTACAAGGTAGAGAGAAAGGGCAGGCACCCTCACTCAGCCAAAGGGGTGCTCATGAGAGGTGGATGCCACCCCATTGCAGTCAGTATGGTGTCTAACACAATGGGCTCCCTACGAATTTCCGTATTATTGTTAAATAATAGTCCAGGAGTTCTGGCTTCCATCTGCTCTAAAAATTAGACTTTGTATTATCTGAAACTTCTGAAGTGGTACTACTAGTTATAACACTCATGGTATTTGTAGTTACTTTTTTTTTCTTAACAGACAAAACATACTTCAACATAATTATGACAGATTAATCTATGTCTGTGCACATATCAAATTATACACTCTATTTTGTTTTGTGAATGCCATCTTAAGTGTAAACTAATTTGCCTTCACTGTTTTCTTTTTGCCTCCATCTCAGATTGCAATTCAGGGAAGAGTCTCATTTCTCTAAGAGGGTGTATGGTGATTGTGGTGGTGGTGGTGGCGGCAGCTAGAAGAAGGATCTGTGTTCCAAGAGGATGCTGAGAGCCAGAGACCTGGCTTAGATTCTGCTCAAACCAAGCCATGCTAAGAGTACATGGGGTCCATATGGTAGGTTAGATCCAAGTAAAGCAACCTGGTGAATGGCGAGGAGGTGGGGCTCATCCAGGATTGTAACACTAACTATGTGGGGTATTAAATCAGTGGACTTTGACAAAATATATTATTATTTATTTATTTTGTAGAGCAGAAACATGTTTTGTCTGTTTTGGAGAAAAAAGAATATATAAGATCTGCATTCCTTACTTCTGCAAACTGCATATTCACTTTTTAGTTGGAGTCTTTCAGCTGAATAAAGCTAGAAGATTTGGCCTGTGGTGCTGATGAACCATTTAAAATATGAGCACAGATGATTTGGTAATGGAACTGATATGGGGAATCTCACATAACCAGTATATTTCAAAATTCGATCTCTGTTGATCGGTAGCATCATCCAGTCTCAGTTAGAGGTTTTAGATGTTCTGTGTGAAACTGTCTTGACCAATTACAATTTGGATCCATGCCTTTTGTGGCTAGTGGAAAAACAATTGAGAATGTCTGGGTCTGTTGTTAATGGGGATCATAAAAGCTGACTCGAGGAAGGGCAACTTGTCAGCAGCCCTCAGATAGGTAGTGGTTTAGTTCCTCAAGAAACTGTCTTTCCACTAAATGTCATTGGCAGCTATTGCCCTATTGCTAATCTATTTTTTTCATGGTAAACATCATTGAGAAATGTGGTGGCAGGCCAACTCCAACAGCACCTGGCATCCTTTGATTCTTTAGATACTGATAAATTAGGCTTCGGACCAGGAGACTACATGGAAATGGCATTAGTCTCTGGGGTCAGTTTAGTATCTCATTGTGGCAATGAACAGAGAAATGAAATCTCCTTGCTAGTATATCATTCATAGACGTTTTAGCAGCATTCAATATCATAAGCCAAGAAGTGGTCATGGATATGGGATTACTGTAAAGTGGTTCCATTCATCCTTGTCAGAGAGTTCTCAGAAGGTAGTTATGGGCAGTCACTCTTCATCCCCTAAGCCCACAGCTGCAGAGTGGCACAGAGATCAGTCTTATCTCTCCTGTTCAACATGTATCTGAAGCTGCTGCAGAAGATCCATGAACTAGCATAGGTTAGTGTCATCTGTGTATTCCAAGACTTATTTTCATTTGATTCAGATGGAGCTGTTTCCTTTCTTTCCAATTATTTGGTAGAGATAAGGACCTGGAGCTAGCCAGCTCCTTTCAAATGAAGACATTGCCACAATCACACTTCTTTGATACCTCTTTGCTAAACTACTTCATTGTAGTCTAACTGGAACTAACTGTGAAGCACGCTTGGAAGCTTCAATTAGTGCTAAAATTGACTGCCTGCCTCTTATGGAAAGTGATCCAGTGAAAACATAATTACACCTGTGTAATGATTTAGGAAATCTGTACGTGCAGCTTATGAATTCTGGTTCATATTATGAAGTTGTTGCTATGAAAAATTGCTGTATCATGAACCTCTATGTGGATTCCTCTATTGCTGATTAGGTTATGTCATGTCTTCCCCAGACTGAGAACAATAGGGAGTACTTTGCTTTGACCACACAATAGTTATGCTAAGAAAGGTGCCTGAGTTGGGAAACCAGTTCAGTCAGCTTGGTCTGTAGGAAGTGTAGCAAGTTGAAAGTTACAGCAGAACAATGGGTGATAGGACATATAACCTAGAAAAACTTGAAGAGAGATAGGAAATTTGGGCTGGAGAAAGGAATGGGATGTACTGGTCAAGTTTAGAGTAGCAGAGTTGGGAGACAAGGTTTAATATTTCAGCACAGAAGTGATGCACTGCAACAGAAGGCTGCTGCTCAGCCCCAGATCCTGACCCCAGCCCAAAATATGCTGTAGAGTGGTGAGGAAACTGAGTCAGGGAAATTTGTGTAGGATTTATTATTTTTGTGCTAGTAACTGAAAGTCCATGCTATTGCATAGGTGTAATTCATGAAGTCACATGCGTGAAATGGCTGAGAACTTAAAAATTGGATAGTAACAGATCATGAAACACAACGATGATTCAACCTAGTGATATTCTGAACAAAAAGAGCTCCCAAAAATACTGCTGTTGTTTCCATTACCGACTCAAACACTTCAGGCTTCAAAGTCACACAGACTGACATTTATGGAATGTTGTTATATAGATATGTAGTTTCTCATATGATTAAAAAGCAGTGGTGTATTCAAGTCCTTTGCAAACTGTCTCTTAGTGGTTTTAGGTACAAAAGCTGAACAGTCTTGAAGATATAAACCAGAAGGCTCACCCCAGCAGGTGCAGTTCTGGGAGTGGGTTTGTTTAAGCTGTGGGGGAAATCTGAGAGGCTAGCACTGATTCCAAGTGCTGGGCAGTTGACTGCATGGTATAAGCTCTCAGTATAGAGTGCCCAATAGAGGACCTGCACTTCGAAAGTGTGCTTGGAGACCCGAGCACCAGCCCAGCACGTAGGCTCTGTTTAGACTCCGGATGCTTAACACATAGTATCCAGCAGCTGGGTCCTCTCTCAGTAGTCTGGTGTCATGACTGGGATGTGGGTGATGTGACCTAGTGGTCAGCGCAGGAGTTGGGAGTCAGACTGGGTCCAATACCAGGTCGTCAGCATCTGAGACAGGCCAAGGGCAAACTGAGAATCCGGTTTGGCAGGCAGGATCAGTTTACCAGGAGGTCAGCAGCAGGCAGGAGGAACAGGTATCATAATGGAAGCAGTCCAAAGCAGGGAGAACCCAGTTGCATGGACAACTTCCTCTTCCTGTGCTTGGCTTAAATAGCATCTGGGGACCAATCACGACCCCCGGGATTCCATCAATCAGATTCCAGGACTGCTAGAGTTCAGCTGCTATTCTAGCACATGTCAGCAGGTCACTGGGTGGCAAGTTGGGGCTGCCTAACTCTTAACAGCTTTGTGGACTAGGGTTTGAGACCCACAGTCCCTGACATCTGGCAAGTGGCCAAGAAGAGGTGGTCAACTGGAGCTGTGAAAATCTGTGATCCACATACAGCATTAGCTATCATCACCTGATGGGTGAAATTCAAGTTGTTGGTTACCATAGACAGATATGTATTGACCAGATTGTGTGGCCCTGTGATGAGGTGTATAATCCCTGTCTGGATGCAGTAGGGTTTGGAGGAGGCAAGAAGTGGACCAGATGCGATGAGTTCTAACTTCTCTGTGAGGAGGCTCTATTTCAGAGAATAGAGGTTACAAGAGTTTGGAGAAAGCTCTTCCTAAGATCCCCAAGGAAACAGCTCTCAAGCTGAAGGACCCTGCAATGGGTTGAGTCAGGAGCAAAAGGCGCAGAACGTGGATAGATTGAACTGCTGACTGTTTCACTAGAGAGGACTGGCTGGAGAAAGCCGACTTCTTTGATTACTTTTGCTTTCTTTGGACTGTGCTGCAAAAAGCACCAATGAATTGCTGCTGAACTGAGGCCTTTCGGACTAGGGGGCGGGGATAGCTGTTTGGCCATGAATCATGTACAGGTAGCAAGTGGGAGAGAATAACCATCCCCATTTTGAACTTGGAAGAAAGGTTTCTTAAATGGACAGATCCTGTTGAAGGAGACCCCACTGAGATGGTCCTTTTCTCATCCTTAGTCATGATGAGTAGTACTTTGTGAGGATTCACTGTATTTTCAGTGGGACAGCTCACAAAGTAAAATTAGTTGTTACTTCACTCGTTCTTAAAAGGTTTTGCTCTCCCAGTTTAATTTGCAGAAAAATAAACCCAAAGACACTGATCTAGCTCACTGAACAGAGAACACGAAGATGACTTAGGAAACACTGTTGTGAACAGGAAATTGCAAATCATATGAAAGTGATAAAACAGATGTAGTATACCTCTTCCTTAGTCCATTGGAGTTAACTGACCTGGATGACGTATTGCAATCTAGAGCCAGATCCATACTGAATTCTAACCTATGCAGCCAGTATGACTTGGGAAGCCATCACTCTACCACCCCAGCTACATTCTACCTATGCCCCCAGTCTCATGGAAACTCAAGTAATATTGACTGTTTATATTTTGGGCTAAATTCTAATCTGTTTCTCCATTGCTGTATTGCACTGTGCGTGAATGAACAACTTAGAGACACAACATAGCAAGTAATGGTTGGAGTATTGAAGAATATACTGTAGAAGTTATGGTCCTAAACTGACCACTGTAGCCTCTGAATATCTAATATGTAGTGATGAATATAAGTTCTATCTAGTCATGATTAAGAGATGCTTATGGAAAAGATATAGCCCAGAGCAACACGTTTTTAAATAAGATATTTTGGATCTCTCTACCTCAGACACATCTTTTAGCAACGTAGCCAGATACACAGTTAAAAATGCATTGACTTAAGGGAAAAACATTATGTAGTAAGGGCAGGGAAACAATAATACCTTTACTGCCAAAATATACTTATACTGGGTGGGTGGTTGGCTCAGATGGTCCTGAACATTTTAAGTCCATTTTTCCTGTAAATTCCCTGTAGCACTTTATTTTTTAGTTGATACCATAGCTAACCTGTCTCTAAGGCAACTATGCTTGATTTTATTAACTTGTAAGACAGAAGATCATAAAGCATACATCATGCATGTGCAGGGACAAGAGACATCTATAAGGAATTTGGGCAGTGTCTATGAGATTCTTCATTCCCATCTCACCTCCCAGCTCTCTGCAGTTGCTCATAAGACCTATTCCTGCAGCTCTCACTCAAATGAGTAGTTTTAGTTGTTGCACAAGTAAATGCTTTAGAGTTAAATAGAAAGATATACAGTATCCTGTTGTGGGGAAAAACACAAAAAATGGAGTAAACAACATAGTTTTGGGGACTTGAATGCTCACAGGATTAATGGAGGTAACTCATAGGTTTGAATCCTTACCAAGCAGGTATTATCTAGAAACCTGACTGCATATAAGTGCTAAGATCTGAAAGAGTGAGGAAAGTTCTGATAAAACCCATGGACTCCATGAGATCCCCCTCTGAGCTGATTGGGGTTCTGGAACAACAGGTCAGATATTACTGGAATAAATGGTCAGTTTATGATGAATAACTAGATGATGGTCTCTTAGGTCATTATTCTTCCTGACTTACACTGTGTTCTTCATTTTACTTTACCTAATTTACACCTTGTGTAAGTGCAGGCTCAGGCCCTTAAGGTAATACTACTAACATGCATTTGCTCCACCAGCTAACTTCTCATACTTGCCCTATTGTGAAAGGAGGCTCTGGGAGATGGAAAGCAGAGTTGCTTCATGCTATTTTTCCTCCAGTGGCTGCAGCTTTTCTTCCATTAGTGATCATACTGTAAAAATGTTTTGCTACTTTGTCACTGTATCAGAGGCACTAGGTCAAGTTGAGAGGTGATGGTTAAATTACATGTTGAATGTGTCTAAAGGAGTCAGTCTTAATGTAATTTATACACTGAAGGGATTACAAACTGGTGAGACTCTGTGCTTAACTTGCCTCTGAAGTTGGGGTCCTGTATTTTGTGTGTTAACTCAGGGATTTCTGGTAATAGTTAGCATTGACTGGAAAAACAATGCAGAATAATGGATTGGCAGTTTTTGATTACAATCAGGTTTTGAATACAATATTAAATGTTGTAATAAAATTTGCTGCCATGTGATAGTTGCTCTTTATTTCAGTGTAATACTAAACTCTGCCTGTCTCTTTTCCATTTTAATAGCTAGTGAGTGGCTCCAGCTATCGTTTTTGTGACAAATTGAAATATAATTTGAGGAAAAGTTGAGTCTGTATGAAAATACTCTTTAATGCTTCCCAAGAAAATACAGTATCACTCAAAAGTTTATTTTTAGTCTGTAGGTTGTTAAATTTATTTGGAAGGCAGTGGTTGGATGCATATATTTCAATAGAAATAGGATCTTGTTGTTTAAAGATAAATTATCCATAAAAATGCAATCAAGGCAAATCAAAGAAAATTAAGCTTACAAGAGAAATTTTTGGTTTGGGCTGTGATGAAAGATGCCACTACTATAATACAGAGCACTTGGAAAATAACATGCTTGTGAGTTGCCAAGCGGTCTTTGGAGTCATGGCTTTGTGGATAGGTTTTGAAGCCATGAACACATGATGACACACAAATAGGAAGCCAGCTTCCTTGGAGGATATAAATTCCTTTTAACTTGAGAGACTGTTTTAACATGACAATATCACAGATAACTCTAAATGTTATCTTACACTTGATGTCTGTTTCACTGTTTAAGTTTTCTGTCTTTTTGATAAATGTGTTCTCCAGGGCTTATTGTGTGCTTGCATCTCCATTTATGCATGATTACAAATGCTGTTAGATTTAGTTTTGATTATACATTTACTTCAGCTTCCTTTGATTCACTGCCTTTTCTATTTGGTGTCTTGCCACACGTCAGATATTACTGTAGACATATTTGAAAAAGCTGTTATAGATGATTAGGGTGGGTTCTTCTTTTTAAAAGGTTTAGTTGACAGATACTTCATTTAAATAAACAATTACAATGCAAGAAAATTATTTTTAAATAACTTATACCATTATTTCATACACCCAAGGAAGGACATCTTTCCATGACCTCTGTGTTGTTGCCTGACCAGCTTTTGGCAAATGGCCTGTCTAGAACTTGGTATTCCTCCACTTCAAATAGTTCTACCTAAAAAGTAGTCCAAAATATTTTTTTGTGCTTTCCATGTACCGTATATTGTGTCTTGTTCTAAATTTGTGCTGAAAAAAATCATTTTCATTTACACTTCAAGAGCCTTATTCTTCTCTCAATATTTTTACACCAATGTAACTCAGTAACTTTATTAATTAGGAATAGCTCCGCTAAAGTTCAGGTGAAAGAAAGGCCTTTAACATATTTTCATATTCCCTAAGTTACTTTTCTAGACGTCCACATAGCATTATATTAACAAAACAGCTAAACGAGTTGATATAGCATTGTTATGAACCTCTGTATTTGTTCTCTTAAAACTTTGGGAAAAAAATTTTCAGGGTGAAGTTTTGATACACTTTGGTTTTAGTCTTAAAGAAATTTCCCCCCTGAGTTTGAATATATTTGGTTCAGAAACTTCCGAATTTTAAGAGCGCAATACAAATACATTTTAAAGGTTACAGCTCTTTTTTGTCCTGTGTAACTCAAATTCTGGTTTTTAAACCAATGTTGACAACTATTTAGTTCTTATAATGTAAAGTAGACAAGTAATTGGTTCTCAGTGTATTGATCTAAATTAGGCAAAATGGAGTTTCATGAAGATGTGTTTCTGCTTATAGCTGCCATTATGAATTCAATATTCTATATTTTTGAAGTCTTGGAACAAATGTTGAAGGCAAAAGACAGGAAATACATTATTCCATATTTTGCCTTTTTATTTTGTAGTAAGCAAATGGCAGGAAAATTGTTATTGCAGCTTTGATAATGGAGAGAGACGGAAGGAGAAACCAACCTTAAGAGCTTAATGTATAAAGCATACTTGCGCAACCTCACTGGACCTTGCAGCTCATGATTAGCACTGCTCACCAAACTTGATCAGTAGCAATAACCATTTGTAATTCATGTTGCTTTTGAATTTGTAAAGCTATGTAACAGAAGACATGAAATGAACAAGTCAGATTAAATTCATGTTTTACTTACCGTAGGCCATGGTCTGTCAAGGTTGGAGCAGTGTAATATGCTGGTAAGTGTGTCTTATCCCACTCTAATCATAGGCTCTTATCCTTTGCATGGGCCAAATACTGCTACTGGACAATAGTTAATTTAGTTCAAGGCGTAAATGTTTGTTCGCTGGTGCTGAAAGTAAGGGTTCTGTTCCTGATGATAGTACCTGTTGCATGGTGTAGCACATGCAACTTACTCTGGGCCCCATTCTGCAATTCTTCTGCCTGATTACCCCTCTGAAGCCAACTAGTGTGAGCAATGCATAATTTTGTGTAAGTGCTACTCAACATAAATGTTGCAGTCATACCCTTTGCTATTAAAATTAGTTTAGTATTTACTAGGTTAGATATTAGTTTAGTATTTTAATTTAAAAGATTTTTGTTTACTATTTTGAGCTGTACTATATTTCTTTGATATAATGGAATCTTTTGCTTTTGTCATCAGATGAGGAAAGTCTTCATTTGACATTAATTTGTTTAGCTAAAATCTGAATTCCAACACCCACCATTACCTCACCCAACTTATTCTTGCTGGCAAACTTCTATACTTTTGTGGTTTATTTTTGTTTGTGTTTAACTATTTATACACTATTAATGTTAGCTTTAGAAGTAAAAATTTAGCAGATCAGAGGGCTGCCATTGCTCCGCGAAGTGATCAGTGCTGAACATGACAACAATATAGGTGGAGCTGGCAGTGATGTCTGTCGTTAAAGTTACCTAAAAGTTTCCATTACAAGTTCCAGTTTTCAATTGTTTATCACTTTGCCCTTTAACTATTTGGGCTGAAACTTTTCATGCCACATTTGTGCCTCAGAGTGATGATTTTTGCTAAAAAACAAACAAACAAACAAAAAACCCCAGTTTGTTTCTGGGAGAGAGACTATACATTGTTTTGCCATATGTGATGGAGTATACAAACCTCGCACTGGCCAGGAAAGGGTTAATATTCTGCTGTGGGCTCAATCAGCCCTTCTCCACTACACCTGCAATAAATATCAGGCTTGGAGACAGCAATTAAAAGGAAAGAGCACAGCTCTGTTGGAGGCTGGCTGGGAAGGAGAGAAGACTCCAGTTCTCACTCCACGATCAAAGCCTGGCTGGAACTGTTTGAGAATCTGCTGCCTGTCAGAGCCTCCTTCAGGGAAGGTAGACCGAATGCAGGACTATTCTTGTGACGTGATGCACCACCGATGACTTGCTTAAGAGTCAGTGGCCTGCCAGAGATTCACTAAGGGGAAGCAATTGGCCATGAACCCAGGGTGATCTTGTCACACCATCTTCACAAAAATATTCCACGTACTGTTTTTTCCACAGGATCTCTAGGGTGCCATTCAAAGCATAGGATGGGCTGTGTTTATAGGATGAATCAGGATTGTCTAGTTAATGAGATTGCTGTCTGTAGGATCTCTGCCTCATTTGTTACAGAAGTTAGAAGATGAGTAGTGAATGAGGCAGCGAACTACAGGGAAATAATGGAGGGTCTCATGGCTAAGACAGTGGAATAGCTGTAGAAGATATGGCAATTCCTGTAATATCCTTGCGAGATCTTAACACAGAAGACTTATGTACCAATATGGACTAGGGAGGGTAACTACACCCCCTCCAGGAAGTAAGAACAGTGGGGGTTGATTTGGCAAATTCACTCAGGTTAACACCTCCCTCCTAGGGAGTCTTGCCTAACTAGTTTAAACTGGATTCTCTAGAGCCCCACAGACAAAGGACTTTTGGATAAATACCCAAAGTTTTTGAACTGACTCTGAGCCTTCTTTATGATTCAGCAAAAGGACAGGGCCTTCTATTCAAGGGGGCCCCCAATTCTTAGGGAAAGGTTGGGAGGACTGACACTGACCAGAGCCTTTGTTGGAGATGGAGGGTGAGAGCAATCTCTGGTAAACTTTCTTAGCATAAAAAGCATAGAACATACATACATTCTTTTATTGTTTTTAATATGTTTTCTCTGTAGTGCTTTTACCTAAAGAATATAGGTAATTGCTTGGAATGAGCTGTGTGGTAGCTTATAACTGGGGGCAATTACAGCTGTTCATAAGCTTTGAAGAGAAAGTGAAGTGGAAACTCTGATCTTTTGGGTGTCTGGCTTGCTTGGGAATTCACAGTGTAGGTAGGGGACTCTGCAACCTGGAAAAACCCTTGTCAGGAGGGAGATATGCGGGTCTCTACCCAAAAGAAGTGGGTGCCCCTGCTGGACCACAGAGGGGGAATATCAGTGGTGTTGCCCTGAACTGTGACAATATCATCCTGGAAAATTGGATTCTATCCCTGCCTCTGCCACAGAGTTCCTATGTGATAATGAGCAAGTTAGTGACACCAAACCTTTTGCAGGTGTCAGTAACTAATTATGGGTTCTGTATTTTCTGTATTCCCAATTTGAGGCATCTAGGCTTGATTGGAAGAAGTGCTGAACATACCCAATTGCAACTGAAATTAATGGAAGCCATGCTCTGAACATATAACCTGCTATAAACACTAGGTACTCTGAAAAATTGGACATTTCTTGTCTCAAAGTGAGGAGTGGCGCTGGAACAATTTGTGTAGTCGGGGTGCTGAGAGCCACTGAACCAAACTGTAAACCCTGGATATGATGGAAACCACTTCAAGCCAGGGGGTGTGGTAGCACCCCTACTTACAGCACCTATGAAAGTGGGCACCCAAAATCAGTGGAAACTTCTGTCAATTTTGTCCTTAATCTCTCTGACCTGTAAGTCCTCATCTGTAAAATGGGGATGATAATACTAGCTCATTTTACAGGGCTGCTAAGAAGATAAATTCATTTATGTTTGCTAAGCACTCATAGTGACATAGAAAAGCCCCTAGGAAATTAATAATTCTGTGTTCAGTGCAGGGTTTGCATAGTGTGCAGTAAATAAAGCAGGGACCATACACAAATAACGTGGGTACAAAGAAAAACCCATTCACTGAGCACCATTCATCCTGTGTAATGATTGAGGTCAGGAGTGTCGTGGCAAAAGTAGCATGTGATCATGCAGCTAGAGGCTGTATCAAAATGCATCTGCACAGGGAAGGAAAACTGAGATTGTATGGGCAACCTTAATTTTGGCAGTTCCAACTTCTGAGTTCTTGACTTGAAAGCAGTCTTAAAGTTCTTCTTAATGTACTTTTTATATGTAATATGTAAATATGTTGTGGGATTCTTGGAAGGGTCTCGAGCTTCTAAACTTCTTCTTACCTCTCACTTTTTTGATTCTTAAGACAAATCAGCCAAGTAATAAATCTTTCCAAATACTGGGGTTATTGAGTGGTACGGTAGTGTTTTAAACCCATAAGTGTGAGAAAATGCAGGAGCTAGTTTTAGTAACTGTTTCCGCCTTTCCTTTCATTCCACCCCCATTCATCCTTCCCAGTCTACATACAGCATAAACAATCAGCATTCCTTATGCAGCCTGTATCCCTTCTCCCTTGCACATATGACTTACGATTAGAGTAGGTGATAGATACACTCCCATGTCAATTTACCCACATAGCCCGATGATTAACTACAGTACATTTATAAAGGTCTTATAATAGCCTCCTGATTAAGCCATTTTTGTGAGGGAAAATGTTGCCTGATTTATATCTTACTCCCCAGAGTTGTTATGTAATCACAGTTCACCTTCAGCAGGACACAGATAAGAGTGAAATGGGAAGGCAAAAGGGGGATACAGGAGAACGGGGACTACACAGGCATTTTTTTTAGCCTGTCACATTCCATGCTCTTCAGTTTCTGTAACCTCTCTTTATCCTTCTGTGTCAATATGGGTAGTAGAAATATTTGTGTGCAAATGATGGTACTGCAAAGTCTAGGTCAAGCAATTACAAAGTAGTAATTCCCCTGTGGAGGCCTTCTGAAGTAGGGAAACTGAGATTGCTCTGCTATAGCGGAAGTAAAAATTATTGCTGAGAGACCAAAGACCATGACTTGGATGCCTCAGATGTCCATTTTAAAACCAAAGTCAAACACAAGGGCATTGGGAAATGAGATGCTCTTAAACACAGCACAAGACAGGACTAAAATATAGTAGGTAGTGTTGTATTCATAAGAGCATTCTTTGAACTGGAAATGCTGTTATTGGGGACAAAACTGAGAAAGTACAACAAAAGTGAATATCTTTTTCTTTCTCATCACGGGAGAATAGTTCGTTGGTAATGTTGTTACAGGTTGCCTAACACTTTTTCAGTTACAAAATATATTTGCACCCTTTCTGAGACATCCATTATTTGCTTAAGGGACTAAAAAAGTGCCTTTTCGTTCTCCCATGAAATTCTGTTCTGGTTTGTCTAAGATGTGCATTTTTGAAAATCACCAGTTTGTGTTGTCAGTGAAGTCTTGGCAGAAAGACTACAATATTCATATTCAGTTCTTATTTTGGCAAAGGCTGGCCAGCAGCATAGATCACATTGACTAACCCTAGAACAGACAGACAGTTCCCCTGTACAGCACTATGCACAGCACACAGACCCAGTCGCCAATCCCTTCTTGGAGACATGACATAGGTATGGAGGTAGAGGGGAGGGGCTGGAATGGCCGAATGAAGAGAGGGGGAGTCCAGCACCCCTATTACACCCCTTTGCAGATGATGGATTATACAACTCCTTTTCACAGCCTCCTCAAAGTCTGGTTAAAGTACCTATTTAGGCCCATTTTAAAATAAAATGTAGGGAAATTATCTGTGCTTTTTACTAACAGTGAATAGTAGATGGGGCCCCTCAAAGAAAAAAATCATTGCGGGGCTCTCTGAAGATACCGCTGAAATATTGCACAGAGTCCAGTGTGAGACTTGTTTACATTATAAACAATAGAGTATATTCACAGTGGTCCCATTCTATTATCTGTAACAGCTGGAAGCCCTTATCACTTGTCTGTTGAAAAACTGCAAAAATGCAAAGTTGATTTTTATCAATTTAAGTTTAATCACAGTAGGACACACTGAATCCAAAATATACATCCACAAACAGACTGAATCAATATAAATAAATAAGGTGTAAATTATGAGTTTAGCTAGTTCCTTCTAGTTTTTGTGTAGACAAGCCCTAAATTGTAAATTTCTTCCTTAAACATTAACAATTTTAAAATAATTTGCAGTTTGAGCTGTTGCTTGTTCTCTTAAATTCCTAATATAAGAACATTGGAAATGAACAGTGTGGATCCTCAAAAGCATATTAAAATAGGCTACTATTTGGTGGATATTATTTTAAAAAAAGAATTTCCAGCCCAGGGGAAGGGTGATATTTCAACATTTTGTTTTTAATCCTGAATTTGAGACCGGAAAAACAAACAAACAAAAACCCCAAACAGAATAGCAAAACTTTTTGCAGAGCAAAATGTTTTAATAATTTCTAACATGGGAATTTTTTTGAATATTTTGCTTCAGCATTCTGAAACAATGTTTTTGGTTTGAATCAGTTCAACATTATTCTATGTCTACTGAACTGCTGCAATGTTTCCCGAGTTCCAGTTTTTCATCTGGGCCAGAATCCCTGGCAAGACCTTGATGCAGCATGGTCATGGTGTAAGGATAAGGCCGTTTCCTGTATCCATATTGTAAGGCCTGAGGACTTTTTTCTGCAGCCATATTAGAAGAGCAGCAGCCATGAGCAAAGAAGCAGGAAGTCACATCCTCACATTTCATCTAAATTACATTATAATAATATAATATTTGGCTGTTAAAAAGCGATCATGTCCTAATAGTACCCACCATTACCAGATAAAGAAACAGATCTTAAGATGGTTAAGGAAAACTTTGATAGCATTCTGTCTGGCAAGAAATCACTTATCAATAGTTGTAGTTGTGAAATCCCTACTTCTTTATGGTTATGTCTTTATGGTCCCCACTTCTCTATTGTTTATCTGTGTGGTCTGTCTGGTTTTTTGATTGTTTCTGTCTGTTGCATAACTAATTTTGGTTGGTGTAAGTCAGCTATGGAGGTGGGGTATGATTGGTTAAAGAATTTTTACAATATGTTAGGACTGGTTTAGAAAATTGTTCAGTAATATTTCAATAAAATGCTTGGTTAAGGTACAACTAAGCAAGACTCAAGTTTCACTGTATAAACTAGGGTCCAAAAGGAAGTTCTTTGGAACCAACTCCAGGACACAGCCCCAAGATCAGAGCTCCCAGGCCTCAGTACTTTGCCAATCATAACTGTGCAGAAGCTGGAGTCCCCAGATGACCTGAACCTGACTGGCCATCAGGAAAAGTTCATCTGCCTTATTGGGAGTGGTGAGCATTGTATGCTTAGTGGGTGCATTCTTTTTTTGGTGATTGTTAAATAAATAGAGATTAAGTAGGATATTACTTTGTAAGGCTCTTTCACTGGTAAAAGTCCCCATAAACCCACAGAAGATTAAGCCCTGAGTCCACAGGGAATGGGTGTTTGTCCGGATCCCACAGACAGGTAAAGTTTGATGCCTTTCACCTGGAGTCCTAGGAACTGGGAAAGAGTGAGGGTACCTAAATCAACTGGGTTATGTCTTAAGTCCTAGGAACTAGGTAGCGGTGGGATGTCCTAGAATGTACGGTCAACAAATTTAGGGTAAAATTGGGTGCCTTAGAGTGTGTGTAACAAAGAGAATTTTGTGCGGGTAAAATGGGACTCCCTAGTGGAGTGCAGCAAGGAGATTGTGGTACAACATGTGAGATGTAGTCCAGGCAGGGACTCATTCCTACCACACAACCAAGAGCAATTGCCACTCTTAAGCAGGGGGGTACCTTTCTCTTGAAATTGTTTTTTTAAAGTAAAATTGTACACCTATGGCACTGAAGAAATAGTCAAAAAATCATTTCATGTTTTCAGTTCCTTGCAATGAAATGCAAGATCAATTCTGTGGCTAGTTATGGGTAACTTTTCTATGGTATCTACTGTCTTGCAAGTGATTGGTGCTTTTGGCCCATCTTTAGTGTTCCCATAGGGATGGTTAGATTTGTTTTTGTTTTGAACAAAGAAAAGAAATCATTAAATGAATAACTATTCAGAAAACTTCCATATGTCAGGAAGAGAGAACTGGTCCCCTCACTATTTGGGTTCTTAATGGATATTATCCAGATAGTTGTAAATTGTCCAGTTACTGTATAGTTTTCATTTGTTAATGCATGTCTCCAAGCAGATTTCACCTTGGTGGATGAGGAAAAAATAGTTAACTTTAAATAATTTGGGTGGGCTGGATTATTACATTACATAATGTAATATGCCAAAGTGAGGAAATGTAATTAATTTCCTGTAGGAAATTAAAACAATGAACACCTATTTTCAGATGAGAAAGATACTATCAGTTTACACTGATGAAAGATCACATTACATTTTACAGTTTTATGGCTACATAGTAAATTCAATTATACAGAAAAAGGCCTAGAAACATTGGACCATGCAATCAGACTTAAGCCATTGTACTGAATAATATATTTTTGTCAAATATTTATCTAATTTTTTTAAATGATTTTGAAAAATCCATATTGCATACTTTGGTCTGTTCATAAATGTTCTCTGTGTAAAGAGAGTCTGCAAAGACCTTTCTTAGCTTTAGATGTGCTTTAGTTTTTCCATTTGATGCAAGGTGAAAGTACTGTAACATTTCTGTTTATTCCCTTCATAATTATATACTCCAGACTTCAGTCAGGTTTTGTATTTGCTGCACACACACAAATCTCATTCATTTTCCCACTCAATCTCTGCAGTGGATCTTGAATTGAATGGCTTAGAGAAGCTAGCAAACAACCTTCTCAAAGACACCTGTTAGATGCTGGCACTCTGGATCCTTCTCAGTCAAGCTTGTTGCTTTGGTGTGTGACCTCCTGCTGTCCCTGACAAGTAAACTACATCTAAAATCCTCTTGCTGGACCTCTCAGTGGCATTTGATGCCATTGAGCACCTGATTGCCCAAGATGCTGCAGGGGTGAACAGAAACACCCTGTAATAGTTCAAGTTCTTCCTCCCAGGCCAAACCCTGAGAGTAGTTATGGGCAACAGTTACTCCAACTCCAAAGCCCTCTGCTGTAGAATTCCTCAAGGCTCAGTCCTCTCCCCACATATTTTTTTTTCTACATCTACAGGATGCCCTTGTGAAAGGTGTTATGGATTGGATCAATGAGCACACAATTGGCCATTAGGAAGTTTTGAGTTCTAATCCTTGCTCTGCCACTGACTAAATTAGTCCACAGATTGGGAATGCTCAATGCCCTAGCAGCAAAATATGCCTGCTCTGTCTTCAACTGGTCAGAAGTGTGAGCATCATCCTATCCGACAAAGTCCTGATAAAGCATTTATGATACCTAGCTTTGATTATTGCAACTCATTTTTGATAATGAAGCCCCCGTGAAGGAGAAAGATCTAACTGTTTAAAAAAAAAAGTCTGCTTAGAAACATAGGTTTCTATGATCACCTTGGGCCTCACACTACACTGGCCCCTCCCCAATTAAGTAGAGGGTCCAGTTCAAGGTCTCTGTCCTGATTTTCAAGGTCCTGCATTGGAGTAGCTACTTGAAATATTGCTTCTTCCTCTGCAGTCATGACCTCATATGACAGTTGTTGTGTTCCACTGGAACAATAAACTTGTCGGATAACTGGGGGGAGGCTTGTGAATGCAGGAAACAGAACTTTCACAGGAGCTGGACCTAGACTATGGAACGTACTCCTACAAGACAAAACTGCGTCCTCAGAGCTAACCACTTTCAGAAGCAAACGCAAAATTCATTTCAGTAGTTTCTTGACATAGACACAAGCCTTGTGCTCAAACCAGGCATAAAGAAGCAAGCAAACCAAAAAGCTATAAAATAACCAAGCTATGTCTCCTACAGGCTGAGAATGATAAAATAGAGAGAAATTTACTTAGTACCAAGGTAGATATTTCTTTTTAGATGCCATCTTTTAGATCAGATGTAAAACTGAGGTCCTCAATATTCATCCTTAATAACTCAGTGGCACCTTATTTTTTAATAAGAGGTGGGTGTTAAAGTTCCTGGACAATTTGAGTAATAAAATTCTGAATACTTATATTCTATATGATTTCAACTGGAAATAATCACTAGCTACCCTAAATTGTTGTTTATGATCACTGTGCCCTGTTAGATGGCTGTGGCATCATCTCACAGGTTTTATGATGATGGTAGAGATTTTACATGTAAAATTCAGTTATTGGTCAGATTCTGACAGTATGTCTGAGTAACTCTTTTTAAGTCACCTGGATTTTTCAATGGCTTCATTGAAGTCAACTAGTGGAACTGTATTCAGAATCTGGGCCATGACTGAATTTCCAGACCCTTTTGCATGTGTCAGTTATGAAGTGCTGTACAGCACCCACATCTCTAAAGCTGGAACAATCTTGACAACTTTTAGAAGACGGATAAAGAGAGACTAGATGCACTGGGAGAACCAGAGGATCAAATTACCCCCAAATAAGGCTCCAATTCAGCTCTCCTTACTGAGCTTCATAACCTGCTGAAATCATTGAGAGGTTTGCACTAGTAAAGCAAGAAGGATTGTGCAAAAATTTTAAATATGTTTAACAAAGTTTTTTCTTAATTTGAGTCCCCCTTCCCCACGTTGTGGGATGTAAAAATCTCAGAGATTGTAAAACCCTGGGACGAGAAAAGAGTAAGAGGCATATTTGGGCATCATCATTTAAAATGGTAAGGGAACGTAAGCATACACTCCACCAAAAATGATCACCATTACTATGAAATACCAAAAGTCAGGCCATGTAATATGTATCAATCTTACATCTGTTAAATCGAAAAGTAAACAATGAAGAGCAGATTTTATGAAATTACTTCAAATTTATACCAGCATAACTGAGACCAAAATGTGACTCATAATTCCCACAGAAACCATAACTGAACCCTTTTGACACAAAACTAATCTTCCATTTATAAAATGAAATATTTATAAATCTCTCATCCAGAGGGATACCAAACTTTTACAAACTACTAAGTGATTTATAAAAATAAATTTATGACTTGATTAATAAGTCTTTAGTTCTGTGGAACAGTTTTGATCCTTTATACAGTCATTCATTTTCTTTTCAGACCACCATGTCTGAGAGTCCACATCAAAACAGAAATTGCTTAAACTGAATGTTAAGTTTATAGGAGCAATAGCAACACACCCCTCTCTCCATAAGAGAAATCTCATCAAAGCTAAGTAAAGAAGGGTGCAGGAGAAAAGTCCCTTTGAGCAAACACTAGTCTTAAACCTTTTCACCCTTCATAAGTCAAGTACATGCCCTCCGACCAATTTAATTCCTAATCCAAACAAAATTTACTGAATGGGAGGGGACGTAGATGAGTGAATCACAAAACATCAGTATTTCAGTTCTTAGCTGTTTTTGGGTGGAAAAAAATGTTCCATTTACACACAAGGACCTTCAAAAGGGCAGAACTTGACCTGTAATGTTTTCCTAAGAGATGTACTGAGTTGCATTTTTGACTTTTTTTTTTTTTTTTTTTGCCATTCATCTCTCAAACGATAGCACCAAATTAGAAGAAAAGCCTGTAGCCAGTTTTTGTGAAGTGTCTTCAGGTTTGTGCAATCTAACTGCAATAGAAGATACTTTTTAAACTAGCAAATAGTTACAATTAACTCTACTAAATGTCAACAAAGCCCTTGGTAGGGAAGATGCTGCTTTCGTCTTGTGTCCATCTTCACTCTGTTTACAGAAAACTGACGTGACATTTTAGTCTGTTTACAAAGCAGTGCACATGTTTATTCAGCAGTTATCTGGCAACAGATTTGTGTGTGTTGTTTCAAATTAGTTTTTCTTTTATTCCATGAAATGAGAACAGTTTGATTTTATTTAGGCCTTGGTTCCACTTGAGGTTGACTGATTTCAGAACTGCCCTGCTTTAGAAGAAGGGGAAAGTGTATATGTAATCTTTAGATCCCTTGTCATTTTCTTTCCCTCCTTCAACAGGTTGGAGAATTGTTAGCTGGTGCACAGTGAGCAGAAGGTTAACAGCTTACATTCTTCTAATATTTGCACAAGTGTTCAGAGAGACAGAGACTTACAAGGTTGCTTGGGGACAGAGAAGGAAAGGCAGGATTTCACACCAGGGTCGTAAGCTTGTCCCAACCTAGGGTTGTTTTTAGTCATGCCACCTTTGCATATGTTAACTTGTTTATAATCGGATAATAATGCATTATTATTTAAAGAAAATTGCTGACTTGACTGCACCTGTATTTGTTTCTGCTGAGTCAGTCTATCAGATTACATCTGTTTCTCATAATCAAAAACATTGATGCTGATTTCCCCCATCAGCTTCTCTTATCCACTTGTGAAGTCTTCATTACCAATTATAAGTTTGTGATAGTACAATTCTTTCCATATAAACAGACCATGACAACATACACAGAAGGATTAGAATTTTTTTGAAGGATCAAATAAGAGAAAAATAAGTTATATAAGGAGAAAGCTCTATTCAAAACAAATTTTGAATGATTACATGTGGAATACAGAAAATTACTGGTTAAGGAAATTGCCCTTAAGATGAATGTTCTCTTCCTCAGGTTAGCACCGGTTTAAAAATCATTCTTTAAAGTAACTTTCTTTCATTTCCTGCTCCGGAAAACAGACTGCTTTAGCCAGAGAGAACAAGCAGCTTTTTTCACTTATGCAGAGAGCGCTGACACTCCTCTTGAAATGAGACTTGATGGAATAATTAAGCCCTTTTAGAAGACATCCTTTGAGTTAAAAAATGGGAGCCAAGGATGGCACCCTTCAGACATACAGTACAGGTCCTCTGTTCTGATGCAAAAAAATAATCTAGAGATGAGCAATTTTTTTTATAGTTTACAGAATAGTTTGATCAAAAGATTACAATAAAAAGTAGCGTGTGTTTTGTGGTGGTGGTTTTGGTTGGTACTTTTGCAGGTGGATGGTGATCAATTGTTCTCCATATCCACTGAGGCTAGGATAAGAAGTAATCTGTTTAGTTTGTGTTATGGGAAATTTAGGTTAGATATTAGAAAAAAAATTCGAAGTGTAAAGATAGTTAACCACTGGCATAAGTTACCCAAGGACAGTACTTAATTTCTGATGAAAGAGTTGCCAGGGCTCACGCAATTTTTTTTTTTAAACATTCAGAACTGATGCAGCAAGCAGAGGTTCCAGGTCTCTGAACTGACAACCCTAGAGATGCCAGGGCTCGGCCCTGGCACGCGCTGGCACAAATTAAGCACTACCTAGGGAGGTTGTGGAATCCACCCTATTGTTTTTTTCAGTTAGACAATTATCTGTTAGGGATGGCCTGGGAATACTTGGCCCTGCCTCAGTGCAGGGGATGGACTAGATGACGTCTTGAGGTCCCTCCCAGCCCTACATTTCTATAATTATGACGTTTTGCTGCTGCTAAAGTCATAATACTGGGCATCAATTTATTATCATTGCCATGATGATCTGCTATAAAAATATTACATTTTGAAAAGCCATCCTTTAATTTTTACTGTAGTTTTAAAGTGGAAAAGGTCCAAGAATGTACAACTTTTTGGTTCTTTCAAAAGTTGTATACAACTGACAATCCATTGTGTATCTCGACACTTGTGACTAGGTAGTTACAAGTAGTTCTGATTTCAAAGATGGATCCGACCTGAAGATGTAAATTGAACAAATTATTTTAATGTCCAGGTTCAGAATAAAAATCTCAATTACTGCTTCATGTTCAAATAATTTCAGAACATTCTACTGTTTTTATCTAAAAGATTTACATTTTATACAATAATGATGTGGTGGTGTTTTTAGAATACTGTAGTATTTTTATGATGTTATGATGCAACTCTTCAGATGTCGTTGACAAATTCTTGCAGAACTGTGAGGGGCTGAAAAACTTTGGTGATTGACATTTGATTATTCAAGCGAGCAATGTTGTTTTCTTCAATAAAATATAAGGTAATGCGATTTCAACATTTTGATTCCTGGCTTTAGGCCTGGAATCAAATAATAAACTAAGAGGGTGCCTGCAAATTTTACTTTTTTAATGAGGAATCTTTTAATCTCTGTATTTGATCACAGATTTTACGCTGCCTTGGTTTTAGTTTAATGATGCAATTAGATTAATCTAAAAATATTCCTACATTATACTTGTTAGTAAAGTATAGCTCTGTTGGTAGGATTCCACTTTGTAAGCTAAGAGACCAGCTGGACTGAGCGAGGCTGTGAGCAGGCGCGGAGTCAACAGGGAGTAGTACCTTCGTAGGGACATTCTGGTAGTGCTGTGCTACTGAAGGTGCTTGCGAGAGTGTTCATCTGAAGGCCCTTCCTCTCATTTCCAGACACTATCCAGGTAGAAATGAAAGATTCCATGTCACTTTTTGACAAGATTAAAGGGTAACTTCTGCATTGGCTAACACTCCCTCCCCCAATAAAACAGCTTCTAGTGGTCTAGGTAGTTCATAAATCCAAAGAGTTTTAAGCTTAGAAAGGACCATTATGATTATCTAGTCTCCTGTATAATAGGACATACAATTTTTACGAGTGATTCCTGCTTTAAGCCCATAACTTTGGTTGAGTTAAAGAGGTCTAATTTTGATTTAAAGACTTCAATTGATGTAGAATTCACCACACTCCTAGGTAAGTTGTTCTAATGATTAATGACCTGCACTGGCTTTTTTTTTTTAAAAAAAAGGGGGGGGGGGCGGGTTCCTTCTTTCTAGTCTGTCTAGCTTCACCTTCCAGGCATTAGATCTTCTTATATCTTTGTGTGCTAAATTAAAGAGCTCTCTGCTATCAGAAGTCGTCTTCCCACCTAGCTACATATAGATTATTACCAAGTTACTTAAACTTTTGGGTGTGAGCCATGGCTGAATATATAATGGTTCCTGCACTTGCTTACTGTTACTAGACTACCAGTTTGAGGCACAGAATTGCAAAGAACCATATTGCAGATGCTTGTGCTGGGTGAATCTGGTCCCTTGAAAAGTGCTATATAAAACCAAAGGCCAAGACTTTCAAAATGACTAGTGATTTTGGATGTCTCAATTTTTGTGTGGCCAATTCAAGACACCTCTTAAGGGGGCCTAATATTTCAGAAAGTGCTGAATACCCACCCTCTGAAAATCAGGCACTTCTAAGGTATCTTAAATTGGGCACCCAAAACGGAGACCTCCGAATCACTTAATTTCACAGCACAGAAAAAAAAGCCCAAATGTCATGTAAGGATACTTCTTACATGGTAACTAATGGGAATCTGTCTCTTAGTATGTATGGGAGGAATAACTACATGGTAAGTGGTGGTACTGTTCTATCCAAATATGTGTTGCCATACTTCTGTCTTCAACACTAGAGTGTTGATACTTTGGGATTTACTGCATGTAATTACTTTGGGATGTGCACAGTCCTTCCCCCACAAAAATATGTGGAGAGAAGCAAATTAAATCAAACTCAGCAGCTTTTCTTCACATCACTTGTATGATGCATTGCCTCCCTCTTGTCTGATGAGACTATCAGGAATGTGGAATGGATGGAAGTGGAAGCAGTAAAAAGATGCTGGTTCTCTAGGGTTTGGGGCAGGATTTACTATGAATCCCAGTTAGGCAAGAAGAGACTTTCCCCTCTCTAATCTATTCAGGCTCCAAATAAAATAAGGTCTGTTTCCAGATGTGCTGCCACTGGATGCTGGGCTGCCAACTATGCTCTATGCGACAAGTTAGATCTTAGTTACATTGGTGTCACTGAAGTGTAAATCTAGACATGTGGCTCTGTAGGGTTATGTAAATTGGAGGATGAATTAATGCTGCTCTCAGCAGCACTAACTAAGCCCTGATTTGTGTGTGTGTGTGGATTTTATCCCTGACGGACTTTGCAAATGACTTTCTGTGTGATCTTGGGGAAGTAACTTAGCCTCTGTACCTGTTTCCCCATCCGTAAAAATGAATACTACTTACCCACCTTTGTAAAGTGCTTTAAGATCCTTGGATGAAAGGTGCTAAACATGGTGCGAGTTGCTATAGTATTTACCAAGTACAAAATCGTCCACATGTAAATAGAATAGTGACATCATACCAGCGGCATGTAGCCATTATTGCTGATACTGAACTACACCTTTTCAGTGCATTCTGGTGCAGCGTGGCAAAGGGCACATTATGGATTCTTTTGTGCGAAGCTGACAAAAATCCAGTTTGGATCCTCATGAGAGAGAACTTTTGGTGCAGAAAAATCTCTTCTCCTAGTGCTCTCTGAAGCATCAAAAGTGGTAAGATCCAGTGCTCTTTCAGCAGTCTCAAATGTGCTAAGGCTACAATTGAAAACTCAAACAAATGGAGAACTGCAACTTTGTTCACTTTCACAAGACCAAATGTTGTAAATTTTGTCCAGCTAAAATGTAGACACAGGTTAGTTCACTGAAATACTGTTCAAGAACATTTTATCCTTTAAAAGAAATTTCTCTTGCATCACTGCCAACATCAATGAGTGCTTGCTTTATTTGTGTATGAATCAGCAGCATCCAGAGGTTTGGCCAGTTTGTGCATCTGACTTTTTTCCAACTAATTGCAATATTTTTCATTCATGAAAACTTTAAACTTTTCTTCGTTCCCCACTTTTCAGACTACAGAATAGCCAGCTCTTCCCTTCATGGATGTGAAATTTTGTAATTGCTATTTGCCTGTTATGTACAGATGTGGAGAACAGAGCTGTAATTAAACGTGTTAGCTCCTGGCAAGCATATCCTGGCAAGCTCCTAGCAAGCATATTTGTATCCCACAGATTTCTGCGTTCCATTTAGCACAGAGGTTTTCAAACTAAGGGGGCAATTTGAAAACCTCTGTGCTAAATGGAAGGCAGAAATCTGAGGGGGGCATATCACCTCTGTCCTTCTGCCCCCTTTTTCCACCACTGTGGCGTCTGTGTGCCTTGGGCGGCTGCCCCTCTCATACCACCCTCGTTACAGCCTTGGTGGAGGAGTTCTGTTCCTTGCAGCAGTTATACACATGCAAAAAGATGACTTCCAGTTTGTGGAAATCAAGAAGAAAATCCCTTTCCATGACTCCTTCCTTTCTCCTTACCTTTATGGGGGAGCGGTTCTCCCTTCCGTCATGGGGCAGATGCAGTCTTTCAGTGAGTCTTGTCTGTCCTTCCTCCACAACATACATGCAGGAGTCATCTTGGGGAATGTTCTGCTTACCCTACCCAATGGCAGCACTGTTCTGGAGGGTGAGTAGACAGTCCTTTCACAGCAAGGCAAACTTTTTATAGTACGCTAATTACTGCTGTGCATTTCAATTTCACCTCCGAGCCTTCAAATTTTCATTATGCACAAGGTAGCTGGGAAGCCCAAGATCAGGCGAGATTTGGGGATCATCGAGGAATAATATGGTCTCTGGGGAAGTAACAGCATAAAGACTGGGAGTGGATGTGTCATTACACAAAGTAAAACTATTTCCCCCATGTTTATTTCCCCCTCCCCATCCCCGTTCCTCACACGTTCTTGTCAACTGTTGGAAATGGCCCACCTTGATTATCACTACAAAAGGTTTCCCTTCATCCTCCCCTCCCCATCCCTCCGCTCTCCTGCTGGTAATAGCTCACCTTACCTGATCACTCTTGTTACAGTGTGTATGGTAACACCCATTGTTTCATGTTCTCTGTGTATATAAATCTCCCCACTGTATTTTCCATTGCATGCATCCGATGAAGTGAGCTGTAGCTCACAAAAGCTTATGCTCTAATAAATTTGTTAGTGTCTAAGGTGCCATAAGTACTCCTTTTCTTTTTGCGGATACAGACTAACATGGCTGCTACTCTGAAACCTAGCATAAAGAAGAGTTCCTGCTAATAAAAGGTGAAGGTTGAGAGGTTACAGATTGCCTTAGACATGTGGTACCTCAGAAAGCGTTTGGTTTGAAGAATGGGTGACTGTTAAAGAGGTTTATTTAACCAACCCAGTTATCCTGTAGCTTATTGGAAGGAAATAAAAATATCCCAGGTCAGAATGAACTGTTATGAAAATCACCACTTTCACAGTGTTTTCTAAGTAGCAGAAAACAAATTAAGAAGAAATCAGTTCAGTGCAGCTACTGGACCCTTTTGCTCTTTTGGTCTGTCTTGTTGGAGGGAAACAAACAAAATAAAGCCCCTGACATTGCCATGATATTTTGAACCTTTGGGGCTCAGAAATGCAGGATTTGGCCCTTTGTGGTGATTTTTTGTTTTTAAAGTAGTTAAAACCATAGGAAAATGAGTTTAGCAGCTGTCAAAATTAGTACAACCCTGGAGAGTAATAAAAAAATAAAATAAAGTGGAAGTTGACACTTCAAAATAACATCCTTGGGATATGTGACAACACCCAATGTGTGTGTTTCCTGATGCACCAGGTACGTGTGGTAGCACTTGAGTATGGTAATCAAGTTAAAGAGAGACAAGCTGTGTAAGCTCCAAAACCATACAATCTTGAAAGAAGAGTAAATCTGTGTGGTATGGCGGGAGGTGGGAGAGAGGAGTGAGTGTGGTTCTGTCTGCCTGTCTGTCTGTCATTATTTAGAAAAATGTGTATTTCAGTTTGGACATATAAAAGGCACCTTTCACAGGTTGTATGCACTTTGACTATATTTATAGCTACTATGTAAGTGTGTGTATTCGGTTGTAGCCCTCCTGGTCCCAGGATATTAGAGAGACAAAGTGCATGAGGTAATATCTTTAATTGGAAGATTGAATAATGAAAAAAGAATGAAGTATTCTTCTCTCATTTACTTATACTGATGTACCTCCACTCACTTCATTGAAGTTACCCCTCATTTACACTGATATATTATTTGAGAGGAGAACAGGGTTCAGAGGGCAAGACTCTCTAGTACAAACTAGCCACATTATGCTGCAGAGGGCTGGAAAATGTCTAGATCTGACAGGCTGAGAGAACTCCAGTGTGATGGAACTCTGTTAGGTATGTTGGCTCTGCGCCGACATTTGCATGATCTCAACCTTGCTCCAATCAAAGGGTACGGTGGAGGTAGAGGTAGAGGGCATGTAGCTGGTATTCCCTAAAATATTTTTACCTATGCTAGAGCAAGAGCCAACACACAGCACAAATCTACTGTGGGAATGAGGGAGCCATAACAATCTCCCTGTCAGGGAGCTGTCCCAAGTGGCATTCTGCTGCGCCAAGTAGAAACTCTGCATAGTAGAGAATCTGGGCCAGAGTGTCTAGGTACTTCAGGGAATCAAACGAGAATAACAGATCTCTGTTGATTTTGTATCTATTCATTAATGAAATGATGAAAACAATCATATGAATTTATAATAGCTGCTTGCAGAATTATCAGTTTTTCTCTGTTTCTCTAAACTAAACTAAAATCCAGGAAATAATAATTTCTTTTTTAAAATAATTTGTTCCAAAGAAGCAGTCTTTGAGATCCAAGTCTCTTTCATCCCAGAGTGTCTCTGCAGACATGGGGTACAGTACATGCAGTACAGTATCACCATTCATTCCTGTCCATTGTTTGTTCTTTCTTTAAACCCTGCCTGGTTATATTCCCAGGTATGATGTCCTGCCATCAAGCCGATGATCAGCCTTTAGGTCAGACTGACTTTGGTTGTGTTTGCATTATTTTATTTAGCATTCTATCATCGGCTTATCTTCTGTAGTGTCTCCACCGTCCTAATCTTGTTGATTAAAGCTAATCCCATACTCTGACTTCACATCCTATTCTCATTCTAATTTTTTCATTTGTCATTAAATCATTCCACTTTAAACCTGCCATCTTTTGAAGAACTCTCATCTCTGCTGTCTACAGCCTTCTGATGTTTGTTTAATTTAAGGCCTCTGCTTCCAGACCACAGACTGATACTGGTTTGAAAAATTTTAACTTTGGTACCAAATGTAATGTTCTTATCAGTCTATAATATTAGTCAATTTCTGTAAAGCACTCATAGCACATCTTTTAACCTCACTGTTGATGAAACTATCGGCATTGGTCAAGTTTACTACATATACATAAGATTCAATTTTTCAATGACTTTACTGATGCTATATTTCAATACTTTATCTATTGTCCCTTTTCCAAGATGCAACCACTTGGCATTTATTGTAAGTCCAAGTCAACTACACCAGTTTCCCAAGGTGGCAAGGAGTATCATCACTGATTCAAACATGTCTGACAGTTGTACAATGTCATCCGAAGAAGTGAAAGAGCTTAACTCTAGATCATCGAATATCCCTCCAATTTATCTAACATTCTAAATGTCCAGTTTAAGAACATGGTCTTAAGCCAGACTTTGACTTTAAACAGTTAATTAATTTTCCACCAATTTTTACAGCACTGCAGCAGTCTTCCTGCATAGCTTTTATAATTACAATTCTCTTATTTGGAACTGCATATGATTTTGCAACTTTGCATGTTTCCTACCAAACTGAATCCAAATGCTTTTGTGAAGTCAGTGAAATCCGTGAATATCTTTAATCCCCATTCTTGCTTTTTCGCATGAATATTTGGTCAATATATCTTTAGCCTGGTGTGAAGCCATACCGTTTCTCACCTACAACTTCCTCTAAAACCGGCCTTAATTTGTAGACAACTACTTTCATCATTATTTTCCCCAGTTCTGACAAATGTATAAGTCTAATTATTTGTTTGGATCAGCAGGATCTCCTTTCTTCAAGACTGGTGCAACTATTGCCTTTAGCCAATCATCTGGTACCTCTTCTTGCATATTTTTTTCTAATATTTCCATAACACTTGTCCCGCCAGCTTTTAGCATCTCAATGCTTATATTGTCTATCCCTGCAGCTTTCCCACTTTTTAAGTGCTTCAGTGCAGTTTCTATTTCTTCTTCTGATGGTGGGTCAGTGCTGATATCCATTCAGCCTTGCAAGCTGCCCTGTCCATCTAGCATGTCTAAAACACTTGCATCTGGATGAACTGCAGGGTTCAGCATTTTGTCAAAAGACTCCTTTCATATTTCCAATACTTATTTTATATTTGTTGGTTCACCAGTAGCCTTTTTTACCACTTGCATTGTTGGCTTGATTGTGTTTCCGTATGACTTACTTTCTTGATGCCTCCTCTAGTTGTTAAACCTCTTCTTTCCACATCTTTTGTTTGTCCAATCTTTATGATTTTCAGTGCTTTGCATAATGTTTTTACTTCTTCAGCTTCTCCAACTGTTTTGGCTTGTTTATGCTTCTGCTGGAATGTTCTTTGGCCAGATTTTCCTTGTTTGCTTATGTCTTCCAGTAATTTTCTTCACTCTACGTTGTGTCAGTTCCTTGAATATTTCCCATCCAGTCTGTAGTGAGATTTCTTCATCATCATAAATTGGTTGGAGAATATTTCAGGCCATCCTCACCTTGCATGCCTTCCTCAAAGAACTGTCCTTATCAAGTTCAAATTTGGCTCCAGTTGCATTCATCTTTTTCTTGGACTTTAATAATAATCTTTCCAATTAGTAGTTCATGATTACTGCCACATTCAGCACTTCTATAAACTCAAACATCTAACAGTGACAGTCCAGCATTTTACTGATGATGATATGGTTAGTCTGATTTTTTTTGTTTGACCATGTGGTGAGTTCCCTGTAATCTTGTGCATGTCTTTGTGAGGAAACCAAGTACCCCCAATAATCAGTTGTGAATCTCAGAGAAAGCTCTTTACCATCCGTACCGCATTATCATTTGGCATTCTGATGCTGTGTAGTCCAACATCTATTCATTTGCTGACCATGTTTGTTACCAACCCTTGCATTCATATCATGATCAGGAATCTTGTCTACAATGCTATCCAGCTGTGGATAAAAGCCATCCTAATCTTCCTTTTCTGCTGCGTTCTCTTCTATGCACCTCTTGATACATCACAGGAGATGACAATTATGCATAGTTTATTGTAGGCAGTAGTAAACCTTGCTATGTCAATCTGTTCAGAAACTGGTTTCCAGCTGTTTGTTGAAGTAACATTTTATCTTGGTCACTGCTACAGCAGCCTCAGTTCTATGCTTTGTTTGCCCACTTGAATGTCTGGAGTAGAGGAAAGTGTAATTTCAAACTGTCAACTCTCCTGTACCCAGCCAATGTGACTCCTGTGTGGCAGCAATAGAAAGTTGTAACTGCCTTACTCCTTCTTATGAGCTCAGTCTGTCCTGGAGCAAATAGAATTCTAACATTCCAGTTCACAATATGTGTAGCTGTTATCCAAAATCTATGACCACTGCCATTTGTTATGCCTGGGTCAAAATCCATATAAATCAATTTAGCTTACTGTATTGTTTGTATAACAAGTGAGTTTTGGATGAGACCCAAGTACGAGTCTTGAAATGTGGATATATATTCAAGGCTTTAATACTTTGTTTTCTAACTGATTCTTCCAGAAACTTCAAAATAGATCTAGTGCATGGAATTGATACTCTGTAAGGAAAAGTACATCTCATACTCTATAAGGAAGGCCTAAACAGGATGATAGTAAGGGCCCCTTTGGTTATTTTCACTCTTTGGGGCTGGAGATTTAAAATGATATTTGCCTTGGGTTTTCAGGTTGTCCTCTGGTTTATAGTTGGTTCTGTCACTGCCTCGCTTTCCTCATTGGTACTGAATATTTAACTTGAAATCCTCTAATTAAATATTGCACAATTAGTCCAAAGGCTTGTTTTTATGAAATATCTGTGTTTGTAAGACTAAACTGTGCTTTACTGTACAGAAGTATCTGAAATTTGCAGCAGCATCACAAATAAAATATTTTATCTTTTGATTGTATCCCTCTCCCTCACCCTTTTGTCTTCTAATTTGTAAGTTATTTGGGGTAGAGGACATATCTTCTGTATGTTTCTGTAAGACCTTGTACAGTGGGGCCCTGATCTGATAGGAGTCTCTTGGTGTGTGTCTCTTGGTGTGTGTGTGTGTGTGTGTGTGTGCGGTGTGCATATGCACCGGTGTGAACTTAGTCATGTAACACATTTCAGTGTCTCAGTTTCATCATCTGTGAATAAAAAACACCACCTACCTCATCAGGAAGTTGTGAAGCTTAATTCATGCTAATGAAACACTGTCAAGTATTATGGATGGAAGGCATTGCAATTATATATATATGATATATATATACACATTTAAAAAAAAAAGCATTTCAGAATGCTCTTTGGGTTTTCCAGAAACTACAGTAAGTGTTCCAAATAGGAAATGCACCCAATTCTTTGTGGGCTTTTCTGTTCAATTTTCTTTAATGTAAAGTACTGAGGGAGGTTCTACTTAATCTTATTTCCCGACCCCCACTTCACCACCTTATTTCAGACTCCATCCTGACCAAAACTCTGTCCAGAATCACCAGGATGACCTGATTCTGAGAGCTACATTAGGGTTTCAACAACATAGCTTTTTAGTTCCTGCAGGTCCTGTTCTTTAATTGATTTGTTTACTTTTCTGCTGATGTAATGAGAATGTTAGAAGACTTCAGCTTCATATTTAATTGCAAATATTATGGGGCCACAGCAGTCAGCTAGGGAAATCTTGTAAATGGGCTCATTTGCCAGTGTGCATTTCTTGTGTACAACACACCACAGCTCTGGCTATTTCTTTTAAATTGTTTGTTTTTAGCATCACAGTTTAGGAGTAGGCAGCCCTGCAGAACTAACCAGAGGAAGGATGGTCCTTTGGTAACTGTGGACTGGGACTGAAGAGAGGTTTTCAGTGCCTACTACATGCTTTGTGACCTTGCGCAAGTCACTTTGTGCCTCACACTAGTGAGGAGTTACAATGACAAGAAGTTACCTTGAAGTCAACAATTCTGAAGTGGGAAAGAATTATTATTTACATTTTACAGATGGGGCCTGAGATACAGAGAGACTGAAGGCTACACTTTGATCCCCTTACTCACACTGGTCAGTGCGTGCTTGCATGAGTTGTCACACTAAATTCAAAATGCTTGCCGTCAACAATAGTACTCCTCTATAGCCCAGGAAGCTCTGAGAGAAATTCTTCCTTTCTGAGGCACAATGCCTCTGGATTCTCCAGGGGACACAGGCCTATGCCTACAAGCCACAATTGTGTGTCAATATTTATTTTTCAAAAGTAACCAAGCACAAGTAACATTCAATATAGTCTTCACTCCCCTGGAATGCTACCTACTGTAGAATTAATTTATTAAGAGACGAGAGAGACTACAGCAGACTGCCACCTTGAGAAATGTCAGATAATTGCTTCCAAACTGTTTGACTAATTAACTTAGAAGCCTATAGGCTTCTCCCACAACATTGCTCTCACTTGCTTCTCCCACAGCATTCCTCTCACTGTCAAAACAGGGAAAAACCCAGTATCTTCACTGGTTTCTGATTTTCTTTCTTTTTTTAAAGTTGAGGCAATTGGCATTGTAAATATTTTGAAAATGACACTCTCTCTGAGAAGATCTCTTTCAGCGTATGCAAGTAGATCCAGTTATGTCAATTTGTAACAAAGCCATCCATTTTCTCCCCATAAATGCTTACAATAACAGATCAGCATATTCAATTAATCTTGTTAAAATTAGCTCATAGCCAGTTATGAAAATCTGTTTGTTGCAGCATCGATCAGCTATAAAATTATTTATTGTATGGTAAGAAATTTTTAAAGGGTGAGAGATGGAGTTTCGCAGGTGACCAGAGCACATATCTCTGTAATTGCTGAGTTGTTTACAACATATGCTATTTTTTTAAAAATAAGCACATTAAGTATTGATGAAAGAAGCCAGGTAGAAAGCCTACTAGGTAGAACATAGGCAGTGTGGTTGCTTCACTGCATTTAAGTGCCTCAACCCTGATGTGCATTAGCAATATCTACCGTAATTTAGTCTCTGTCACCATTCATCCCTAAGCCTCTGTTGAGACTTCCAGTTGTTATGCCAATTGTGCTGATGGGTTTTGTCAGGCAGACAACAATCCGAAAGGAACTGAACTATTATTGCCAACTAATTTCACATAGGCCACTGCCCAACCATGGGATGCTGACTTTTAGTCAATACACACATGGGTCTAATTCAAACCTGTTCCATATCTAATCACCCTTAAGAATTAAATCCTCCATAAATGCAGAATTTTCGCTGTGTTGAATAGCTAAAGAAAGAGCCAACTAAGTAAGTGTGTGTGTGAGAGAGAGAGAGGAAGAAGGAAAAAAAAAAAGAACCTCCTCCTTCCTAGTACTCAGGAGAGGGGAGAAGAAAAAAACCAAGATTTCCCCCACCAGCTTGGAGTAGAGAGAGTAAACAGCATCTCGAACAATGTGTGTGGAAATTTCACTCTCTCAAAAGTAAATGGTAGGTGGGGAAACCAGACAGGTCGGGGGCTGGGGGACGCAGGAGAGAGAGTGCAGCCCCCACAGTCAGGAGAAGGGAGAATATTTACATCTCCAGGAGATTGAAGACAATTCCATCATAGCTTATTCTGGAAGAAAGGTGTGTGACTTGATGTAAGTTGCATCGTTTGTATGGAGTGTCAAAGAGGTGATCCTAGTTCAGTCTTCATCTGAATAAAAGGTAATCCGTAATCCAATAAGGTTATTGGAATATGAACTGCTCAGTCTGTCCCATGATATTGAGGGAACAGATATCGTCAATGAGTTTAAGGGAAGGATGATGTATATAAAGACAGCTTTGGTTGTCAGAACATGGTGTGCCTATAGGAACCTTTTTTTCTCTAGCCACATGTTTATTACTTTTTTTCTGTCAGAGGTGTTATGGAATATGTCTTGATAATTTGCTTTCTCCCCATTGTTTTGCTCAAGTTAAGTGCTACATCAAATTGGGAAAGAGGCGAGTAGAAAAACACTAGCAAAGTTTATTATAATCTTGGTGCAGTTTTAAACTGTATCATCATGACTTCTCTGAGCAACAGACTTTATTATTGTGTATGTCAGGCTAGCCAGGGTTTGTCTCTGAGATGTACTTTTGATTGGTTTAAATATGATCCTGTTATGTACTGTTTAACTGGGATACCAGGTGTCTGCTATAGGGTTGGGAAATAGACAATGGATTCTTTTTAAACATTATTTTAGCTAATATTTTATTTTGCACATGTGTCTAAATTTGGAGACAGCTGTGCTGAGGACAGAGCTGCTGAGAATGACGCTGACATCCTAGTTGGTTAAATCAAGGTTCTGATAGTTCAAGCTTCTCAGCTAACCTCAACTGCTGTGGTGGTACACAGGCAACAAGGCAGTCACTCGGGGACCCAAACCGTGTAGGACGTTATAGCACATCAACATCTTTTCATTCTACCCAGAAACAAACAGGAAGTTGCTGCAATTGTTGGAGAAAAAGTAATGTGGTCCCTGTGGTCAATATCCTTTTGATTCCTTGACTCAGAAGGATTAAGAAAATCTATCAACCTAAGAATTGGGTGAAACTGCTTTGGTTGCATTAGTTCATGTTCTTGTCCCACTAATGGACAAAACTGAAAGGGTGAAATCCTGGCTCCATTGAAATCAATGGTAATTTCAACTGACTTCAATAGAACCATGATTTCACGCTAAGTGTTTGTCTGTCTTCTGAGTGTTTGAGATTTGTTCTTAATACCTTAGACTGTAAGATTTTGTTGACTGACTTTCAGCCTCTGACAAAGTTGTGTGGAGTTACTCATGAGTGGCTCTGTTCTCATTTTCTTGTTAAAAGCCAAAGGATAGTTGTAAACAATTTTCAGAGTAGCAGCTGTGTTAGTCTGTATCCGTAAAAAGAAAAGGAGTACTTGTGGCACCTTAGAGACTAACAAATTTATTAGCGCATAAGCTTTCGTGATCTACAGCTCACTTCATCGGACGCATACAGTGGAAAATATAGTGGGGAAATTTTATATACACAGAGAACATGAAACAATGGGTGTTACCATACAGACTGTAACAAGAATGATCAGGAAAGGTGAGCTATTACCAGCAGCTATTACCCGCTTTCCTGCTGGTAATAGCTCACCTTTCCTGATCACTCTTGTTACAGTCTGCATGGTAACATCCATTGTTTCATGTTCTCTGTGTATATAAAATCTCCCCACTATATGGGGAGATAAAATATATATAAAGTATATAAAATCTCTTTTCCACTGTATGCGTCCGATGAAGTGAGCTGTAGCTCACGAAAGCTTATGCGCTAATAAATTTGTTAGTCTCTAAGGTGCCACAAGTACTCCTTTTTTTTGTAAACAATTGTTTTTGCGTTATAAAGGTTCTTTCCTGCAAGATCACAGGATCTATATTGTTTCCTCTCTTGTTCAACCTGATACTTCTGAGACGTTTGGGAGGAGACCTGGACTATAATGATTTCACAGTATGCCAGTAACTCCCAGTGTGCACTCTATCATGTCTGACCCAGCTGGAGCAGAATTGTCCATTGTCCTGGACATGTGGAAGAAAGACAAGTGATGTGGTTTAATTAGGGCACAACTTCATTAACAAACTCTCCTGGGAACTACCCAGGAATGACTCATTCAGTGGAGGTCATGATTCCTTCCTTAATCATTTCTCTTCAATGAAGGGCTGCCATCAGACCACCACACCCTCCACAACTGGTCCCACCGTTACTTGGTTCCACTGCCTTCCCCTCATATAAGGGTTAAGGGGCTAAGGAAAGCGCATTGATTCTTCATTGTACCAGACATTTGGAACCCCAAACCCATTCCCCAGTGTCTCTAGGGGATGGATGCCTTCTCCAAAATCCACTTCCAACTCCAGTTTATCAGGGAACTAACCCCCCCATGGAATGAATATCTGAACACCTGCCACCAGGAGGGACCAGCAATTAACTTGGCTGCCTTTCCCCATCTCTAGATAGGTTCGTAGATAGTTATCCATTCCCTCCTTAACACTGGCCAAAAATATGTATATGCTCCCCAGGTGAAGAAGTGATGAAGAATAATTCAGCTACCCAGTTCAATATTTTTGGTGGGTAAGTATTGATCCTCCCTATTCCAGATAATTCACATATCTTTTGGCCTTGTAGCTCACCACCATACCTGTGGCTACAAACTTTGATACATCCCTGGGAAAAGATCCTGGACCTGCCCTATATATCTGTGCCCTGGCTGTCAAAGATTGTAAGAGGGCAGCTTGTCCTAGAGCATGCCCCTTTTATCATGCCAACTCAGATTTGCCTAGCCACCAAGACCCACTTTGACCCTCCCAATATCACTAGCTGCCCAGAGATGCAAACATCACTTCTCATGACTCATTCCCTCTCTTCCCCTAACACACCCCTCCTTGTCTATTTTTCAAAACAACTTGGGCTTAGATGAGAGCTAGCTGGCTGCAACTTCATCCAGACAAAACAGAGTTGGAATGGGGGATACAGCTGGAGGAGTTGTTGAGACATATGTTGGCACACCTCACTGAGGGATGGTAACCACCATTTGTAAAACAGATGCACAGCTTTGTAGTGTTGTCAAATCCCAGGCTGCCTGTGGATACGGGCAGCAGTTGTCATGAGGATGTCTTTTTCCAGTTGCATTTGGTGAGAAGAGGGCGATCTTTTCCCTCTGAAGTGGACCTTGCCACAATTATCTCTGCCTTTGTCACTTCAAGATTAGATAGCCCTACATACGACTGCAGTTTGTGACCATTGAGAAGTTGAAGCTAATGCAGAATGCTGCAGCATGTGTATTAAGTTAGGTACTAAGTTGGGAGCATGATAAACCTTAATCTTCAATTGTCCACAAAAATAACCCACCAAAGAGCAATAAACAAAACAGTCAATAGTGCAGCACCTAACCACCCTATACATTGAGCCAATGTCAATGGCTGTTTATGTACGTTCTATATGTAGCAGAGTTTTTAACAGTGAGGGTACTTAACCACTGAGACAACTTATCTAGGGATGCGGTGGATTCTTCATGAGTAGAATTCTTCAGATCAGAACTGAATGTCTTTTAGAAAGAAATGTTATAGTTATAGAAGTTATGGGGTTGATAAAGAAATTACTGGGTGAGATATTTTTGACCTGTGTTATGCAAGAGATCAGATTGGATGATCATAGTGGTTCCTTCTGACTTTGGAAGTCTGTGAATTAGATTCTTTTGTTATTGTTTGTTTGCAAATGACAATGGCTTTAAACAGTTTTGGTTTTATCAAAATTTTAGTTTAACTTTTTAAAATTTTTTTTGTTTGAGTGACCATCCCAAAATAGCAGAAGTTTTGAATTGCATCGGGTATTCTTATTCCAATCTGTATTCCACCACAAAGGAAAAGTTATATAAAGCCCCATAAAATAAAGTGATAAAGCATCGAGTAATGATTGTTTTGTGGAACATTTTTAAAAAAATTATACTGCTTTCAAGGCTGAGGAAATGAAATTTCATTCATGTCTACCATATTGTATGCACATCCCATACAGTTCAAAGTCTTGTTTTAACACTTTAACACTTCAACACTGGGAATCGGGATTTCCCGACACAATGTGGTCACGAAAAATGAATTAGCACTGACGCAGAGCTCCTGACCTCCGTGGCGCCAAGGGGCTACATTTAGCCAATTTCCTGCAAGGAGCTAGGTCAAGGAAAGTTTCTCATTGATGCCTAATTTAATTTATATTACCACATTGCTTTTTTCCCTTTTACTTTATGGGAGTGACTTAAAAAAATACTTTTAACACTTACTTGAATATCGTTCGCTGGCCTAAAGTGAGATTAATTCCATTGCCTTTGTGCGTGCCCTGTTTGCCTGTAAAGTCAGACGTTTTGTTATTTCAGCAGCCTTCAAACATGTAATAAATAAATTTTCCACTGGGTTGGCACTTCCTCTTTACTTCCTGATGCAGGGGTTGATTGTTCTTTGCAACTCTCTCGGGATTTTATGAGCTTTCTCAGAATGACTGAATTGACCACAGATTCAACCAACGTACTTTTTAGACTATGTTCACACAGAAAACCCAATTGAGGCAATTTATAGAACAATAGTAACTGCTGCATATTGTCTGAGATCAAATGGATTCTCGGGTATAACAGGCAATGCAAATAATGATGGAATGTACTTTAAATGTTGTTGGGAATGGGATCTTAGAATCAGTTGCAGAAAGAGCCACCTATGTCAAAAGTTATATGAGAACATGCATAAAATAAGAACTTCTACCATATTTTAATTCTGTGATTAATTTTTTAATATGGTCACACAAGGAAGACATGCATATCACTGGCAATTTGAAAGAATAGCACACGCTCTGAAGACTTCACTAAGTCAGGAATATGCTACTATACACTGATCCTAACTTGTATCAGGATAGAAATACATATTAGTCATAATATAAACTAACAAAATAGTGTAACTGAATAGCTAAATAAAGAAAAATGCAATGCTAAGGATGCACAGTTAAAGCACAAAGTAAAGAAATGCAAAAGTTTATTCGGTCACATTGCACATCTTACAGCTTATGCTGTATGCTAAAATTACTAAATATTTTTCATTAAACAAAAAAGTAGAATAAAAATAGCTCCTACAGCCGATGCAGTGGAGTTCACATTGCTTATCTGAGATATCTTCCTCCAACTCAGCCCTCCCTCACAGGGTATATCTATGTTGCAGTCTGGGTGTATGATTGCAGCATATGCAGGCGTACCTCAGCTAGCCTAGCTTCAACAGTAGGGAAGCAGGGGTTTCATCATGGGCTCTACAAGCCCCCCCAGAACCCTGGGTACTTTGGTGGCTAGTCCACACTGAAGTCCAGGCTGCCATGGCTTCACTTCTAGTGGTGTACACACTAGCTAGATTAAAGCTAGCTCAGGAATGCCAACACATCCTACAGTTGCCATGTAGACATACCCTCAACAACTTGCTTCTTCAGCACCTCTTCTCTGCCCTAGCAGTTTTTCTCTAGCCCAGCACATGGATGGACTTCTGGAGCTTCAAATTCAGGATGTGATGTTCATCTGGCTCTATGAGGGCACTGGCCCATACCAAAGTCAGTTGCAGGATCAGGGCCTCAGTTTGTTTTATTATCAAAGCTTGTAAGCTTCTTGAACAAAGATCGGCACATTTCACTAGCTGAACATTCATGTTTATATCCACAAGAGATAGTTTGAGGAAAATCTCTATTGACAACAGTCTGTATGGAGTTTAATGACTATGTTTTACGTTTTAAAATCAAATCCAGTGTGTCTTCAAACCAAGTAGAGGCCCTCAGCACTGGTTATGTCTGTGCCAATTTCAGAGTCTGATTTCAGCCCTGTTTTACATAAGCCCAACTCAAAATAGTGTGATTAAATTTTTTTTTAACCCCGGGAAAAGTCATTTGTCCAGAATAGCGTGTAAAGGACCTGGACTCATCCTTTCAACCAACCAAACATGGAAAAATTCAGAACAATATTTTAAGTTAGGAGGGGATGAAAACCAACTTATAATGGAAACTGGTTTGCAACCTTAGCTAGAGTGGTCACTATTCTAATCACAACATAACTTTGTTTACACAGTCATACATACCATTGAATACTAAACAAGCTGCCAAAATAAATGGAGCACAATATTATTTATCCAAGGATGAATTCCCTAAAATTAACATTAACTTCCACTCTTGACCCTATGTTAGCTTGTGAACAAGATACCAAGATCCAATCCCAAATTGGAGTTGCTGTGTGACACTGTTAGGCTGCATTTAATGACTACTAATATGCCAGGAGTCCTTCCTCCCTTCACCTGTGGAGTTCTCCAAATTAGGTTATAATGATCACTGCTGTTTTAAATGTCTATGAACTTTTCCAAGCAAATTTTATTTCATATGTACCATATGATAATTAAGGATGAGTTAAAGTCAAATTCAGACCTTTTAAGTCAGCTATAAGTGCATGCAATGATAGTGAAGTCAGTCAAATTACAATGGTCTGAAAAGAGAATCAATCTGAATCTTCTCACCTCCTTTTTACATTACCTGAACCAAATTTTAAATACTTCAAGAAGTTTGAGTGACAACCCCACCATCCCAGACTCCCTCCTTAATTTCTGTCACAGGGAACAAAGTTAATGAGGGAAGCTCACAACCTTCCAGTAAGTGTTTACTGGTACTTGGATATTGTTTGAGACCAGCACCTTGTGCAGCTTTTCCGTAAGAAACGCTCTGGGTTTTTTGTCTTGCGGTCAGTAAAATGAGTTCAAGTAAGGCCCAGCAGAGAGAGGCTACTGCCTTTACTGGGCCCCACTGTGACTGAAGTAAGAATACAAGAGAGAAAGTTGCACAATCACCTGGCTGCGAAGACAGCCTGCTTCCAGGAATGGTGGGGAGAATTAAGATGTTAACTGGCCTCTTGCCAGAGAAAAGCTGCACTTACAGTATCTCAGTCCTTATTTCCATATGCTCCCTTTAAGTGTGGAGAAAGGGCCTGCCACCACAGATCTTTAAAGGTTAAAAATGCCCTAGGAAGGGTTAGTTTTGAAGGGGGGAAAAATAGGGGCCTATGGGCAAGGAGCAGTCACCTATTTGATCTTTGGGGTGGTAATTGGTCCCTGTGTCTGCTTAAAGCTGAAATTTTGTTTCTCAGATGTGGTGTTTCCACATCAATTAAAAAAGAAAAGTACATAAATCCACAGACAGTTCTCCACACCTGGAGAGAGAAAGAAGAAAAAATTAAGTGTGATAGATGCTAGTCTGTAACTTAATGCACTGCTGAAAGGTGCTCAGACCCTGTGCTGATGGGCAGCAGAACAGAATGAGTAACCTGTGTGGCTTCTGAGCTCAACAGGTTACACAGAGCTTCTGCATGCTCTGCAGCCACTGAATCTGGATCTTTGTTTTGGAGACTCTCTCCAGTGCGGTCACCCTTTTGGTTCTGCTGAATTGACTAGTTCAGACAGCACTTGCTGTCAATGGCCATCAAATATAAGTATCTTAGAATTTAAAAAAAAGCTCATTATCACCCTGTTCCTAACTAGAAACTGTGCAATAGTAATGCCGTGACAGTGTTTAGCTTTGGGTACATAACGTCTTGTAAAATAAATCGCAAAAACCCCAGAATGAAATTTATAGCTGCCTAAAGCCAACACAATTATAAGACATGCCAGAAAATTGTCTTGGTTAAGATGAAGAACCCTGGGGGGAAATGGCATGCTAACTGCTTAGTGTAATGGATTTTACAACCATATGAAGTGCTGAAAGCATCACATAAAATGCATATGCTATTAAACTCTTGACCATACTTGTCTTTTGATAGGAAGACAAAAATATTCTTCCAAAAATTGTAATTCTCCTACATTTCTGGTGTTTTTATCTGCACATGCATTCCTTTTTGAAGCAGCCTACTACCTAAGGAAGTCCTATCAAATCAAAATGTACCTAAGGTTCCATCTTACACAATTTGTCACTGGATGAAAAACCTTTGCCAAAACTTGGCAAACTCAGGTGCCCAAAATTATGTATCCATAATTAGGTGCTTAACGGTAAACATGGATTTATGTGCTTAACTTGAGACTCCCAATTTCAAACTGTTGGCTCTTATGGGGGTATTTTGACTTGGAAAGGAGGGAAGACATTACTGGGATTATATAAACAGTTTTCTGACCTAAGGTCTGAATGAAATATTCTATTAAAAAAACCAGAATCTTTACAAGTGTTCGAATTATAACATAAATCATACATTTAAAAGTGAGTATGTTGCTCATTAGGATCTTCTAGGCAAAATCTTGATCCCATTGCAGTCAGTGGGAAGTCTGCCACTGACTTAAATGGACCGTGATCTGTCTGTTAGTGTCTCAGGCAATTGGCTAAAATCTACAGCTACTTCTGAAATCCATAGGTTTTTTTTTTTGAATGTCTGAAACATTCTCCTTTCACAGATAGAGAGGACTTGATTCTTTGCTCCCAGTCTGACTCCTTTCCACTGTGGTATCAGTGGAAGAGGTCAGAAAGCAACCGTAACTCAAGCATTTTGGGGACTCTCCTGGAATGGGGCCAAATCTCCACCATTCCCTTGGGGCTCCTCCCTTGCATAGGATCGTGTTTCCAATTGCAGGGGGCATGGTGTGTCTTCTGCTCTAGTGAATGGTCCCTGAAGGATCATGTACTGCCATCATACATTGGAGTAGCCCAGTTTCTAACTGGGATCTAGGGATTACAAAGGTGGTGTAAAGCCATTGCTGTCCTTAACTACTTGGGACCTATGCCAAGATAGGTTGACTGGACTTGAAAACCTGACACTTAAAAATCAAATAAATATGAAAATCAGGTGTGTTTTATAGTAAAATTAAGAGCTAAGCAATCATGTTACTTTTATACTGCTCTGTCACTGCCACTGATACTCAATCATGATGGAAACTACCTGCTCCTTAGGAACAGTGGACCCTGGGGATATTTTGGTTCATTGGCCTGATAGATTTCAGCCCTTTGCTTACTGGTCACTGGAACTAAACTAGATTCTCAATACACAGTGCCTCCACTTAATGTCCAGGGGAATATATTAATATACATTAATTTCCCTACAATCTCTAGGGCATTAGGAATTAAAAGCAATCCAGGAGAAACCAGTTCTAAAAAGGAGTGAACAGTTCAGCTGAGGAAAGGACAAGGTTTAATTAAAGAAGTGGAAAAGATATGACTTGAAGGAAAAGAAAGAGGCAGGAGAATCAAGGGGAAAAGATGAATGACCAATTAAACGCACAACAATAATCAGACTCTCCCTCGAATAAAAATATCCCAATAACTAAATGTAATCAAAATGCCACATAGAATAAGAAGGCATGTGGGTGCAACCCCACCATTTATTTTCAGCTCTTGGTTGGTCAGTGGCACACAGATGGTCCATAGGAACACTGTTTTTTTGCTGGAGCCCTATAGGAGTGGCTGAACATATTTTTTTTACAGTAAAATGATCATAAGAACAAGGCAGTCTTGTTGCCAGTGTGCAATGTGGTGCCACATGTCCCTTCAGTTCTGAGTGAGCCTTCAGCTGGCAGAGGGCCCTCACGGATCAGGACTTTATTCACCCTCAAGCCATTTCCTAATTAAGTGAAGTAACTGCAGTTCTCACTGTTAAGGCAGACCTTTCATTTTGTGAAGCAGGTCCCCAAATCCTTCCAGAGCACTGAAAACATAAGAAGTGAGGATGGCAGACTGTTCTGTCCATCTCGCTATAAACTCTGGGGGCTCCTTTTCTCCCTGTTAGGTCCAGCTTGTGATTGGTGATTGCTTGGATGGGTCACTGGCTTCCTCTCCGAATCCCATCCTATCTGCTTTAAGGACCGGTCGCTGAGGGGGTTCTGGTCAGCCAGGACCCTTTGGCTGAAAGGCAAAATGGAATTCTCTCCCCTATGCAGCAGAGAACAACTGAGACGCTGTATCTCTTTATGCTGCTGGAAGCCAATCCTCTAACACTAAATAAACCACTCAAAGGGTAAATATCAGGGGTTTTTTTTTATGATATCCATTATCTACATTAACGAGCACATCAGTTACTACAAATGACTCACGGAATAAGTATGTGCTAAATAAAGAGAAACTATAGTTGTAAAACTTTTCATTCTGTACTCAAGCCTGGCGCATACTCTTAGGGTGAACCCAAGAAATAGAATGCTCCATGCAGCTCATAAATAGTGGCAGACATCCCACGTTTACCTATTTTTTTTTTAATACCGGATGAAAAAACGCTTGTACTTAACTTTGACACTCTAGCTTTGCAGGTGAAATGTGACTCAGGTGGATACAGCTCCATTTCCTTTTACATTGATGATCTGAAAGACAAGAAAGGAAGCTAAAGCAATTGAGGATAGGGAAAAGCACTGAAAATATGTACAAACATGAAAGTAAGGTCTGAACCTGCTTAAGCTTACTTCATGCTTTGTTTCTTTAATCAGTAAATATGTCAAATCCAGTCCCATAGAAAAGAAATCTAAATTCTTTTATGGCCCCAACATTAATTCCACAAAAAGAGCAAATACTTTTCTAGGACATAAGGAAGACTTTATATTAAAATCTTACTGACTTAGTTCCAAGAATCTTTGGGTTTCATTTTACAGTTATAAATGAAATAAACCAGCTTTACCTTTCCAGATTTCTGAATTGTAGCGATAGTTGAAATAATGTCAAGTGTTAATTCTTTGATACTCTGCCCTTTTGGGCAGGAATACATTAGGAATGCAACTTTAGGTCTAAAGCCTGTAAAGTCTTCTCCACATGGTTAACTTTAAGCATGTGAATAGTCCATTGATACAATGCTACCAGCTACATGCTTAAAATTTAAGCATATGTGTAAGTCTTTACAGGATCATGAACTTAATTACCATCTATCAGTGTACAAGGGAACTATTTTATTGCAACAGAAATTGATAAGGCAGATCAATTTTTAAAGTAAAGTCTCTTCAGTGACAAGACCATCATCTGGTTTCCCTCAAACCTCTGTCTGCAACTGTCTTTTTCCCCCTCACGTCAGGAACTGTCTATGAAGTTTGTGAATTATTTCGGACACTCTGTAGTAGAACAGCAAAGATGAATAAATTAGGAAATATCTTATGAATCGATCTTCTGGATGTCTAATTTAGGGTTCCTACTCATTTTGACCTCCTTTAACAAATCAGAAGTCCTTGTCTGTGGCTACTTGGCACGTACCTGGTTTATTCTGAATCACCCAATCAGGTTTTCTTTGTGGATTTATCATTGTAAGCAGGCAGCATTTGCCAATAATTACCACAGTGTGGTATCTGAGATTCCACAGTTATTTCCTATTTCAAATATGGGGCAAAACTGTGGTATCTTATTTATGACTATGCAGTAACTGTTGGCAAATACAGTCTGTGTAACGGCGACCAATGAATGTTTTGAGTAGAGACAGAAGTGAACAAACTCACAAACACCACATGGTCCGTGTTCAGGATGTTAACATTAAGAAATGCTTTTGAGTACAGCTCTACGCTAGAGATACAAAACATACATCTACTGTCAACTTAATAAGAAAGTTATTGTGTTAAACAGATAAACTAATTAGCACATAGCTTTGACTCTCAACCCCTAGAGCTATGTGTCCATTACATTGCTCGTAATCCATATTAAATATGTTATATGGTCAGTCACTTGATATTTATTATATAATGCAGAATAGATTTTCCATGCAGGATAATATGACTCCTGTTAATGGGAATAGCACAAATAAGTCTGCAAACCTTAAGCTTTCCGCTTATTCCTGTTTTGCTTTATATCTGAATTAAATAGTGGTTTGAAAAATCTTAATTGAAGACATTAATGTTTTTTGCATAAGTGTCCAACGGGAATTCAATCACTTGGCACTGCCGTTTGTGCTGAAACATTCGGGTAGGTTGACTACTGTGCAAATGTTAGACTAATGAATTGAATCTAATGTCATGTAATTTTCCTACATTTCTACTCTAGAAAGAAAACCAGGGCTTTGATCCAAAACCATCATGTTTCCTGTTTTGGACAAGTAGCTGTGCAGTTTTACAGTGCTACGTGGAAAGATGCAGCTGGGGTGACAGAGTTACACATATTATATAAGCAAATACTCTACAAGCCTGTATGTGGGGAAGTAAATGAGCAGGGAAACACTTTATGAATTGCCCTTTTCTGAAAAGAACTGAAACTCCTTATCAAGAGAGAGGCAAGGTGGGTGAGGTAATATCTTTTATTGAAACAACTTTGGTGCGCTCATGTCCTTGGACCAACACTGCTACAACACTGAAAACTACTTATCAAGGTCCATTAGTGTGTCTCTGGCCTTTGTGTTCTCATCAAAAATAGTGCTGGTTGCCCAGGGCACAACATTAGATAGTTTTTATTTTTTTTACTTTGGTTATAATTAAAATGTTATTGGTATTCTGCACTAAAGTGAAATGAAAGAAACTGTGTGTTCAGCAGAAGCAGTTTTCCTACCTATCCTATGTGAATTTAAGGGAGAAAAATCTTTTTGAGGGCTAAATTGATCGATATAGGGGTTAGCTTTTGTTGCTATTTATTTTCATATTAAATGAAATAATGTGTAGAACGGTATTACCTTGTGGTAATTGCTACACAACCTGCATATGCAGATCTTGCTTTCACTCTACTATGGTGAAGTTGTGCCAAGTAATTACCAGAAATGGTAGCTGCATGTTTTGAGAGAATTGTGAATATTTGGAACTTGAAATTTCCTCGCTGAGCTAACTTTCTGAGATAATGCTATTTCACTAACAGGGAAATCTGTGTGACATTACATTCAGCCTCTCTTTGTTAGACAGCTTAAAAACACTCTCTGCTACTGGAAGAGGAAGGAAGACTATGGGTAAATGGCGGGTTGTGGTTTCAAGACACAGAGTGGTGTAGAGAAGTGGCAGTAACAACAGTACAGAGTTAGGAAGAAGTTCAGCTGTGCTAGTGGAGTGGGGGTATGGAGCAGTGAGAGAAGCCTGGATTTTCTAAAGTTCAGTGCAGACAAGGTAGAAGTTATGACAGTAGGGAGAAGAAAGCATTTGGGCAGAGTGGCAGGTTTTGCTGTCCCAATTATAATAATGCTAATTCCAAGTATTCCAAAAAGCATGCAATTAAATAATTGGGTTATTCTAATTTGCCTTCTGGGTCCTGAGCCTTTAAGGTACACTTGGTCATCTTTTCAAGATTTTCCCTGAAAACAGGAAAGCTAGAAGCTGAAATTTGTATAGAATTGAAGTATACCAGGAACTGAAGCTTTAAGAAAAACAACAAATGTCACAAGACTCACCACAGAATCATGAGAGTTACCAGCACTGCTGTTATTGACAGGGTACATCCACCCATTGTGAATGTAATATGTGGTTGGCTTCTAGACCTCTGACTGTACCTGAACTCCATGGTAGCACTGCTTGATAGAAAGCCTTTTCCCATCTCCATTTAAGTTACATAACTGCACATACACTCTCCAATATGGGTCTTGCAACAGTAATCCAACTTCTATCATCTCCCAGCGAGATTACTGCTATATGCTCAACATGGGGCCACATTTGACTCCCACTCAGAAATTTCAGCTAATATTGCTTCCTGCTTGCTTTGCATTGTCAGTCATCGAGAACATATAACCTCTTCAGAAGCTTCACTGTTTCCTTATTTGTTTCTGGACACAATTCATTCAAAAAGGTTTTGATACATACAGTTCTACCTGGTTTCAATCCTGGGTACCAGGCATAGTGCCTTTCTTACCATCAACACTGTCTATGATAGAGCCAATAAATGTCTGAGAAAGGAAGCAGTGTTCTTGGTAGAGGGTTCTGGACTCTAGAACTCAGGGTCTGATGGCCCAGTCAAGGGAGCAGTTCTGGTAATCTTAAAAGCAGGGTGCAAGGCTTATCAATGAATTCATGCAGATCTTTCTCTGATCAGGTCGGGGATGAGACTATGGAAGACGTGGAGTTTTGGGGGAGAAAGTCCCTGTAATCTGTTTGACTTTTTGTTCTTTGTATAGGTTTTCTTTGCTTAAGATTTTGTTTACTGTAGAGAAGCATATTTTCTAAATAAAAAATGAATACATAAATAAATGTGAAGCAGTCCATTATATTGGCCAAAAAAAAAAAAAGAATATTCCCCTCTCTTCCTCCAGTTTGAAATGCAAATCTTTGAAATTTCCTTTTGATCTGAATCTCAATTATGGTCTGCAGCACGTGTCACTTACCTAAGTTTTCTTGATTATCTAAATCCCTGTTTATAGGAATATTCCCTCCAAAACATTTTTGAGAAAATATGTTGTACTGCAAGCAACAAAATACGTAAACTGTACTTTTAGTAAGAACATGATTTTTTTTAGCCTATTTTTAAATAGTAGTTTTGGTTTGGCATGTCTGGAATACTTACATATTCTTACTTTGTGCTCAAGGTAATCAGAATCCTTGGTAAATCTATTCTGAAGAACCCTCGAAATTAGAAATATATCATCTCTAAGTTCTTTTCTTTTCCCCAAACCATGAACTTTTCCAGTTCATGTCGAGTTTTGAAATTCTATATGCAGGGGTTCCAGAGTGCTGCCTATAGACAATAATGTTACCCTATTCCTCTTGTGAAAACATTGCTGCTGTCCTGCCTGGAAAAAAGTAGATTGTGGAAAGGGAGAGAACTGGCTCAAGAGAGACTGCACTAAGATTCTACTCCATACAGACTCCAACGAGAGACTGCTGAATTGGAATTAATTTGCAAACAGGAAACAATTAACTTAGGCTTGAATAGAGACTGGGAGCGGATGGGTCATGACACAAAGTAAAACTATTTCCCCATGTTTATTTCCCCCCCAAACCCCCACTGTTCCTCAGATGTTCTTGTCAACAGCTGGAAATGGCCCACCTTGATTATCACTACAAAAAGTTTTTTCTCCCCCCGCTCTCCTGCTGGTACTAGCTCACCTTACCTGATCACTCTGGTTACAGTGTGTATGGTAACGCCCATTGTTTCATGTTCTCTATGTATATAAATCTCCCCACTGTATTGTCCACTGAATGCATCCGATGAAGTGAGCTGTAGCTCACGAAAGCTTATGCTCAAGTAAATTTGTTAGTCTCTAAGGTGTCACAAGTCCTCCTAGACTTTATATTGGCTTCCTAAGAACAGAATTACTGGAATTGAGTATTAGGGCTCCAGGGATGATCTTGCAGGGTGCTGAGTGCCTTCAACTCCCCCTGAAGTCTGCTTAAGTCCTTGGCAGTTAAGGGCACTCCACATGCTTCAGGAGATGCTGAACATCTCATAGAATCAAATCCTAAAAGCAGCTGCCTTGAACACTGATCACAATCACCTTTGCTAGTTTGAAAAGGCTTATGCAAGAGCAAGGAGCCACTTCTTGCTATTGTTTTGCTTTTGAATGTCTGTCATTAAAAATCTGTATTTATTTTTCTTTCTTGAAAATTTATGAATAGTATTAGACCTATAATTAATCATATTAAGTTATATGAAAATTTTGAAATGTTCTTTGCATAAATTGTGGTTAAAACTCTCTAGAGTATAAGCTTAATATTGTTTTCTGTAATTTACACTGACAAGGGAGGAAGATTAGATCTTTAACACAATTACGCAATGTTTGGCAGATTCTGAGGGTAAATTTGAAGTGATTAGAATAAAGGAATAATTCAAACAAAAAAAAAAGAAAAAAGTAGTCTAAAGGCAAACTTAGTTAAGTACGGATTTATTTGATGCTTGCCCCCTCTTATCAGGGTACATGGGGGAAGGGGAAATTCAGCCAAGAAAAGTGACTTTCCCTACCTGCCAGACTGGTTTTCTGTTCAGCAGAGACAACAACTTGGACAGATTGGTGTTCCTTCCGTCTACAAACAGAACGACCATCATAGAATTTATTTCCATTGAGCAGCTCTCTTTAGGATCTCTTCTTGGCAGGTTCCCCAGGTTCCTTAGCTACTATATACAACAGTTGAAGAAAACCTCAAAACTTTGTGAAACAGGAGCAATCAACAGGAGTGTACATAAAACAAGCAAAGGGTAACATTCTTACCGGGGAAAGGACAATTTAGGGCCTTTCAGGAATAGAACAAGTGAAGGCCCTAATAGAAGCCAGTTCTGGGAGTGTTCCAGATTATATTTTCTCTATAGAAAACTGTTAAAGGTATAAGGAAGTCCCTTTTCTATGCAGCATAGGCTCCAGTTTCAAGAGACGAGAGACATCAATATTCATTCCCATGTAAACTCTGTACTTTGGAAGCAAGACTTGTTTATGTGTCTGCTGCTCAGACTTTACATCCAAAGGCAGTGGTTAGCTCAGTGGTTTGAGCATTGGCCTGCTAAACCCCGGGTTGTGAGTTCAATCCTTGAGGGGGTCATTTAGGGACCTGGGGCAAAAATTGGGGATTGGCCCTGCTTTGAGCAGGGGGTTGGACTAGATGACCTTCTGAGGTCCCTTCCAACCCAGATATTCTATGATCAGATTAAGCCTTTCCTTTCACCTTGTGAAGGCATCTGTCTAGGTAGATTAGACAGACACATAAAATGAGTACCTCAGTAGGGGGGAGGCTGCACTTTTGTGTAGGATTTGGAAAAATCTGGAAAATCGTGTTTAGTATTGAGAATGTACATTCATGTATGAAATCATCTCTGTACCATCTAATCCTTGCATTTTAGAAGCCACAATGACAACTAGAAAGCTTGGGCATGGATACATGTAATCCAACAACAGAGGCTTTCTTTTTTGGGCCCTTGGATCTGGGATCCCTTTTCTGGGCTTTAACTGATGAGCTATTTTTGAACAATGGCATTTGCAGTGGCCATATATTTGTTGACTGTTGTAACTGGTCATTAACAGTAAGCTGCTGCCTTGAGATACTGCCTAAGTGATGACTCTGTCCGTTGCCCATGTTCTTCAACTTCCTTCTAGTTTGGGATATTTTGGCAATGGGTTTGATCAATGAGGGCCACAAGATAGGGAGCAAGATAATTAGTTTTATAATGTAGCATATGTGGTGGATACAGTGTTCATCATTAAAGTCATCCTTTGCCCAAAAAACACAGATTTCCTATATATCTAATATAGGAGGCAACAACGTAGTTTCATTTGGCAAGCACTGATTTTTTTTTAAAAAGATATCTGCTGTGTTGTTTGTGACAGTTTTACTATGTGAGGTGAAAATGCTATGTTGACCAGACTTAGGAAACCTAAGGAGATCATCTCCCTTCACTGAGGAAGAATAGGTGTCTGCCTGGCGTGTGCTGGGACATCGGCACATCTGGAATATTTTAGCTACTACCTATCCCAGTATGGTGCAGTAGCAACTTTTAAAATGACAGGACTTCCCTTGGGAAGTGTCATAAATATAAAGGGAAGGGTAAACCCCTTTGAAATCCCTCCTGGCCAGGGGAAAGCTCCTCTCACCTGTAAAGGGTTAAGAAGCTAAAGGTAACCTCGCTGGCACCTGACCAAAATGACCAATGAGGAGACAAGATACTTTCAAAAGCTGGGAGGAGGGAGAGAAACAAAGGGTCTGGGTCTGTCTGTAGTCGTCTTGGCCGGGGATAGGCCAGGAATGGAGTCTTAGAACTTTTAGTAAGTAATCTAGCTAGGTATGTGTTAGATTATGATTTCTTTAAATGGCTAAGAAAAGCATTGTGCTGAATAGAATAACTATTTCTGTCTGTGTATCTTTTTTGTAACTTAAGGTTTTGCCTAGAGGGGTTCTCTATGTTTTTGAATCTAATTACCCTGTAAGATATCTACCATCCTGATTTTACAGGGGGGATTTCTTTATTTCTATTTACTTCTATTTTTTATTAAAAGTCTTCTTGTAAAAAACTGAATGCTTTTTCATTGTTCTCAGATCCAAGGGTTTGGGTCTGTGGTCACCTATGCAAATTGGTGAGGCTTTTTATCCAACATTTCCCAGGAAAGGGGGGGTGCAAGTGTTGGGAGGATTGTTCATTGTTCTTAAGATCCAAGGGTCTGGGTCTGTAGTCACCTAGGCAAATTGGTGAGGCTTTTTACCAAACCTTGTCCAGGAAGTGGGGTGCAGGGTTTTGGGAAGTATTTTGGGGGGAAAGACGCGTCCAAACAGCTCTTCCCCAGTAACCAGTATTAGTTTGGTGGTGGTAGCGGCCAGTCCAAGGACAACGGGGGGGAATATTTTGTACCTTGGGGAAGTTTTGACCTAAGCTGGTAAAGATAAGCTTAGGAGGTTTTTTTCATGCAGGTCCCCACATCTGTACCCTAGAGTTCAGAGTGGGGGAGGAACCTTGACAGGAAGCCAATCAGGAATGCTTCTACTCGTGCGAATGAAGCAAACAGCCCACCATATCCAGGCTGACAAATTCTGGATACTAACCTGTGAGAGGGAAGTAATATGCTGACCTCAAATTACACACATTTAAGTATAATATGTGCTATTAATGCTGTTGTATAAGTGTTATTTTTTGTATTTGGACTTTAATAAAGCCATATTTTGTTACCAATCCATTGCATCCTCGCTATACTATGTCTTGAGGCTATGCATCGTTAAACAGTTTAAAACAAACAACTGCCAAGCTGTTTTGTGTAGAGGGTATTTTGGTGTGAAAATTACAGCTCTCTACCTGCATAATCTACCTTTCACTTTAAAAATAAGTTAGATGATAGAAAAAATCTGTTGGCTTTTGTACTGTGAGCCTGAAGAAGTGTTATTTATTTTATTATTTTTGTTTGTCAGTTATTCTGGTGAGGAGAATGGTTTCCCATAGCTCTTCTTACCTGTTGGCAGCAAACCATCCTCCTTAGTACATCCCAAGTGTGTGCGTTTTCATATCACCACGTACTTTTTCCCTCTTTTTTTCCCTTTGACACAGCAAAACCAAATAAACTTTGAAGAGGCCTCTCAAGGGACTTGTGAGCTGTTATAAAATTGATACTTAGATTTTAGCAGTTCTTATTTTTTCAATGTGGTCTGGAATGACTATCCCTCTGATTACTGTCTGCATTTTGTTAAGGAAATTATCTTAATTGAACTTTCAGCATATAAATACATGTAAAGCAAAACATGCAACTTTTCTTAATAAATACTCACTTGTGGTTAAAAAACAAAAAGGGGGGTCACTTATTTTAATAACGTAATCAAAAGGTATTTTACTGCTATTGTGTAAGAAGCTGTTACTGAAGTTGAAGTTAGACATATTGTGTGACTTTTTTTTTTAAATTCGAAGTAGTTTGCCAACTCCCTCGGGCCCTTAACTTTGACATTTATGTAATCTGCATTATGCAAACTAATACCCGTTCCTTAGTCAGTCAGGTTTTCAGACTTTGAAAAGTTCCTTAAATAGCTAACTGATCATTTTCAGCCACCAGATTTTCATCAATCTTCCACATGAGAGGATTAGAAGTTCCAAATATGTGCAAGATCTGACCTCTCCACTCCAGCTAGTTCATCCTTCTTGCACTTTATGATCTCTTTTCGCTTGTCACTTGCTTGCAGCTTGAACTGTAATTTCAACAGGAATATTTTGTTTCTAATTTAATCAGACTTTACTCCAGCTATCATTTTTCTAACAGGCCATCCACAGCAGACAGGAAGTACTTAAACCCAAAATCTATACATCTGAGATCTGAGGCAGTTAAGTTTTGTTTTCTAGATGATGTCTTGCATGTCAGTCTGCTATGCTCACTTTGCTGTGCAAAAGGTTATTTAACTATGCCAGGGAAGGAGGCATTACAGGCAGAGATCTGATGAGTTTGGGGAATAACACCCCCCCCCCCCCGAAATCCTTGTGCCATTAAAATCAGTTGATAGGGAACAGTGATTCTAAGCTAAAAAGATATGTACACAAATGTTTTATCTTCAGCAGAGGGATGGAAAAAGTGAAAGTGAGAATTTGCATGCTCCTTGTAGAAGTAATCAAATGCTGAGATATTACAGTGATGGGCGTGGTGCAAGTACATGGATGAATAGATAGCCTTAATGTTATAATTATTCTCCTCACTGTTTTTATGTCAGTGTCATTCTATTGACTTCAGTGGAGTTACTCCTGATTTACACCAGCATGAAAGGAGAATTGGCGCCACTAGGCTGCATTCCTCTTAACATTCCTCTGGGGTTACACAGTATGAGAGCAGAATTTGACAATACCATCTTTTTACAGTTTGTTTCACAGCCTTAGAAAATGTAAAAGAAATTCTTCTATTTAAGAATTTTACCCCTGCAGACAGTTGGCTCTGGTAATATGTGCAGGTAGCTTGACTAATAAGGATAACAGCATTAAATAGGAAGCCTCTCAGGTTTCTGCCCTGAGTTTCTACTGTGGAACCAATGGCAGTCCTGCGGTTAATGCTAGACAGACGCTTCATGTTGATTTTATAAAACATTTTGCCATTTAGAACTCTGTATTTTTCCTGGAAGACTTGAGGAAAAGTCAGAGTTATTAAGGACATGGAGGAGAATTTATACTGTTACTTTCCTGTCTTCAGGACATTTCACTCCATTTGAGTTTACGTAATAAGATTTGTTCCTCTCAAAATGTTTTGCATTCCTAAGTCATTTTAACTTTTATGCATAAACTAAAAATCAAAGTAATGCCTTTCTCCTGGGAAATGCATTGGTCTCAAGAAATATATAAATGTTCAATAATGATTATCTATGTCAACTGCTATAATGATAAACCAATAGACTGCAGCAAAAGAACAAAGTGCACATCACGTAAAACTAACAGAATTCCTACTTGATGAATGTAGCTGAGTTCTAACAAATTAAATTTATCCTACAAGTTAATGAAACTATAGCAAATATACAAAAAGTTGTACCTTTGCCTGTAATGCTCTGTGGAGGTCATGAATATCTCATGAAAATAAAGTCATTACTCAAAGGGCCAAGGAACATGTCTTATCTATGCTAGTAAAGCACAGTGAAAGTTAATAATGGGACTACTCACATGAGGTAGATTAACAGGCTTTATTCTTGGATTTGCCACAGCTCTGGAACTGCCAAGCAGTATGAAGTTGTCATATAGTAACACTCAGGACAATGTCATCTTATTCTGAAAGTTACCCAACAAATTCTGGTATTAACAAAATCATCATCTTGAGATGTGAATAGGTTATATAATTTCACTACTGCTAATTACAGACAGTGTAGGCAGTGGTGGTGAAGGTTGCTTAAAATTAAACTGAACCAAATTTCATGGGGGGGGGGAGATAAAGGGGACACTGTCAATTTAAATTTCATCCAAAATTTAAATTAAAACAAGTACAAAACCCAAGAGCCATGTTGTGATGACAGTAGGACCTTTGGAGTAGGCACAACTATTACACACATTTCTGTGAGTTTTTAAATTGAAATGCGAACAGTTATTTTTAAATAAATAAGCATTGCATTGCAAGCTCTGGTATGCAGACATTGAAAGTGAACCTGACTATAAAGCAAAGTGAAATTGACTTCATTCACCTTTCACTGACCATACTGATAGTCTGATCCAGCACCTGCAGAAGTCATTGGAAAGGGTCCCTTTGACTTTAATGGGTGTTGGATCAGGCCCATATGACATAAACAGCTAAAAGTAAATTGGAATTAAAAATTCTTTCCAGTGTAGTAATATAAAGCACTGTTATCAATATAGATAGATAAATATGTTTAACATGTAGGATTTTTTATCTCACACCTTTCACTTGGCTCTGTACTTACTGGTTTCAGTGAAAATACCAGGAGAGAGGCTAGTCTTTCTCTGAGTTACCTTAAACCAGGAAGGCCTTTTGACTTCTGCTGTGTGTTCTTTACAGCCTCTCATGGCAGGGGAATGGCGCATGGAGCAATTATTCTGTGAATGATAGGAAATGCCAATAGCCAGCCCTTATTAGTTTGCTGCTAGGCTACTTTTGGTAGCTTACGAAGGGATCTGGCAATGTTCATGATATAGGAAATTACTTCTTTTAAAGTAGGAGAACAAGAGCAGAAGCATTAGCTGCTTAAGAGGCTAGTGGGCTTTCTTACTCCTATATTTTGGGAATGTTTGCACAGTTGTGTAAATGATGGCGTGTGCTATAGGGCCAAAAGGGTCTGTCTCAATGGAGCTCCCCAAAAAAGCAAATATGGTGGCCAGCTAATTTTTAAAGTATTCAGTTCAGTAGCTCGTTCTATATGAGTGAGTTCTATCTACTGCATGACCAAGCAGCTAGGGGCATGACAATGACAGCCTACAATACGACGAAACTGGGAAAGCCTGGGTCTTCATTCTGTCCAGGCTTTCAGCATTCCTCCACACTGCAGTTTGACACTCTCTTTATTAGTGCTAAGTATCAGGGTGCAGCCATCTTAATCTGTATCCACAAAAACAAGGAGTCCGGTGGCACCTTAAAGACTAACAGATTTATTTGACCATAAGCTTTCGTGGGTAAAAACCCCACTTTAGTGCTGCCGTCAAAGCCTATGCTGCCAAATATCATTCAATGATGTTAAACCCTTTCTCCAGATGTGGAAAATATAATAGACAATCTGAGGGGAAACTTAGACCTCAGCCAGACCATTTTAAATGATTTCCATTTACAGTAAAATGTGTTTTAAGGTTAGTTAATATTTTAAATGTGGAATTTTAATTGTGCACCATGTCTGAATTTTAAAAAAAATTCCATTGTGCTTTTGTCAGCTCTCCATAGGCTCTTAGGGCATGAAGAACTTTTAAAGAACAGTTTGCTCACCAGACAGCCTTTCTGTAAACTCTCCCAACTCTCTCTCTTCCACCTGTAAGTCCCTTCCGACAATGTATGCTTTGAACTCCATCAGCTGGGCTCCTGCTGTTCATCTTCCTGAAAACTGGCCCAGAATTTCAGTAGAGACCTATAAATTTCATTTTGTGTAAAAATAGTAATAAAAATTAAATTCAAGGAAGATGCAGGTGGATAGTGTCTCTCAGGTCAGCTCTTCTGGAGAAATGGCATTTTTCCAGCAGCTGCTGTTTAGTATTAGGTACTTGTGAGTCTAATTCTATAAGCGAACTGTATACTGGAGATAATATATTGCTCTTTCCCCCTTCTGATTAATCAAACATGCTGGAACAATCTGCACAGAATAGGATTGTTGGTGATTTTTGCCAGATCTTGCTGCATTTTGAAATGATGCCATCATATGCTTGATAAATGTTGGTTAAATAACATTCAAACTGTTCCTGGATTATAGTTGTGGCAGCAAAATGACTACACATACTCTCATGAAAGTAGAAATGTTTCACAGTGAGTTAGAAATATTGTATCTGGTTGATTTATATATGTTATATTCTAAGCTACCTAGTTGCTTAAATGAGCTTACGGTAATGATGGAAGGGTAAAGGCTTGAGGAGGCTTTCACACCAAGGAGAATTATATTCATGGCGCCATTTAATATCTATTTTTATATGATTTTTGTCTAGTATCAAAATTATTTGGGCCAAGTTCTACTGCATTATCCATATGCAACTACATTGACTTCAGGTGGGTTGGCTGCATTCACATCAGTAACTCTCTCCCTCACAACCACTTCTTCACATGCTTAATCCTGCTGGGGAAAATTCTTGCATGTTCACAACTTACCTTTTAGGGAAACGGCATATATGTACAGCGTGGAAATTTAATGTGGCTTAAAAAAAAACAGACATGCAAGTGTAAGGAAAATGTTGGATCCAGGATTAATTCATGGGTGACACTTGCCAGCAGAGATTCTTCTAAGGAGGACATGCTTTATCCTGTTTTGGGTCCAACACTGTGTGTGTATATTGGCACTTGGCATACCTGTCACTTTTGCAGCACACACATTCACATCACCAGCTCTGCTCCCATCTGGCTTCATGTTGGTTGAGGGTTTCCCAAAATACTTTCAAGTCTGAAACTTACTAGACTGATTTATATCAAGAAAGCTCCTTTGTTTTACAGTCTTCACTTGAAGTGTTTTGACATCATTTTGGTCTCCAATAGCCATTGCTGTAGCATCCATCCTTGCTGCTCTTCGTGTGGCTAATAGCTGCTCTATTTTGTTTCTGTTCTGCTGGAACCTTCCTTTCTCCAGCACCACTTCTCCTCCTGCAGATTGTGTTACTAACGAGTATGCATGAATCTCTCTTGTTTACTTGACTTGGGCTCTTCTTGCTGCTCAAAACTGCCAGCTACACCTTTTCTTCACATTAAGTTACATCATCATACAACAATGAAACTTCAGCAATATACTCCTCACTTCAGAAGGATTAAAGGATACCCTTACATCAGGCTGTCTTTTGCAAAGGATTTTAACGGCAATGAATTGCTTAAGCCTGGACAAATAATTTCACTGTGACTCATGCCTGAGGCAAAGCACAGAACTTGCAGTTCCCAGAGTGGGGGTGGGGTTACACTGGTTTTAAGAGATCAGTGTGATCTCTTACCCTTAGGCTTTCTAGGGGTTTTCAGAAGGCAGCCTCACTCTGGTCTTCCTCAGCCCCTGCACTAGGGGAATTGTCTCCCAGCCACAAAAAGGGTTTTTAGGGCACCTTTATGCCACTCTGGCCCCTTTACCTGGGGTACAGTTAATAGAGCTGGCATGTTTACTTCCTAAATGTACAAGAAGAACATATTTACTTATAACATGTTTTTCATTTGAGCATATGACTGAGTTTTTCATATTTTTCATTTAGCTTTGAAATAAAAAAACCCAACATTCTTTCAAAGAACAAAATGCATGAAACAATAAATCATACACAAGAGAAGTAAATAATATAAATATATTATCTCCTGTTTTAAAAGACCACACAAATGAACACATACAGACAGCTAAGTGTATAAAAAACAGTGAGCATCTTTTAGCGAATATGTAATTTATAGATTATTAGCATTAAAATTCAAACTAGAAAGATAAACCATCACAAGATGTTATTGATATTCAGGGAGCTAGGATAGACACAACCTTTCAGCATCTGAATCCAGGTAATCACTTATATAAAATAAGGTCTTTTATTATTATTATTAAGCTAAAACAGATTATAATTTGTTTCTCTGTGTGTCTTTCTACATGTCATTAATTAAAAGAAACGTAGTGGGAAATAATAGTGAGCCAGGAAACCTAGGCCCAGGTCTTGCAACTAGAAGCATGTGAGCAAACCCCTGCACTTGCATGGAGTCTCATATTTAAGTCAATGAGAATCCACTAGTGCAGGAGGCCACCCGTGCAGTGAATTGCAGGATCAGGGCCCAGATAATAACTTAGATGACAACGCTAATAGCTTTCTAATGGAGATTCTGAGTTGTTGTTAGAGATATTATGAAAAAACTGATATTTTACCAAACTGCATTTCAGTTTTTCTTCTATTATGTTGTGAAAACAACTACAATCCTACAAATTATAATAGAAGTATTTTGCAAAAGGGTACAGGATATAGTTCCAGTATGTTTAAAGAAACAAAGTGAACCTTTAATTAAGAGATTCTTAATAGCAATAGTCTGAGGTATCCAAAATCTGAATATTTGTAGATTTAATAAATTTTCCATAAATTCTTAATTACACAGAACAAGCATATTGTTTTAAGTGCATCAGTAAGTTTGAATGCTGCTCTTCTCTAAAGGGGAGGCTCTGATCTATCATTAGTCTTACAGTTTTGTTTTTTGTACATCATTAGTATGTTCTAAATGTACAAGGTTTCTTGGTTTTGTTTTTTAAATTAGAGTCTGAAATTTGTCAAATATAGTTTGAGGAACTTTTACTGGAGAGAAAAATAATAGTCAGTGGGATATAAGGAACAGAATGTGGTAAAGAAATGAAATCAGATTTCTATTCAGAAGACAAACAGTCCTGAGATCGCTGGAGAATGAATGGGCTATCAAATCTGCATTTTCAGGGACCTTGAGGTATCTTACAGTCTCATCAAAGTGTGCATAATGTTGATGGAATTTATTTGTGTATCAGGGCAAGGATGAATCTCATATGTTTCTATTTACCTTCAATATTGGTATTTCTGCTATCACAGTGCTGTCTATGGCCTGCTGGAAGTGATCTAATACATGGAAGTACTATAGCAATGTGATTAGAATATCTCATCATATTTATAATTTGTCCAACACACAATGATGCTACCCTACACAACTTATTTTCCTTACATAAAATACACTGTCTTTTGGGAAATTTTAGTTATTAGCCTTAATATAAAATGCACCCCAGGATGTCTTGTTGTTCTTCCTTTTTTTTTGTACTTACTCTATTAGGTACCTAAACTCCATTTAATGCTCATATTAATTTATTATTCTCACCAGGGAAACCTAATAATATTACAGGAGGCAGTAGTGAAATTAATATTGTACTTCCTAAATCTGATCTTAGTAAAAGTAATTAGCTTGGTTTTATTTCTGAAAATTTTTTCAAAATCTGTCTCTTTGTGGAGTTAGCAAAGTTGCACTCTGGAGTTTAGCCTGGTAACCTAAGAGGGTTAAACATTGGACAATTTTGCAGGTGTATGCATTTTCAAGCAGCAAAGCAATTTGGTTTGCTGTTAAGTCCCTTTAAATAGAGCGATTTCTTCAATTTTCTGAAGTAGTAAAAAGCATGTGATGTAAGTTATTAAAGACTTTACGTTTGGTGTTTTAGAAACACAGATAATTTGTTGCAACAAAAATGTTTGAGTTTAAGGAACTGATTTGAATTATTGAAGTCAGTAGCACTACTTAAGTGCAATGCTGGATCGGGGCCAGAGTGCTCATCGCTAGGCTGGATTGAGCTCCCGAACTTCAGAGAGGTCATAAATTGGCCTCTAATATTTCAGAGCAATTTTACATAGCCATTTTTTGGGCAGGAAGTTTTTGATTGCAAGGTTTGCACAGGCAGAAACGCATTTTTGCACGCAAACTGTATCTGTATGGGCTGATGGGCTTTGTACATACACAAATGCGAGGTTCTGAGCCAAGTACTTTTAGAGGTTGCTTTTATATACACAGTTTTTAAATCATTACTAATCACTTATAGCTAGACTGTGCCCAGTGTTGGGCTGGTGTATGGTTGCCCAGGTGGTAGCAAGTGTAGAGAGTGGAATTTGGTAATACGCAGGAAAAAAATGACAGGGCTCAGCAAGAGCTTGGATGTAAGGAGAAAAGAAGAATGAGGAGTCAAGACTAAAGCAAGTTAGCATTGATAGGAGAGAGGAAAGAGGGGCAACTGAAAGGAGACAAGATGCTCTCTTACGGAGAAACTGAATTTGAGACAGTGGCCAGCTGTCCAAGAAGAAAGGCTTTTAAAGTTGTGAACCCTGGACAAGAGGGAGAGGTCAAGGCTAGAAAGAGAGATTTGAGAATCATCTGTCTAGGAGGAATGGGTGAAATCATCGGACAGGATAAATTAACCTAGGATGAAATACACCCGTAGCAGAAGTCCAGCACAAGATGTTAAAATAGGACTTAAGTGGGACCAGTCCTCCATATAGGGGTCAACTTCACCCTTAAAGGGGAAGAGAAGGATGGGGACATGCTGAAGGTGCAGTCAGAAAGTTAGGAGTGGAACTTGGAAAGCTCAGAGAACAGAGTAAGTATAAGAGAAGATTAGGGATTAATGATGGCAAAGGCAGCAGACAGATGAAGAATAGAAACAGATTAGTGTCTTTTCCACATAGCTAGGCTGATACAAATGGAAATTTGGCCATCTAGATTTGCATAAAAATCAAATCCAACTAGAGATTCATCTCATTCAAAGAGACAAAGAGAAGAGGAAAGAGTGGAATTTGTGCCTATATTGTTTAAAATTAGTTTGTGTGCATGATTTAACACATACTGAGAATGTTACCGAGTCAATTTGGCATGGCCATAGATGCTGATCCAAATGTAGAGACTGGAATAGAGATTTTACTGAAATTGAGATGAAAGGTCAGTGTATGTCGAGAACAGATACAGAACTTTTACCCAGAAAAAAAATATGAACATATAAACTGTGGTTTAGATGGGGAGTACTTTGCTGAAACAAGACAATTGCGCAATACTGTATGCTGAAACAAGGTAATAGTGCAATAAAACGACTTACAGAAATTTCCATAGAGGTTTGCCAAACAAATGCTTATGCAAGCAGCAAAGCATTATGTTTTATGATGTAAAACTTTTCATGTAATGCAAACCATTGCAATTCTCTAACAGATCCCCAAGCTAAATTTAAGTTCACTTTGTAGCTTCAGGCACTGGATAAAATAATATACATCGTTATGACAAATTACTGAAATATTATGAGTCATACCACAATCAGATTGGTAACCACTATTGTTCATATTCCATTTCCTACATTTGGATGTAGGAATACATATGAAATAAATCACCATACATGATATTATGGAGAAGCTTTAAAAGTTTATCAATGAAATAAATGAGAATTTAAAACTAGAAAGCTTGATTTTTATCAGTTTTTAAAAAATCCATCCTGCACCTCTAATTGGAGAGCCCTAGATTACAGGGTTGTCAAACTTGAGTCTTTCACATTTACTAAATTCATTTGTTTTTTATTAGCATTTTGTGTATCCAAAGAAAGTTATAGAGGTGATTTCTATACCGGGCCAATCTGATTTTGGCAAATTCAACAGGGCAGTGGAAGATTTTCTTGGATTGTTGCTCAGCAGGTTATCAGAGATAAAAGAGAGGAGAAGAAGACAGGAAATTATTAAGGAACCTCTATGCACTACTGCAGTTTTTCAGTTGATTCATTGAGGTCAAGTACTTAATTACTACAACTAAGAGCTACTTCAGATATATGTACCCTTAATAATAGTCTTAATTGGTAGATTTCAAACTTCCCCAGATAGGAATAACCTCTCCTTCCTCCAAATGCTGCAATATGTCCATAACAGTTTCTAGATTGGAAGACTTGCCAGTCTGTTTGGAGAGCGCAGTAGCCACACAAATTATTCAGATTAGGCACAGGTGTGAAAACAGTGCTCTTATATGAACTAGCTGAATAACTCTGCAAGGGAAAGTGTATTGTAAAGGCTTTGCAAAGAGTGTCCCATCACACAGTTCATTGCACTTAATTATACCTGTTTATGCTTTTGGAAACAAAACAAGACAAATCTCCATGAAAATGAGGAAAGGAAAACATGGAGTTGAAGGGCCCTGGAAGCTGTCATTAAGATACAGGCTAGGAAAATCATAAAGATGATTTGGAGGGTCAAAAGCTCCCAAAATAAAAGTTATATAAAGAGGGCCATTTAAAGTAACATAATCCAAGAGGGGCACCATAAACTTTTATGCTGCTCCTTTATATGGAGATAAGGGAATGGATATACCAGTTTGTTCGGTATGAATTTATAAGCATAACCATATGTAGACCACAAGGAGCTAAGGACACACGATACTGTACATAATCTGTCTCCTAGTCACAGTTAGTTTATGAAGAGAAGTTTATTCACAATTCAAGCTGTCTACACAACATGAGGATAGTTGCACTAGGTAGAAAGTTATGACTCTCATTCTCTGAACATTCCTGATGTAATGTGACATAAGCTTAAACCAAGATACATTTTCCCTTAACATTATTTCTATAAATCACATTTATCGTTTTATGCCTGAGTGCTATCACTTTTCTGTCTACATCACTATTTTAACATTTTCAGTTAGACTATGTTTGACATTAGTATGGAGACACTTTACATAGATAGATGTGACCTTTTTATTTAGGGCTGGAGTTGCCAAAACAGCCTGAACTGTGCTTGATGGTGCTGCCATTTAGAATATAAAATCTGCATTGGCCTACAAACTCAGCTCTGTACACCCTGAACACTGCACATTTCATTGTTAACAATGAAGTAATAAGATTAGAATGAAAAATAAAATGGAAACTATTGTATAGTTTATATTCAAACAATACTATAAAAATGCACCAAAGCCAACTGTAATCCATATATATCACCTTCACACAGCAGGAGGTGAATGTCAACTTTTATGTAGCTTGTGCCACTCATCTTAAAAACCAAAAAAAAAAAAAAACAAAAAAACCACACACCTCACTCATCCTTAAGTAAACAGCTTCCGTAAACATAGCCTGCTTCTTGAAATTGGGATATATAAAAATCACATAAGAGAGAATGGAGATCTGCAGACTAATGCTAATTCAAATAATTACTGCAAGCCTATAATTACAGCAAATTAAAAAATATTTTGTTTGAAACAAAACATATTTAGGACCTGTCTTCCAAAAGTTGCATTCTGATGCTCATAATGCTGAGTTATCTGCGCATATGCATAACTGGGAGAATGGCCACTTATTCATTTGCACATACAAATACCTAATTTGTATACATAGTAATGTTAATTACACATGCAAATTAAGCATACATATAAATAGGGCCAGATCTTTTAAAAAATTAGGCCCTTGCTTTTGTCAAAAATTTAAAGACTGCATTTCAATATTTTTAGTTGAAAAGGAGATTTGGCACTTGCTCACAGATTGTGAACCACAGTATATTTCAGAAGCTAAACAACTTGAAAAATTGTTTGCAATAAATGCTTTCTTCTTGACTGTTGTTGTTTGTTTTAAAGTTCTGTATTCTCATTTTCCCACTTTCCCCATCTGTGAGGACGATGTACTGGGAAATGGTGACCACAGTATATACACTATGTCCAATTGGAACTCAAAATGTCTGCTTGATTATTATTCTAGTTAAACCTTTTTATCTGGCTTTGACACAGTGTTCATGTGCAAAATGAGCATTTGTAGAGCTAGGACTTTAGTTGACCTTCTTTATTGGTATCCCTTGTTCTCATGCATTTTAGCCGTGTGCAATGGGATTTTTATGGTCCATACAGAGTTGATTGTTGGAATTCGTGGCACTACTTTGCCTTCATCTGTGTTTCCTAGCTTTTGATGATGATCACATTTCACCTCAAGGGTAGACTTATAATCTATTACATTTTGGCTCACCACAGCCTCTATTCTAGTTTTTCTGACCTATATAAGAACTGGGAAATTTATTTTGTAGCACTGTGTAAAATTTTGTTTTGATGGTACAGTCCAGAAAAATTATATTTCATCATAATTTGTTTCTAATTATATTTTCTGCCTATATGACTGACTGCCTGAAATTCATAAATGGGTACCCAGGTCTCTGCAACTTTTCTGGCAATACTTATATTATCAAAATTACATTAGATGTGATTGACTGACAAGTAGACCTTGGTGACTTAAGTCACCATTAGTCCAATTGACAGGAAGTTATGTGTCATACTGGCTTAAGGGTGCACTTTGATGCTGTCAAGATTCCTCCCCCACTCTGAACTCTAGGGTACAGATGTGGGGACCTGCATGAAAACCTCCTAAGCTTACTTTTACCAGCTTAGGTTAAAACTTCCCAAAGGTACAAATTAATTTTATCCTTTGCCCTTGGAATATCCACTGTCACCACCAAACTCTAACTGGGTTTACTGGGAAATGTAGTTTGGACACGTCTTTCCCCCCAAAATCCTCCCAACCCTTTGCACCCCACTTCCTGGGAAAGGTTTGGTAAAAATCCTCACCAATTTGCATAGGTGACCACAGACCCAAACCCTTGGATCTGAGAACAATGAAAAAGCATTCAGTTTTCTTACAAGAAGACTTTTAATAGAAGGAGAAGTAAATAGAAACAGAGGAATCACCTCTGTAAAATCAGGATGGTAGATACCTTACAGGGTAATTAGATTCAAAACATAGACAATCCCTCTAGGGAGAACCTTAAGTTACAAAAAAGACATACAGACAGGAATAGTCATTCTATTCAGCACAGTTCCTTTCTCAGCCATTTAAAGAAATCATAATCTAACACATACCTAGCTAGATTACTTACTAAAAGTTCTAAGACTCCATTCCTGTTCTATCCCCAGCAAAAGCAGCATACAGACAGCCACAGACCCTTTGTTTCTCTCCCTACTCCCAGCTTTTGAAAGTATCTTGTCTCCTCATTGGTCATTTTGGTCAGGTGCCAGCAAGGTTACCTTTAGCTTCTTAACCCTTTACAGGTGAGAGGATTTTTCCTCTGGCCAGGAGGGATTTTAAAGGGGTTTACCCTTCCCTTTATATTTATGACACGCCCCCCAAATCTCAGCTAGGGTGAAACGCTGGCTGGGATTTCTTCCTGGAGCTCTAGGAAAAACAGAGTTAATAAGACACATGCACCTCTAAATATACTACCAAGTACATAAAGACTAACAATATTTTCCACATCTCAAGGACGATTTTAACCAGTTGATTCTGGGAAACTTTCACGGGAGAGTGCATCAGCCACTTTGTTAGAAGCTCCTGAGATGTGTTGGATGTCGAAATCAAAATCTTGGAGAGCTAAACTCCACCGAATAAGTTTTTTGTTATTTCCCATAGTGGTATGAAGCCACTTTAGTGCAGCGTGGTCGGTTTGCAGGTGGAAACGCCGTCCACAAACATATGGGCGTAGCTTTTCCAGGGCTTAGACAATGGCGTAACATTCTTTTTCACTGACTGACCAGTTGCTTTCCCTCTCAGACAGTTTTTTGCTGAGAAACACTACAGGGTGGAATTCTTGATCAGGTCCTTTCTGCATTAAAACTGCTCCCACACCACGCTCGGACGTATCTGTGGTTACTAGGAATGGTTTGTCAAAGTCTGGGGCCCTTAGTACAGGGTCAGACATGAGTGTCGCTTTAAGCTTGTTAAAGGCCTTCTGACACTTTTCGGTCCACTGAACGGCATTTGGCTGTTTCTTTTTGGTTAGGTCTGTCAGTGGGGCGGCGATTTGGCTGTAGTGCGGTACAAATCGTCTGTAATAACCGGCCAAGCCTAAGAAGGATTGAACCTGTTTCTTTGACTTTGGGACAGGCCACTTTTGGATAGCATCCACTTTGGCCTGTAGAGGGCTGATAGTTCCTTGACCCACCTGGTGTCCAAGGTAAGTCACTCTGTTTAGGCCTATTTGACACTTCTTAGCCTTAACAGTTAGTCCTGCCTCACTTATGCGCTCAAGGACTTTTTGTAGATGTTCCAGGTGTTCTGCCCAGGAATCCGAAAATATGGCCCCATCATCAAGGTAGGCGACTGCATATTCTCCTAATCCCGCTAGGAGACCATCTACAAGTCTTTGGAAGGTGGCGGGTGCATTTCGCAGCCCGAAAGGGAGTACATTAAATTCATACAGCCCGAGATGTGTGGTGAAGGCTGACCTTTCCTTGGCAGATTCTTCTAGCGGTACCTGCCAGTACCCCTTGGTTAAGTCCAAGGTAGAGATGAACTGGGCCCATCCCAGTTTCTCTAATAGTTCATCTGTGTGTGGCATTGGATAGTTGTCTGGGCGAGTTACAGCACTTAGCTTACGGTAGTCCACGCAAAAACGTATTTCCCCATCTGGTTTGGGAACTAGAACCACTGGAGATGCCCATGCACTTTCAGAGGGGCGGATTACCCCCATCTGTAACATATCCTGGATCTCCCGTTCTATAGCAGTTTTAGCTTGAGGAGACACCCGGTAAGGTTGGACTCTAATTGGGTGAGCATTACCTGTGTCAATGGAGTGGTATGCCCGTTCAGTCAGTCCTGGGGTGGCTGAGAACGTTGGCGCGTAGCTAGTGCACAGCTCCTGGATCTGCTGTCGCTGCATACGCCCAAGGCTCCTGGAGAGGTTCACCTCTTCCACACCACCAGCACTTTTCCCTTCATAGTAGACACCTTCAGGCCACTCCGCATCCTCTCCTCCCTGGGCTGTAAACTGACAAACCTTTAATTCTCTGGAATAAAAGGGCTTTAGAGAATTAATATGGTACACCTTAGGCTTTCGGTTGGAGGTGGGGAATGCTATGAGATAATTAACAGCTCCCAGGCGCTCCTGGACCGTGAATGGCCCTTCCCACGATGCTTCCATTTTATGGGCCTGGAGCACCTTTAAGACCATGACCTGGTCCCCTACTTTGAAGGAACGCTCTCTGGCATGTTTATCATACCAGGCTTTTTGCTCTTTTTGAGCATCCTGTAAGTTTTCTTTAGCAAGGGCTAAAGAGGTTCGGAGGGTGTTTTGTAGGTTGGTTACAAAGTCCAGAATGTTAGTTCCTGGAGAAGGTGTAAATCCCTCCCATTGCTGCTTCACCAACTGTAATGGCCCCTTAGCCTCACGGCCATATACAAGTTCAAATGGGGAAAACCCTAAACTGGGGTGTGGTACAGCTCTGTAGGCAAAGAGCAACTGCTGCAACACTAGGTCCCAATCATTGGAGTGCTCATTTACGAATTTACGTATCATGGCCCCCAATGTTCCATTGAACTTCTCCACCATGCCATTTGTTTGATGGTGGTAAGGAGTGGCAACCAAGTGATTTACCCCATGAGCTTCCCAAAGATTTTCCATAGTTCCTGCCAGGAAATTAGTCCCTGCATCTGTGAGGATGTCGGAGGGCCAACCTACCCTGGCAAAAATGTCTGCTAGTGCCTGGCACACACTTTTAGCCCTGGTGTTGCTTAGAGCTACTGCTTCTGGCCATCGGGTGGCAAAATCCATGAAAGTCAGTATGTACTGCTTTCCTCTGGGTGTCTTTTTCGGAAAAGGACCCAGAATATCCACAGCTACTCGCTGAAATGGAACTTCAATGATGGGGAGTGGCTGGAGAGGGGCTTTGACCTGGTCTTGGGATTTTCCCACTCTTTGGCATACTTCACAAGACCGGACATAGGTAGAAACATCCTTGCCCATTCCCTCCCAGTGGAATGACCCCCCCAAACGGTCTTTGGTCCTGTTCACCCCAGCATGGCCACTAGGGTGATCGTGGGCTAAGCTCAAGAGCTTGGCCCAGTATTTAGTTGGAGCTACCAACTGTCTCTGAGGATGCCAGTCTTCCTGGTGTCCACCAGAAAGAGTTTCCTTGCATAAAAGTCCTCTTTCTACAACAAACCTGGATCGATTAGAAGAGCTGAGAGGCGGTGGGTTGTTCTGTGCTCTCTGGAGGCTTTCATCCAAGCTCTCTGGAGACTTTCATCTGCTTCCTGTTCGGTCTGGAACTGTTCCCTTGATGCTGGAGACATCAGTTCCTCATTGGATTGTGGACCTATGCTTGGTCCCTCTGGAAGCGATGTAGGGGATGGGGCTGTTTCCATTGACTGTGAACCGCTCTCCGCTGGGACACTCTGTTGGGGTTCAGGCTCCGGCTGAGCCTCTTGTGTAGGGTTATGGGCTGCTGCCAGTTCAGGTTCAGTGGGGCCCTCTGGTGTTGAGGTTGCAAGTACTGGATTCAGTGCTGGCAATGGGTCTGGTGTTGGTCGTTCGGCTGGTTCCGGTTCTGGGATTGGTTCCGTCTGGGTCTCTGGGACTGGATCCACTACTGCTGTTGCAAACATTGGCCTGGGGTCCGGGTCCATCACCTCTGACTGGGTCCTGATAGAAGTTTACGGAACAGAGCTAGGCCTCACGGCTCGTTTAGCCTGGCTGCAAGTGACCATTCCCACCCTCTTGGCCCGCTTCACATGATTGGCCAAGTCTTCCCCCAACAGCATGGGGATGGGATAATCATCATAGACTGCAAAAGTCCACGTTCCTGACCAGCCCTGGTACTGGACAGGCAACTTGGCTGTAGGCAAATCGAAAGAGTTGGACTTGAAGGGTTGAATCGTCACTTGGATCTCTGGGTTGATTAAACTGGGGTCCACTAAGGAAGCATGGATAGCTGACACTTGTGCTCCGGTGTCCCTCCACGCGGTGACCTTCTTCCCGCCCACACTCACAGTTTCCCTCCGCTCCAAGGGTATCTGGGAGATATCTGGGCCTGCGGACCTCTGGTGTGATTCCGGTGCAATCTGTTGGGGTTCTTGGGGCAGTTGGCCTTTACATGCCCCAGCTCATAAAACATCGTCCAGCTGACGGGTCACTGGGGCGAGGTGGGCTCTGGAGAACGGGGTGGTGGGACGATAAGGGGTCTGGAGGGTTCTTTGGGAGGTAGGTAGGGCTTTGGGCGGCCCCCGGTAATAGGGTGTGGTCTGGGGTTGTCCCTTCTGGTCTCCGCTCCAACTGCGACCAGTTTTCTTCTTCTCTGCCATCTCCACCCATCTGGCTCCACTCTCTCCTGCCTCGAATACAGTTTTGGGCTTCCCATCTAGGATGTATCTTTCTATTTCCTCAGGAACACCCTCTAAGAATTGTTCCATTTGCATTAGGAAGGGCAAATTTACTGGAGATTCAACACTTGCTCCTGATATCCAGGCATCCCAATGTTTCACAATGTGGTAGGCATGTCGGGTAAATGACATGTCTGGTTTCCACCTTAGGGCTCTGAACCTCCGACGAGACTGCTCGGGTGTTATCCCCATTCTGACTCTCACCTTGGATTTAAACAGTTCATACATGTTCATGTGTTCTTTAGGCATTTCAGCCGCCACCTCAGCTAAGGGTCCACTGAGCTGCAGCCTCAGCTCTACCATGTATTGGTCAGTAGAGATGCTGTACCCAAGGCAGGCCCTTTCGAAGTTTTCTAAGAAGGCCTCAGTATCATCGCCTGCCTTGTAGGTGGGGAACTTTCTGGGATGGGAAGTGGTACCTGGAGAAGGATTGCTAGGGTTTGTTGGTATATTCTGCTGAGCCTTTATCCATGCTTCTCCATGCATCCTCCACATGCTTCCTCTCTTTTTCCTTCTCCTCCATTTCTTTGTCCTTTGCCTCCATTTCTTTGTCCCTTGCTTCCATAGCTCTCCTGTGAGCAGCCGCTTGGTGGTGTTCTGCCTCTTTCGCTGCCTCCCTTTCTTTGTCCTTTGCCTCCATTGCTCTCCTGTGAGCAGCTTCTAGAGCTTTTTTGGTTCCTTTCATTGTCTCTAGTTTGGCTAACTCCAATTTGTATAGTGCCTTGGTGTCTGTCATCTTTACCTCTCTGTTTTTAACTAACTTTACACCCGAGGGTTAGAAATAAAACAAACAAAACTTGGCTTGTAAAATTTTGCTGTGCTGGAATAGGATTCCTATTCTCTGATAGTGATTGTCAGCCTACAGAAAAAGACAATTCCCTTTGTCTCTGCTCTGGCCCCAAATCAAAGCAAAAAACCTCCAACTACTTGGAAAGCTGCTTACCAGCAGCCTAAAGGAAAACAAAAAATTCCTTTTCAAACCTGTGCTACTTGTAAAAAAATCAAAATCCTACAAAAAAAACTCTTGCCACTTTTGTCTCCAGGCAAATGGGTAGAACACCTCCCCCGTTTACTTTTAGGAAAAAAAAACTCTGGGTTGGAAGACGGTGAATTTCCCTGCAGTTAAGTACCCTGCCTCCAGGCAAAGAAAACCTGCAATTCACAAAGATAATCCCCTTTTGTCTCTGCTCTGGCCCCAAAGCAGAGAAAAAACTAGCTGCTTTCCAGCAGCCCCAAAGGAAAAAAAAATCCTTTTTAAAATCTGTATTTCTAGTTCAAAAAATCTCAAATTGATTTCAAAATGATTTCAGGTTTATCCCACCACTCTGCCACCATGTCAAGGTTCCTCCCCCACTCTGAACTCCAGGGTACAGATGTGGGGACCTGCATGAAAACCTCCTAAGCTTACTTTTACCAGCTTAGGTTAAAACTTCCCAAAGGTACAAATTAATTTTATCCTTTGCCCTTGGAATATCCACTGCCACCACCAAACTCTAACTGGGTTTACTGGGAAACGTAGTTTGGACACGTCTTTCCCCCCAAAATCCTCCCAACCCTTTGCACCCCACTTCCTGGGAAAGGTTTGGTAAAAATCCTCACCAATTTGCATAGGTGACCACAGACCCAAACCCTTGGATCTGAGAACAATGAAAAAGCATTCAGTTTTCTTACAAGAAGACTTTTAATAGAAGGAGAAGTAAATAGAAATAGAGGAATCACTTCTGTAAAATCAGGATGGTAGATACCTTACAGGGTAATTAGATTCAAAACATAGAGAATCCCTCTAGGCAAAACCTTAAGTTACAAAAAAGACATACAGACAGGAATAGTCATTCTATTCAGCACAGTTCCTTTCTCAGCCATTTAAAGAAATCATAATCTAACACATACCTAGCTAGATTACTTACTAAAAGTTCTAAGACTCCATTCCTGTTCTATCCCCAGCAAAAGCAGCATACAGACAGCCACAGACCCTTTGTTTCTCTCCCTACTCCCAGCTTTTGAAAGTATCTTGTCTCCTCATTGGTCATTTTGGTCAGGTGCCAGCAAGGTTACCTTTAGCTTCTTAACCCTTTACAGGTGAGAGGATTTTTCCTCTGGCCAGGAGGGATTTTAAAGGGGTTTACCCTTCCCTTTATATTCATGACAGGTGCTGATCTGTCATCAAGGGTACTCCACCCCAATCTGAGATGAGATTCATTGCTTTATTATGTTACTTCATCTCCTTAGTATTTGTATGCCTGATTTCGATCCAATTTGGATGATTACAGCTGGCCTGGTAGGAAGAACTTTGGGAACACTAGAATTCCTCACAAATTCTACTACTAATCATTTTTCCAAGAAACATCAACCTATCACCCCTCTTGCCTACATATTACACTAGCTTCAGATTGACCTGTGGATTGAATGAGTACAAGGTGCTTTCATTCAGTTTTATGAACTCTGATATCTGAGCAACCCACAGTCTAAGGAAAGTACAGTAAAATTTTTAAAACATGCATTGATTTTTTAAGGAACATGGATATCATCATAATAAAACACACAAACTAAAAAAGAAAACAAGAAAAGAAACCACCTGAAATGGATGGTAGCCATTTAAGTACAAAATTTAAGTATTGCTACATGATAGACTATCATTTCAAAGAGTGCTTGTTCCTATGCGTATTCCACTTCTGGTAGCACATGTGGTCAACAAACCTGAGACTGAAAGGTTTTTGGTAGCACTGTCTGTTGCTGGCCAACTGTCACTCCAGTTCCTTCTCATACCTTTGGCCTGAGACAGAGTGCTCATGTCCACACCTAGCTGTACTCTTGGATAGCTCCTTTCTTCTTGTACGTATTTAGTATTTATTTATTTAGTATGTATTTAGAAATAGTTTAGTTTGGTAGAGGGGTCTCAGGTATGGGGGTTATATCCCCTGTCTCCCTCCTGCTTCCTGCCACCAGGAGCCTCTGGATTACACCCAAGGCTCCTGGTTTCAAAAATTGTGGGATCTGTCTGAGGACACTGCCTTTCAATGACAAGCACGACTCTGTTTTATACCACGTCAGAAAGACTGACATCACCTCCAAGTTCAGCATCTGCCATTCCTTTTAGAGATGGACCAGACAGGAGAGGGAGGTCTGTCTGAAAATGTTCCTCGTGGATAGAACCATAAGAGCAAAGACTGGTCCAGACCCAGGGGATTCCCCCCCTGTACATTGGCCTTAGGAATCCAGGAGTGGCCTGTTGAGGTCAGCTTCAGTTAGTTCCAGAGCCTTCAACATCAAGCACTTAGATTCCGGTAAGAAGCTGGGAAAGAGTGAGGACATAGGATCTAGACATTCCCCTCACACCCTGCCCCCCAAATGAGAAGGATAAATCTCTCTCCAACTCATTGTCTTCAAAGAGAAAAGGACTATCTACATCCCACTCCAAAACTTTGGAGGCCTTGTGTCCCAGGTGATGACAAGTACAGCCAGTACCGCTAAGGGGCCAGCACTCTGACCAAGCTGAACACACAGATGGTGCCAAATAGAATAGGGAAAATCAGCATGGGACCTTCTAAGAGAAGGTTCTTATACAAAAGGTGGAATCACTTCCAGACCCAGGAGCTACAGAACCAGTCCCCACTCGGCACATCTAGAGAGGCTTCTGTTCAAGACAGTTCCTCATCCCAAAGACAAAAGGCTTATCCTGGACCTAAGGCTACTAAACGCCTACATTCAAAATCTGAAGTTCAGGATGGTCACCCACTCTGCAATAATCCCATCCCGGGATCAAGGCAACTGGTTTACAACTCTTGATCTCAAAAATGCTATTTTCATAAAAAGAAAAGGAGTATTGTGGCACCTTAAAGACTAACCAATTTATCTGAGCATGAGCTTTCGTGAGCTACAGCTCACTTCATCGGATGCTCACGAAAGCTCATGCTCAAATAAATTGGTTAGTCTCTAAGGTGCCACAAGTACTCCTTTTCTTTTTGCGAATACAGACTAACACAGCTGTTACTCTGAAAATTTTCATAAAAGACATTCATTCAACACACAGGAGATTCCTGAGGTTTGTCATAGGTATAGACCATCATCAATACAGGATGCTTCCGTTCAGACTATTGACAGCACTGAGAGTATTCATAAAGGAGTAAATGGTTGTGGTAGCCCATCTATGAGCTCAGGGCATTGCAGTCTTGCTTATCTGGACAACTGGCTCATCAAAGGTCAATCATACCAGAGCATACAAGAGGCCACACACACATGGTGAGGTATCTTTCAACATCTCAGCCTCAGATTAAACATAGCAAAAGTCCATTTTAGCCCTGACACAGAAGATGGAATTCATTGAATTGAGACCGGATTCAATCACTGCAAGGGCATACTACTTCAAGTGATGTTATTGGAGATGCTCCATTTTAGGTGTCTGTGTGTCCTTGGGACGTTGATCAGAGACTAAGACTAACTGAATGAAAACTTACTAAAGCATTTCTATTATAATATTTTTCTAGGTAGGAGAAAGAGCTCTGTCTCAGGCAGAGAACAGTTGAGAAGGAACTGAAGGGCTCAGGTCGTGCGTGTGCTAGATGAGGTGCCAACAGCACCGTGAGATGACTGCTGTGCATGCGTGTCCTGACCAAGCACTGCTACCAAAAACTCCTATCAACAGCGCAGGGAGCTCTTGCACCTGAAGTGGGGAACCCACAGGGGGACACATCTCGAAGAACCTCAGTTACTGCACATGGTGAGTAACCCTCTCTTACCTGTAGAGAGACTGAGACATTTTACAATTAATCAGTCAACTTCAGCTAACCCCTCAAACATTAGTATCGGCTTACCTTGCCGTACTGAGTCACATGATGTCAGGTACTTACATAACTGCATTCACAGACATCAGCTGTGCTGCAAACATTTTTACAAGGATCGTAAGTGGGAGCTACAGGACAACATGACTCAACTCAAATTCAATCAGTGGGAGTCTTCTGGTGATAGCATTGAGCCCAAACAATAGGTGCCAAAGATAGGGTCCAGGAATGGTCAAGGGGTAGACAGAGAGGTGGCAACATTTTCCGACAATACAAAATTACTCAAGATAGTGAAATCCAAAGCAGACTGTGAAGCATTACAAAGGGATCACAAAACTGGGTAACAAAATGGCAGATTTCAGAGTAGCAGCCATATTAGTCTGTATCCGTAAAAAGAAAAGGAGTATTGTGGCATCTTGGACACTAACAAATTTATTTGAGCATAAGCTTTCGTGATTTACAGCTCACTTCATGATTCAATGTTGATAAATGCAAAATAATGCCCCTTGGAAAACAATCCCAACTATACATACAAAATGATAGGACCTAAATTAGCTGTTACCACTGAAGAACAATCTTGGAATCATTGTGGATAGTTCTCTAAAAACCATCTGCTCAGTATGCAGCAGCAGCAGTCAAAAAAAGCTAACAATGTTAGGAACCATTGGGAAAGGGATAGCGAATATGACAGAAAATATCATAATGCCCACATCTTGAATACTACATGCAGTTCTCGTTGTCCCATCTCAGAAAAGACACAGGGAGGGGCAACAAAAATTAAGGCTATAGAACAGCTTCCGTATGAGGAGAGATTTTAAAAAGACTGGGACTGGTTCACCTTGGAAAAGAGATGACTAAGGGGGATATAATAGAGGGCTATAAAATCATGAATGGCATGGAGAAACTGAAAAAGGAAATATTATTTACTCCTTCACATAACACAAGAACCAGGGTTCATCCAACGAAATTAATAGGCAGGAGGTTTAAAACAAACAAAAGGAATTCACACAATGCACAGTCAACCTGTGGAACTCGGTGCCAGGGGATGTTGTGAAGACCAATACTATTACAGGGTTCAAAAAAGAATTAGATAAGTTCATGGAGGATAGGTGCATCAATGGCTACTAGCCAAGATGGTCAGGGATACAACCACATGCTCCGGGTCCCTAGCCTCTACTGCCAGAAGCTGGGAGTGGCCAACATGGCATGGATCACTTGATGATTGCCTGTTTTGTTCATTCCCCCTGAAGCACTTGGCATTGGCCACTGTTGGAAGACAGGATATTGGGCTAGATGGACCATTAATCTGATCCAGTATGGCTGTGCTTGTTTTCTTCTTATGCCTGAATTTGTTAGGAGACGTTCCTGATTTCATGGTGTCAACACCTTATGTAGGTTTCCTCCAATCCCCTTGCTGCTCACAGTTCTGAACAAAATTAAACAGAATGAGGCGAGAGTTATCTTAGTAGCACCAACATGATCCAGATAGTTCCTGTTCCCTCTGTTACATCAGCAATCTGTTTGCTCGCCCTGTCCATTGATCTGTTGACTAAGGACAGAGGAATGACTCACCATCCCAAACACCTGTCTGGTGTTTGGATAATGTGAGAGCTAGAAGGAGCACGATCACATGGAGTACAGTCCATCCTAACGTGGATCAGGAAGGACATGCCTAGAAAATGCTAGAGTGCCAAGTGAAAGCGCTAAGTCATATGATTCAAACAACACCAGCCAGCCAGAATTGATGCAAGCAGGAATCCATGCCATATTAGAGTGCATCTTATTGCTGAAGACCTCCGGTCTATCCCCCAGTTCCATCCACGTTTGTCTTGTGGCTATCAATGTCATCCATCCTCCAGTAGACAACACTACCATATTTACACACCTGGTCTCAGCACAATTTCTATAGGGTCTTATCTGTGTGTTTTCCATTGGTATCTCATTTAACAACATCATGGGATCTCAACTTAGTGCTGTCAACCTTTAATGAATCCCCCTTTTGAGCCTCTAGCCTATTGTTCCTTATCCCACCTGTGAATGAAAGTCACATTCTTGGTAGCTGTACTTCTGGCCAAAAGAATCGGAGTGTTGGGAGGTCTCATGGCAGATCCACCATATACTGTCTTTCATCATGATAAAGTGTCCTTGAGGCTCAACCCTAAGTTCATTCTGAAGGTTGTCTTTGGGTTCTGTTTGAATCAGGTCATTCATCTTCCTGCGTTTTATCCAAAAAATCACATAACAGCAGACAAGAATTTAAGCTGTACTTGTTAGATGTATGAAGAGCACTGACTTTCTATATAGACAAGGCTAAACTGTTCAGACGGTCTCCCAAACTTTCACTTTAATGAAAGGTAATGCTGTTTCTACCCAAAGACTGTCCAAAATGGACCTCAGGATGCATAACCAAATAAGGTTTCAGTTCCTGTGGGGACACATTCAAAAAGAGTCCAGAGAACATCTGTGGCTGTGCTCAATAACTTCTCCATCCTGGCTATCTGCAAAGATGCAACATAAGGTTCTATGAACACCTTCACTCAGCTCTATACATGAGTACAAGCATCTGCTTCAGATGCTGCTATGGGTACTCCAAGCACCCAACTCCTGACTGAAATTATTGCTTAGAAGTCACCAGAAGTGGAATTTGCATAAGAACAAACACCTGAAGAAAGAAGTTGCTTACCTTGTAGAGTAACTTGAGTTGTCCATATGTATATTCATATGTATATACCTGCCCTACTTTCCTCTGCTCAGAGACCCTTTTTCAAAGTTAAGTGGTAGAGAAGGAACTGGAGTGGCAGTTGACCACGAGCACCCTTTATACCCTCACTAGGGAGCATGAGGTAGGGTAGGGCCTCATATGCAAGCTAGCAGGTGCTACTAGTGAAAACTTCCCTATCTCAGACATATTGAGTGCATGCACAACTGGAAGTGGAAATGAAATGATTCCTTGATTACTATTAGACAATCTCATTCATATTTTTATTCTATCCAATTTAAAAGCTTACCTCTTTTTCTAGAGTTTGTAGATGTTAGACTGGAGACTCTCCATGTAAAAATACTCTGTAACAATTGTTTGTACAGAGATTATCTTGTAAATCCAGACTGGCTTGTTGGAAATCTTTTCTGGTGCCCAGTGGAAAGAAAAATACATTATTTTCTCTTAAAAGCATCTGGCATACAAGATACTTTAGATCACAATCATTTGACTTACCATATGAAATAGTAAAACATCAAATAATTTAAAACTATTTTGTTTTGAATTTTAGGGCACAATCTTTACAACTAAATAAAACAGCATAATTCATATTTCCATATGTAAATATGTTTAGTTAGATTTTAATTATTTATTATACCTGCATGAACACTTACCATATAAAATATTTTGAATATATATCGGCATACATGTATGTGACTATTAATAGCTGCTGCTCTCCTTTGAACAAGCTTTGTTCCTGTGCAATAGAGAGAACTCATAATAGTTTTTATGAAATATCTCCCATGCTTAGCTAGTTTGTCTAAATAGTAAAATATTATTGGACATAGATGTTGTAAATATAACTTTTTTTTTAATAGCTCAGCCTAGATATTTTAACCAGATACAAAAAGTTCACTGCTGTCTCACTTATACTTACTTTCATAAAATCACTTATTTTTATTGGATAGGAATTCTAGCTCTGGATTTCCAGAAACTATTTTAAGAACCACCATTCATGTTGTTGAGCTGTGGTTGGTTTGTACAGACTGGGTCATAAAATAATCAATTGAACATTCTCACCAGTATATAATACAATTTTCATTTTATTTAAACATATTTTGCATGATATAAAAATATTGATCACAGTGAGCTTTAACAATTGTTACTGCTATAAACAGGAATGCTGCACAAAGTTTTTAGTGGCAATAAATTATATAGTCATTATCTCTTTTTAAAAAAATCACAAGGAGGAAAACCAAGGCTGTTTGGTCATTGGCAGAAAAACAAGTCCTTAGTGAGTTCTTTACACAACATGAGCCCCATTATTGTCTACATGTGCTTTCCATATTTCTTGGGGGGAAAAAGCACAATGTGTCTGTCTCTGTGACTCCCACAGGATCTCTGGTGCACAGTTAATTCCAATGTTAACACAGTTGTTTTTTTAATGGAAAAATGTACACCAAAATGGCAAGGAGTGCTTTCTTCACTAATTAATAAGTGGTCTTTTCCAATATGTGGGTACGCAGCGGCACACTTCTTCACTATAATAAAATCCAGGCTCACAGCGTTTCGTTCTAACTGTACATGGTGGTCTGTAGCAACTGGAGGAAGAAAAAAAAAGTTGTTGGTAAAAGGGGGCAGGCGCATAAATCAAAGCGAAATATACGTCTGACTGTGTACACTTACGCTGCACTTATGCTAGAGAACACTTAAATCCTATAAAGATGTATTTTATTGGAGATAGGCCTGAGTATTACGTATGTGCATGAATATTCCTCCTCTTTCATTGCTCTGAACTAACTTGCAATGAAAAATCAAATAAATGGGGTTACGAATACTGCTGAGGTGACTCTGTGGTTTTATTCAAATGAATAATATTCATTAATACTCTTTTGAAATACTTACCCAGCTCTAATTACGTTCTAAGCTAGCGTATACATTGGTATATTATTCTGGCAAATACTTCTAACATTTTTTTCTAGTAGGCAACCCTGTTTAGTATGCCACTACTGAATGTCTCCTAGCTTGAGCCAGCATTCCCTAACGAGCTGATGTTACAGGCCAGAATGCTTTACTTTTTTCTGTATATTTACCAGCCATTTGCGTAATAGAAAAAGATGGATTTTTCTATACTATGACCCTGATCCTGCGCTGAGAACAGCACAGGGGAAACCCGTATACTTCCACAGATCCCCAGTGGGTTCAGTGGGAGTCTGTTTGCTGAATTGCACCATGTGATTTTTATTGTAGGATCCAGGCCCATATGTATATGGTAAATTTTAAAGAAGAAAGGGTACCAATAACAATATTACTAACTGAAATAACTTTAATGCAAATAGATCATTAAATGACAGATTACATCTATAAACAAGATGTTCCTCATTAGTGCATATTTGCTTGTACAAGGAGTCGTACAAAGCTAATTCCTTGGCTTCCTAATTCCTTGGCTGCTCTCCCCCCACCTCATTTTTTTTAAAAGCTTGACCTAAAATAACCTTACAATAACAATGCCAAATAACCTCTGGTGTGTAATGGAGACAAAGTACTAGTCTGTGGCTTTTTCAGACATTGGCAGCGACTCAAGAGAGAAAAGTATATGTTTCAAGTTTCAACAGTTATATTTTAAACTTGTCTTTAAATAATGTGTCTCTGTTTTATGAAACATACTGGTATAATGATGTTCTATTGTAATAATTCTTGCTATATATTTCTGTTTACAGATACTACACAATATAGTATTGAGGTACTTTTAATATTCTCTTCCCCAGGCAATTTTTTCTGTTTTTAGACTATGCATACTCTAATTATCATTGCAGATGGTTTAGCACATTGCATGCTTATTTTTGCCACTTTACAGTAATGTGTTTATAAAATGAGATCTTGGATTACAGTTACATTAATGCAAGCCAATTAATTACACCAATGAACACGAATACGAAGAAATCAGTAAAGAATGAGGAAGACACAGCAGTAATGGTAGTTATTGACTAGCCATATCTTGTTCAGAGCTTTCAGTGTAATTTGTTACAGTGGTCTAATTCATTAGCATGTTTTATGTAATGCCGAGGTTTGTGTTCTATCATGTCACTTAGCTCTAGAGTTTGTCCTATCTCGGATAAATTTAACAACTTTCATGGAATTTCTCTTAAAGATCAAGTTGATCCTTTTGCCTAATGCTAAACATTTTGTAAAATATATAACACCTGCAGTTTGGGGTGGGGGTGCTAGTGTTGGAAAGGTGTTGAGGATGCTGAAGCAAGAAAGAGGCAGAGCCCCTAACCAAAATAATGTGGGTATTTGATAGAAATGCACCTATCCTCCTGTATGCCATCACTGAAGGGTGTAACACGATCTGTGCCAGCCCCCTCCCCCCCCCCAAAAAAACCAGGAGTAAGTTTGGACTGGGAAAATTAATCTTCTGTGGATACAAAAATGGGGGTGGAGTGGATGTAGAATTTGTTTCTGAGCTGCATGTTACAATGATGTTTTGTGCTTCTATAGTGCCTTTCATTTAAAGATTTCAAAGCGTTTGTCTAAATTCCCCCTAGAAGGCTATACCATCTGAGGCACTGATCTTTAAGGCAAAGCCAAAAACCTTAGCTATTTGGATAATTTCCCAGGATGCCTAACCCTAGCAAAGCAGTTGGATAACAAATAAAAAAAATAGTAGATAAGGGCTGTCACACAGGCTGGATACTGCTGTCTGTATGCTTTCATGTGGCCCACAGATCTCCCTGCCCTCAATCTGACATTAGGCCTGGTCTACACTTAAAAGTTAGGCCAACACAGCTATGTCAGTCGGTCACATGCTCAATAGAGTCTTGCCAAAACAGAACAACTAAAATCTCAGAAGATTCTGTCCTCATGGAGCATGTTTGGTCCTTTTACTACTTATCAATGTGCTGCCATCCCTACAGAGTGACCAGGCCTGCTCCAGCCTACATTTTACAAGGGCAAAACCAGACTTTCCCTGTAAATGCTGCTTCCAGCTTCTCTGAGCTGGGGGCTTGGGCCTAGGGTGTGGAATTAAGAGAAGGAAGCGCAACTCTCCTGTACCCAGGCAGCATGGAGGAGGAGGCGGCAGTCTAGTTAAAGTGCAGAGGGGTCCCAAAGCTGAAGCGGGGGAAGGGAAAGGAGTAAATTGGGACAAGGAATCCATTGTGACTGGAGAGGGGGAGGCAGGCTGGGACTGAGTTGGCAAGGAGTTGGGAGCTGGGAGTTGAGGCTGCAAATAGGACTCATTGGGCAAAGAGGCAGATTAGGAACTGGGAGCTTGTGGGGACACTGAGAGCTGGGAAGGGAAACACTGGGAGTCAGTTGGCTGGGGGAACACTGAGATTGGGTGAGGGGAAGGAAGACAGATGTGTCAAGGAGTGGTGAGGTGTAGCGGGGAGAACTGGGACTGACAGGACAAAGACTGGGCCAGGGAGGGGAGGTGGGGAAAGAAATGTCAGGTGGAGGAGCCAGGAGTGAGGAACTGGGACTGGCTGGGCAAGGCCCCTAAGACTGCAGATGTGGAGGGAGAGGGACTGGTAATTGGGACACTGACAGTGTGGGGATATTACCTCCCCCTCCTCTCCTTTCAGAAATGTTGTGAAGATAAATTGTTTGTGAAGCAGTAGGATACTATAGAGAAGAACACCATAGACAAGCACATGAGGAAGTGAATAACTGTTTTCAGAGCAGGGTTTGAATGGTGTGCAGTAAATAAGGCACTAGACCAAACACTGAACAATGAGGAGAAAACAAAATATTGAATAGCTTCTCATGAATTGAGCACCAGTGGACTGAAGAAGGCAGGAGTCCTCTGGAAAATACAGTATATGACTCTACAATTAAAGACCGTATCATAATGCACATGCACAAGGGGGTTACACAGGCAAACTTAATTCTGGCATTTCCTAACTTTTGAGCGCTTGACTCTGCAACCTTAATATTCTGTTAATGTTGTTTTCTGGTGCATAACACCACTAAAGAGGCACATTCTGTGGTTGGAGAAGATCACTAAATGTGTCTCTTACCAGTGAACTTTATTCCTGTGGTGCATGGACCAAAACTCAAAGTGTAATTTGCACTGCACCCCAGAAGGAATTTAAACTAGACACTGATGACCTCTTTGTAGCCCCCATCCTTCCAGGTGCCAAATGCCTGGTGGTAATTGCCCTTATTTCCTATTAAGTCAGGTACGAGGAGTGGCCAGGAGCTGTTGCTGAACATACAATGGAGGGAGGAGAGATGTACTATGTGAGCTGTATTTTGATATAGTTTGTCTATATTTGATTGTGTGTCTTGTCATTTTAGATATTAAAATCTTTAGGGCAGGATCCATATTCTATTCTATGTCCATCAGTCCTGTCTGGGGCCCTTTAGGTGCTGCCAGAATATTTATAAATAAATTAAAATGTTTATTTTGTAACCATTTCAATGGTTTTAGGTAATTGAACAAATATGTATCTCATACTATGAATATTTACTATTATTACTACTATCAATGAACTCAGTGATCTTGTTTCTCCAAGCAGTATTGTCTGCTTAGCTTTACTTAAAAAACAAGACTTCACTGTTTTCAACATTGCAGAATTAATAGTGTTTCAGCAAAGCAGCCAAACAAGATATGATAGTGACAGGTGCCTTATGTATACATATAATAATTACCTCAACAAAATTATGTGACAGATTACTGCATTTTAATTTCATAGTGATGGTGTAGGAAGCAGAAGAAAAATTGATTTTCAGAATTGTGAAATATTTCCAAATTGAGTGGCTTCGATTACACTGCTAGCTATGAGAAACATCTTGTATGCAATATGAACATTATCAAACTTAGTCTGCTTGCTGACCAGAATCCCATTTTAAAGGATAATTTGGACAGTTAGTTTGGATATTGGCTAGTGAAAAGTACACTGGGATTTTTAAGAACCACAAATAGTCTAGAATTTGGTTTTATACTATGTCTCAGCCAAAAGACCTACTAAAAGAGTGTAAATTTATGTTAGGTTTCAGAGTAGCAGCTGTGTTAGTCTGTATCTGTAAAAAGAAAAGGAGGACTTGTGGCACCTTAGAAACTAACAAATTTATTAGAGCATAAGCTTTCGTGAGCTACAGCTCACTTCATCAAATGCATACAGTAGAAAATATAGTGGGGAGATTTTATATACACAGAGAACATGAAACAATGGGTGTTACCATACAGACTGTAACAAGAGTGATCAGGAAAGGTGAGCTATTACCAGCAGGAGAGCGGGGGGGGGGGGGGCACCTTTTGTAGTGCTAATCAAGGTAGGCCATTTCCAGCACTTTACAAGAACAGTAGGAGGGGAAATAGTTTTACTTTGTGTAATGACACATCCCCTCCCAGTCTTTATTCAAGCCTAAATTAATTTGTATGCAGTTTGCAAATTAATTCCAATTCAGCAGGCTCTCCTTGGAGTCTGTTTTTGAAGTTTTTTTGTTGAAGAATTGCCACTTTTAGGTCTCAGAGTAACAGCCGCGTTAGTCTGTATTCGCAAAAAGAAAAGGAGTACTTGTGGCACCTTAGAGACTAACCAATTTATTTGAGCATGAGCTTTCGTGAGCTACAGCTCACTTCATCGGATGCATACCGTGGAAACTGCAACTTTTAGGTCTGTAATCAAGTCTTTTAGGTCTGTAATCAACCAAAGAGATTGAAGTGTTCTCCGACTGGTTTTTGAATGTTCTAATTCTTGACGTCTGATTTGTGTTGTTTTCCTCGACCTGAAATCACAGTGACTATCTATAGGATCCAAGAACCTCAGTGTGGTTTTCAAATACTCATTAAGCCTCAGACTGTCCTTTTACAGATAGGCAAATCATAAAGCTCTTGGTCATAAAGTAATCCCATGGCAAAGGTAACCCAACATTTTTAGTCTCTGTCCAGTGCTATAACAATTAGATTACAGAATCTTTTAGTCATTTAACTCACCTGCATGTCTGGTGATGAAACCTTTTTCCTTTTAAGAAGCATTTATTTGGAGATTCTATACATTCACAGATACATTTTGCAGAATTTAGTGGCTGATATTTAGGGCAGGTTCTTTTACATACACACTGGCACTTATCTTCATCAAATTCTTTGTTGGGACCACAAGAACTAGGCAAAAGTTTGTTTTTACATGTACACTGGCACGATGTTCTATCTAATTCTTTTTGGGGTCCACAGCTTGAAGGCCGTACACCCCCTTTGCAGACACATTGACAGGTTTCTTCGTCAAGCTCTTTGTTAGGTCCACAGATATCATGGAATTCGTCAGCAGTGTCTAGAAATACAGCAAACATTAAAAAATCTGAATCCACACATTACTAAAAATGGAGAACCCATCTGTGTATTTCACATTTTTTTTATTAAGGAATTATGATTAATCCTATTTTAAAATGGTGAAAATATAATCCCACCCTGAGGATGCATTTTACTTATCTAAAATGCCATTCTGTAAACAACCAATTACAAAGAATTAAAAAGATTCAAACTGTTTAATTTTCATGGTTTATTGTTTTCTTTTTCTGTAAATCAGCACAGAACAACTACATTTAATCCTATAACACATAACTGCTTACCAGTATCTCCATGATGGGAAGAGAAACTGAAGTCATGCTGCACCAGACATCTGCAAATCTGATTATTCCAGATAAGATTCTTTGGACAAGTTTTGTTTGCCACGTGACACCTATGGATGAAATACACTGTTTGCTTATTGCCATAAGACTACAAAAGATAAGTAACTTTATGTATTGATAACAGGCATTCTCCTGTTAGAAAGGTAACCGTTGAAAGCTTTGATTTCATTCACATTGTCACCAGCATATTGCGATGTATAGGTTATTTTCTGTTCAGTATCTGAAAAATGGATGATTAAAACATACTGGGTTTTGTGATCCTATTTCATCTAAGCATGTATATACTACTACACATACATTATGATTTAGTGCACTACACATAATAAAAATGTCATGATACTCTGCTTCATTAAAGGGCTGCCAATTGGGAAGACAGGTTCAAGGACAAGTAGTTTGACTCATTTAAAGTATTATAGGTATTAAGAGAGAAAGGTGTGAGTAATTAGCACTGGAATTACTGATTAAAAGTTTTCAGCAAGTCCAGTCCAGCTCTGTCTTTTTAACATGTTCAGAATTCATTTAATCCTAATTAAATTTGGAAATGTTTTTCCATTTTGGAAAACTTCCTTGAATTGAAATCCAACCCTGAACTGAAAATACAGGACTATTTGTGATATTTTTGTTAAGTCTAGTTTTCTAAAGAAATTAGAGATGTAAGTCAGAAAATGATGGTTCAATTTGGGAACTGGGCCTCTTCAAAATGTAAAAGAGAATATTTTAAAATATTTGAGAATGAAAAACTTTTTCTTGGTTTCCTGAACAACTGGCTGCAAAATTGAACTGGAATATTTCACATTCAGTACTTGTCATTAGACCACTAAAGATAAAACGAAGCTCATTCAGCATTTGCTAACAGCTGATATGATCAGAATAGCACAGCTTTTTAAGGAGGCAAAAATGTCAGTGGAGCACTTACAAGCTATAAGATAAGGCAGCACTTCTACCGTTACTCAACAGAAAGCCCACTTCTGTAGGGAAGCCATAGATAGATGGGAAAAAAAATTCCGACCACTTTTTAAAAAGAGTTGGTCTCTCTGCATAGAAGACTATTATGATCTTATGGCAAAACAAAAGCAAAAGTATCTGATCTACTGACAAGAAAGATTTGAACATGTTATTGTCAGAGAATCCAAACTGTGGGATTATATACACAAATGGTCATATTCTAATATATTTAGCTTGGGTACACACACCCACACTGGCATAGTAGTGCAGATGTGGGGACATGGGCTTCAGTGGAGGTGAGTGACGTGAATACAGACCCAGGGTCCTCAGCATGCATGCACAGTCCATGCCACTGCATCTACGCTATTTAGTAGCTATGTCTGCCTGAGCTACAACCATACCTCAATTACAGTGCAGACATGCCCACTGAAAGAATGCCTAAGCTCTGAAAAAATCACAGTATGAAGAAAAATTCAGCCTACAGCATTGTTTTTCACAAAAAGTGTCCTGAATTAAGTGGCAATTATGGCACAATATGACCCAAATTAGCTAAAGAAAGGTTTATATTTGGGGATGAATATCTTGAGAACAGCTTGTTATGTTGAAACAGTCAATATAAAGAAAGACTTAGGAGATTAGAGGATAAGTCTCTAAATAAGAATGAGGTTTGGGAAGGTGTCACCGAATATAAAAACCTATCGCTATTAGTGTATTGTTGACTATAAATTCCTCCCAAAAAAGCATCTTAATGGTTTCCTGTATAAAATCCCAAAAGGAATCAGGTTCCAGTTCTTGATTATCCATACATGCTCAGGAGCTGCATTTAGCACATCTCGTTGGACACAGGGATGTGTGAACAAAGGTTGAAGCTTCAAGTTGCACCAACTTGTAACTAGCTCCTACGGATCACTGCAGCACATTATGTATAACCCTAGTATGTCCCCTATACTAGCTGAGGTTCCCCCCCACACACACACCAGAGAAATCCTCAGTCAACTGCTTAAGGAAGCTACAAGACCCCTTTGTGCAGGCTGGGATCTGCCCTAATTATCTTCCTTCCTCAACCCATTTAAGTATGTTTATAGATACGGATAGTACTCCCAGTGTAATTCTGGTCATGGTTCTGACTCTCAAATGTCTATTACTCCTAATGTAAAAGATAGCTACAATGAATGAGTTCTAATGATTCGCTGCTTGCAGAATGGAACACAGGTGTCATCAATTATAAAATACCATAGACGTTTTGCAACATAATACATGCTTGTTTTTAATTAGGCATATTGCTATTAAAAGATATTTAATACTTTGTGTATAAAGCAAATATTATGATGACTTTAGAAAGAAACATAACTTCAAAATCACAAGACCCTTCAAATAACCCTAACCCTAAGCAAGTCCTAAATCAATCAGTCTGATTCCCCTGCCCACCCCAATCTACCACTCACATCTCAGTCACCATTTTTACACCTAAAGAAGACAGCGTTTCCCTTGGATGTTATCAGCGCTGCTCCTTAATAAACTGCAGAGATCAGTGATGTGAGACACTTCTGATGGTTCAGTAGATAGCCTCTGCCGCCCCCTCAAACATTTGTAGCCTGACCAAGAATGTGACAAAGGAAACAGAACCAGCCAGGCTCTCTGTCATGGTTGACTAAACTCTGCCAGTATGCCTGCCCCAAATACAGTCTACAATACAAAAACCAGATCACTGTCAACCACATAAAGTGATCTTCCCTTCTCCCCCAATTTCTCTGTCTTTGCGGATTTTCATAGGCATTCAGGGGTATAGTCTGGGCACCATCTTAGATTTGGGCCTCTCTCTACACCCCTATACAGACTGTATCAACTATTTGCTGTTTCTACCTATATAATATTTGTAATATTCAAACTTTTCTTACTATGGAGCCTGCCAGGGCCTTTGTTCCAGCTCTCACCATCTCATCCCTCAAATATTTATCTCATTCTTTTTTACCTTGATGCCGACTACATTGTTCCTGCAAGCCCATTCAGAAATGCTGCGGCTAGGATCATCATCCTAATTAAGCAATCCTCACATATCACCAGCCTCCAATGAGCTCATCCTCCTCACTGCACTGAACACAAACTCCTTGTCTTTGTCTTTAAGGCCTTCCATCATTTAGCACCACCCTATCCTGTCCACTAGTTTAGCAAGGTGTCAGTCCACACCTTCACTTTGCCAATATTGCTTATCAGATGCTTGTATGCCTCTCCCTCAGGCACCTTTCTTCCATGTCCTCTCTCCCCCAACTCATCCTCCCCAGCATGAGCAAAAACTCCCATCCAAATTAATAAAAATTGCTATCTCCTTTTTTCAATTGCTTTTTAAAACCCATTCCAAAGTTGTAGGGGCCAGGATTGCTGGATTAATCAGGAGAGCAATAAACTAATAACAAAAGGAGAGGATGAAAAGGGGAACTAATGACCATTCATTTGGAACAAAATCAGGATGCTGATAAAATTAATCAAGGCACCAAGAGAAGATGAAGGGTCCTAGCATGGGTGAATAGGTAATTAAGAATTCTTATTCTTAATAATGAATTCTTAATTACCTATCCACCCATGCTAGGATCCTCAGTAATTAGCAAGAGCAATTTAAATAGATTATTTATGAGCATAAATTCAACCCAGTGGTATCCCCCAGGGCTCTGTATTGGGGACCAATCCTATTCAACATATTCATAAATGATCTGGAAAAAGGGGTAAACAGTGAGGTGCCAAAATTTGAAGATGATACAAAACTACTAAAGATAGTTAAGTCTCAGGTAGACTGCAAAGAGCTAAAAAAAGGATCTCTCAAAACGGGGTGACTGGGCAACAAAATAGCAGACGAAATTCAATTTTGATAAATTTAAAGTAATGCACATTGGAAAACATAATCCCAACTATACATATAAAATGATAGGGTCTAAATGAGCTGTTACCACTCAAGAAAGAGATCTTGGATTCTTTGGGGATCGTTCTCTGAAAATATCCACTCAATATACAAAAAAGCGAACAGAATGCTGGGTATCATTAAGAAAGGGATAGATGATAAGAGAAAATATCATATTGCTTGTATATAAATCCATGGTACGCCCACATCTTGAATACTGTGTGCAGATGTGGTCGCCCCATCTCAAAAAAGATATATTTGAATTGGAAAAGGTTCAGAAAAGGGCAACAAAAAGGATTAGGAGTATGGAATGGCTTCTGTATGAAGAGAGATTAATAAGACTGGGACTTTTCAGCTTGGAAAAGAGACGAGTAAGGATGGATATGATTGAGGTCTATAAAATCATGACTGGTGCGGAGAAAGCAAATAAGGAAGTACTTTTACTCCTCTCATAACACAAGAATTAGGGGACACCAAATGAAATTAATAGGCAGCAGGTTTAAAACAAGTATTTCTTCACACAACACAGTCAACCTGTGGAACCCTTTTCCAAAGGATGTTGTGAAGGCCAAGACTGTTACAGGGTTTAAAAAAGAACTAGATAAATTCATGGAGAATAGGTCAATCAATGGCTATTAGCCAGGATGGGCAGGGATGGTGTCCCTAGCCTCTGTTTGCCAGAAGCTGGGAATGGGTGACAGGGAATGGATCACTAGATGATTACCTGTTCAGTTTATTCCTTCTGGGGCACCTGGCATTGGCCACTGTCAGAAGACAGGATACTGGGCTAGACAGACCTTTGGTTTGATCCAGTATGGCTATTCTTATGTAACCTAAATTGGTATTCTTGAAACCTAGTGGTGATTTGCATGTTAAAATCAAAAGCTATAACCTCTTTAGGAAGGATCAAGTTGGCAAAATGGGAGGGACAGAGGGATTCTGTCATAAATGATATTATCTGTTTGCGTCGCGGACAACTCAGAAGCAAATGATCTTGAACACTTCAATGTTTACCAGGTAAAGCACAAGATGAATACTAGCTGGTGTCTGCTACAGACCACCAAATCATATGAGGGAACAGGAATGACTGGCTCTTTAAGCACCTATGTATTATGTGTAAGGGGAAAAAAGCTGTGTTATCATTAGGGGCTTCATTCTAAGTGATGCATCCTGGAGATCTCATTCTGCCAGCACTAAAATATCCTCAATTTCTAAAATGTATAGATGACAATTTCCCAACTCAAAAAGTGTTGCACTCAACATGGAGGAATTCTATATTGTATCTCAGCTAGAGAGATACAGAGATTGATCACAGAACTAAAAATTAGTGATTGCTTCGGTGCAAATGACCATGACTTTTGTTCTGTTTGCACACAACAAATGTAACCAGCTCCAAACCATACACACTTAGTTTTAAAGGGCTAATTCCAAAAAAGCTGAAAAAAATTATGACAATTATGAGCCAAACCAACTAGGAGAAAGACAATTCCCAATAATCATTCACTTTTTTTCCTGCTTAAATTCTAAGAATATTTTTCTAGATACCCAAAACATGACAACTAAGAAAGAAGGCTACACTGGTTAAAAAAATCTGACCTGGTTTAGAGGCAAAATAAAAGTAGCTATAAAAATAATATATAACAAGTGGAAGGATGAGGAAGTTGATAGCGATGAATAAGGCTGCAATTTAGTCATGGAATCCATGACTTCCAGCAGCCTCAGTGACTTCAGCCACAGTGGACAGGAGTGAGGCAGGAAGCTGTGGGAATCCCCCCAGCCCCTAGTGGAAGAACCCCCCAGCTCCCTGTCATCAGGGGTGGTGCTGTGGTGGGGAATTCTGAGCTCCTAGCGGGAGGCAGTGAGAGAAGCCCCGAGCTCCTTGCCGCTGCAGCAGCTCCTGGCCCCCGTGGGTGGCCCCGAGCTCCCAAAGGGAGGCAATGAGGGAAGTCTCAAGCTCCCAGCTGCTACAGGCAGCTCCTAGTCTTGCTGCAGCTGCCCCCTTGAAATATGGTGGGGATCCGCAGATCCCCATTTCGTCAGGGATAATTTTAGTAAAAGTGAGGGACAGTTCATGGCTTCCATGAATTTTTCTGTTTTGCCCGTGACCTGTCCGTGACTTTTAGCCCTGGTCTACACTGGGACGGGCGAGGGAGGGGAATTGATCTAAGTTACACAACTTCAGCTATGTGAACAACGTAGCTGAAGTTGACGTACTTAGACCTACTTACTGCGGTATCTCCACTACGGTGAGTCAATTGCTGCCGCTCCCCCATCGACTCCGCCTGCACCTCTCGCGGCAGTGGAGTACAGGAGTTGATGGGAGACCGCTTGGGGGTCGATTTATCATGTCTAGATTAGACGCGATAAATCGACCCCCACTGGATCGATTGCTGCCCGCCGATCCGGCAGGGAGTGTAGACATACCCTTACTAAAAATATCCCCGACAAAATCTTAGCCTTAGTGATAAATATAAATTAAGAGATTGCAATTGTAGAAAATTGATCAGAGAAGCAAAAAGATTCAAGGTGAAATCAATGACCATCAGAGTTAAGGACAATAAGAAGGAGTTTAAAAAAAAGTATTAGGAACAAAAGTAATCCTAACAATGGTATAGTCCATTACTAGATGGAAATGCTAGAATTGTTAATAAAAATGCAGAAGGGTTCAATACATATTTCTCTTCTACATTTGGGAAAGCCAGATGAAGTATTCATGTGGTGATGATGAAACACTTTCCATTTCAATAGTAATTCAGAAGGATGTTATACACAGCTGCTAAAATTAGACCATTTTAAATCAGCAGGTTTGGATAACTTGAATCTGAGAGTATTAAAAAGAGCTGGCTGAGGAGCTCTCTGGGCCATTAATGTTGATTGTCTATAAGTCTTGGGGAAGTTCCAGAAGACTGGAAGAAAGCAAATGTTGCATGAATATTTAAAAAGGCTAAATAGGATGACCCAGGTAATTACAAATTTGTCCTTGGCAAAATAATGGAATGGTTGATATGGGATTTGATTAATAAAGAATTAAAGCAAGGTAATATAATTAATGACAATCAACATGAGTTTATGAAAACCAGGTCAGTTGAAGGTAACTTGGTATTTTTATGAGTTTACAAATTTGATTGATAAAGACAATAGTGATGATGTAATATGCTTACACTTTTGAAAGGCATTTGACTTGGTACCTTACAACACTTTGAATAAAAAAACTAGAATGATATAAAATCAACATAACACACATTAAAACTGGCTAACTGAGAGGTATCAAAATGCAATTGTGAATGAGGAATCATCATTAGGTGGGTGTGGTTAGGGAGGTCCTGCTGGGATTGGGTCTTAGCCCTGCACTATTTCAGACTTTTATCAATTACCTGGAAGAAAACAAAATCATTACTAATACATTTGCAGATGATACAAAGATTGGGGAAGTGAGAAATAATGAAGAGGACAAGTAATGTATACAGAGCCATCTGGATCACTTGATAAACTGGGTCCAAGAAAACAATATGTGTTTCAATATGGTCAAATGTAAAATCATACATCTAAATTGAAAGAATGTAGGCCATACTTACTGGAATGGGGGGACGGGACAATCCTGGGAAGCAATACTGAAAAAGGTTTGGGGCTCATGGTGGATAATCAGGTGAACAAGATGTCTCAGTGTGACGCTGTGGCCAGAGGGGCTAATGTGATCCTTGGATGTATAAACAGGGGAATATCAAGTGAGAGTAGAGGTTATACACCTCTTTATTTGGCCCTAGTGTGATTGCTGCTGCAGTACTGTGTCTAGAATTCAAGAAGGAGGTTGACAAACTGGGGAAGATTTAGAAAAGAGCCAAGAGAATAATTAAACAATTGGAAAACACTACAATAAAAGGTGTGATTGCAACTCAGGTGTGCCAACACAGCTAAAAACAACAGTGCAGCCATGCAGTGTGGGCTTCAGCATGGGCTGTACAGGCCCGCTTGGAACCCTAGGTAAGTGCTTGCATTCCTAGTCTGCGCTGGTGTGGCTTCACTGCTATTTTAGCTATGCTAGCTAGGTTAAAGCTAGCGCATGTATGTCTACCTGAGAGGCAATCACTTTCTTCAATCACTTTCTTCAACTGCAGTATAGATAGACCCTAGTGAGAAAGAGCGAAATCTGATCAGTTTATCAAAGAGAAGGTTAAGAGATAATTTGCTCATAGTCTGTAAGTACCTACATAGGGAACAGAAATTTGATAATAGAGGGCTCTTCAATCTAGCAGAGAAAGGTATAACAAGATCCAATGGGTGGAAGTTGAAGCTAGACAAATTCAGACTGGAAATAACATGCAACATTTTTAACAGAGAGGGTAATCAGTCATTGGGACAATTTACCAAGCATTGTGGTGGATTCTCCATCACTGGCAATTTTTAATTCAAGATTGAACTAGAACATAACCTTTTAGAAAAACATACAAACAGGAAGTCCAAGGGCCTGTGTTATGCAGGAGGTCAGACTAGATGATCTCAGTGATCCCTCCTGGCCTTATACTCCACGAATCTTATAATTTATGATTTGTATTCTCATAGCACCCAGGAGCCTCAGTCATGGGCCAGACTAGTCCCTGCCCCAAAGAGCTTATGATCTAAGTATAAGCAAGAGACGACAGATGGATACAGCCAGTTGGGGGATACAAGTAAACAATGAGATAATATTGTTCAGCACGATGGGCTGTGGTCTCAGCACGCCAGCAGCCTAACCACTGTCAATTTTTTGTAGGCATTACAGCAAAGGAATGTAGACAAGCAGAGGTTGTAATAGAAATGTTGACTGGTACTTATAGAGCTATGTTAAATGGGTGCCTTATTTTTCACATTCTGTCTATATTTAATTTTTCTTAAATAGGCTATTTTATATTCCTTTTATGGTTCAAATCATTTCTGGAGTTGTTCAGCATGGTACCACTGTTTTCAGGTACAGTAACTGTATTCTGTTAAATTCTGAGGTCCATGCTCAGTCTACACGTAGACAAACGCTCACTGGAATCAGTGGGAGTTTGCCGATGAAGTGAGCTGTAGCTCACGAAAGCTCATGCTCAAATACATTTGTTAGTCCCTAAGGTGCCACAAGTCCTCCTTTTCTTTTTCCTGAGAAAAAAGTGAGTGCAATTTATTGTTTTGTTTTTGTTTACCTACCATGTCTGTAATTTCAGTGAGGTAGATTGTTCTGATACTAATGAATGAAAAATAGTTTTGACTGTTGTTCGGCAACCTGACTGCTTTTGCAGCGTGATGCTTTGTAAAGAAAATTATAATGATTATTAAAATGAATAAGCAAGTCCATGATTTGGCTGATTCGGGACTAGTCATAACCCTAACTGTGTGGTACTTTATGATTTGATCATATATAGTCATTTTATAAACTAGTTTTATTTAAAAATCAAAAGCTGCACTACAACACTGCATTGCAATCCTCCTCCCATGGACGTCAATGGCAAAACGCCCTTTGATTTTAGTGACAGTGAGTTCAGCCCCCTAGATTACATCATTGCTTAAATGTACTCTGCTAACACCACGAATAGGACTCCTCCCATGTAAAACAATGAAGAATGATATATTTTCCTTATTAGTCTATTTCCTAAAGCTGTTCTTGAGGGAAATGCATATTACTATTCACAATTAACCAAGTTCTATTGCCTGAATTACCACAACAAATAGTAACCTATTGTACAGGCTTTATGATAAGGCATAAGGAAATATGCAACTCATATACTTACTGTGGTTGCGTGGCTGGCAAGGAGCGTCTAATGATTGAATGAACTTGTCTGTAAACATCCAGCTTAGACATGCATCGGCACGACGTATGATTAGCAAAACTTACTGTTACAGGTTTAGGGCCATGAGACAGCGGCACGGTAATCTCGAATAACTACAGAAAGGGAAAAGAGAAAAGAACCACTTTTAAATCAGAGTATACTTGAAAAGAAAAACTGTGTGTACAAAATGAAATGTAAATGAGCTTAAATCTTGATTCTCGTTCTCCATCACTATTCAGTATTAACGACTTAGTAAATTACCATTATGCACCTGATGAGTATAACAATTAGGTAATTATACTTTCCATTAAAATAGCATTTTTTTCTGCATTACAAAGTCTTTCACATGTCTCTATTTATTTGCATACTAGAGTATTTGGGAGGTAAGGAAAGAGTTAAAAAGCAGAGCGTGCATAAAGGACACATTGTTCGAGGGAAAATGACTTGCAGACTTGCTGGTATTTTTAAATCCAAAAATTAATATTTGCAAGGTACAATTCTCATCAAAAGGTTGTGTCTTAAGAATAGTTTAAAAAATGGCACTTTTACAACGTGGTACATTGGTTATGCAATTACAAAGATGTGTAAAACAGTAATACTGGATTTCGGTCAAAACACTTCTGTGTGAAGGGAGCATCTTTATTGTGTACTGCAGCGTGATTTTTTTTGGTAGTGTTGTTCACTTTGGATCAGTTTTATGGTAACCTTTAAAGTCCCATCTGTGTTATTTGTATTTGTTATTGTGATTATAGTAATACTGGACAATAATATCTGATGTCCCACTTGGACACAAAACATTTCTGTTTTTCTGTAAAACAAGCAACAATACTGAGCAAGACTCTTAAAAATGATACAAGGTGGAATGAGTGAGGTTGGGATGAATAACAGGAAAGAAGGGAAAATCATTTCAAGTACTTAATACAAGACTTTTCCTCTGGATGCAGAATAAAATTAGGAGAAGTCATTTTAACAATAAAGACTCTTGCTGTGAGACTCAGTTCATGGAAATCTCCTGACACAAGTATATTCAGGCCAGATACGTAAAGGTGTTTAGGCGTCTGAAGTGAAGAATAGGCACTTACTGGGATTTTAAATCCCATCTAGGTGCCTAATTCCCATTGATTTTGATGGAAGTTAGGTGCTTTTGCAAATCCCAGTTGGGCCCTATCTGCACCTTAAGGAACCTAAATATCTATTCAAATTTGACCCTTAGTTTTTAAACTCCAATAGTTTCCACTGATGGGATTGTGCAATGTAACAATGAATTAGCGCTGAGCTGGAATATACTTGCTAACCCTATGATCTTGTATGTTAAACTGTTTTATACCCCTTACGTACAAGCAGTGTGAAATATAGTTACCGCTTAAAATTTACAGGTTTTATTTTAAAGTTTCAAAACACATAAGACATATGCAGAATAGGGAAAATTAATCAAATAGTTCCAAGCACAAGATAGGCCCATGGTCTGGTTCTGCTCCTAAATTAAGTGGGCTTGATTCTACGGTTTTTATGTTTTATGCTGGAGTATCTCCATTGGATTGTTACATACTTTGGAGTAGCACCAATGTAAAATGAGAGTAAAGCTGCGGTAAATAAAACAACCAATTATCTTCACTAATGTTATAAAATAACAGTCTACAGTAAATCTAGAAATGCACTGTTTTATTAAATTAATAAGAAAAGCAAAATTCAGATTTCTACCATGTATTAGACATTTTCAACTTAAAACATCTGTTATAAATAAACACAGTCATTAATTATAGTAACAATGCGACCCTTAAAGTTAAGAATTTTAAAAATTCAATTTACTTATTTCGGTTCTTTATTTACTTCCTGAATTTCTCTTAGATTGGCTAGTGAAATGCAGTAATGTCAGTTATCCTTTATGTATATTCAGTTTTACTTTCAGGTTGTTAGTGCTGCAGTGTTCATGTTTCAAACACTTCAAGGTGATGTTTATTTGTTAATGATTTAAAACATTGTAGAAATACTACTAGTAATCTCCGGTTTCATGGAAGTTAGTTTTTACAATGTGAATTTTGTCCAAATTTTGATGACGGTGCCCCTTTAAAGATATTTGGCAGTAATGGGGCCTTTTGTCGGCAGACTCGTCAGAAACCAAGGACTGAATGGGCAAAGGGATTCCTTTTTTTCTAATAGAGAAGTCTGAATGACCAGCGCCTGTGCTGCACCTTTTCTGTTAACAACCGGAGGGGCTTTTATTCTACCGTCCTGTGAGTCCAGCAACTTCTGGGAGTATTAAATTACCGTGAATATTTTTAAGTGATCATTTGCAACAGAGTGTCTAAAGATTGTAAATAGATTTGTCTACTGTTGTGGATTAAAAATAAATAATCAGAAAGCAGATTCACTGATCGTCCAACCTGATGAAATGGTCATCTAGCTAGGGAGCTGCCATGGGAAGAATGATGTCATCTAATTCAGTGCAAACTTCTAGCCAAACTGTATTAACATTTAGACTCTTGCTTCAGTTGGAAAAAATAACTCTGTAAGATTTGGTTCGCACAGGGATTAGCAAAACAGGTCAAGTCAAAGGACAAGTCCACTTTTAGTTTAAAGATTTGTGCTATTAAAATGAATTCTAAACTGCTGTCTGCCTCTCTCAAGCATAGTTATCACCAGAGAGACCTCCTGGGTCTTCACTAAGAGTTCAGCACAGACCCCTAAAAGGAGGCTTCTTATCAACTTTTTATTAGATTTATAATCCCCTTTGCCTTACGATCCACTGCTGGCCCCTTCCTTATCCTGCCTATTATAGCAGCACTGTCAAATTCATGACTACACACATTCTTACCAGTATGTCACATCCAAAAAAAGCATGTTAAAAGTAATTGTAAGTACACAAATAAAGCAGAGATGTAGGTTTTTTAACTAATCTCATTTTTAAATGGCTATCGTTCTAAGTGCCTATTTATTTGTTTAAAAGACATTCACCAACCGCAGACCGTGGTATTTGTTTTTGCGACAATACACTACATGTGCAAACTAGCTGGAAGATAGTTCATGCTTGGTTTTCATTACAGTTTCCTTGCTTTAGTTTAATAGACACAAAGGACCAAATTTGCAAAAGTGGCTTTCATTTGTGCACACACAGCCACATCAGAAGACCTATGCACATACATATACATAAGTACTAGCTCCTCTTTGTGTCTGTGATACAATTCACACACGAAACCCAGTGAGTTTTATGCAAATTCTATCACTTGTGTATACCAAGTTGTGCACACAAAAACAGAGGCCAGGTTGAAAATAAGGACAACAAAAAGATTTACAGATGTGAAAACAGGCTTATCATATTGACTTTCCTATACACGTGAACTTTTGGAATAAGACAGAGGGGGTTTACTTCATTTTAAATTACCATCACACAGGCATTCTTCTGTTTTCCCAATTCTCATTTATGAACATGCACACCACCCCCCAAGCCCAGTACTACAGGTGGAACTGAAAAAACCTATTATCTGAACACTATTTAATATCTGATATCTGAGACCAGTTCTTGGCTGCAGCCATACAGGAACAGGGATGGGGGACAAAGGTGGCTTCAACACATTTTTGTGCCTCCTGTATTCTTAGGCCATCTGGCTGCCACTTTGACCCATAATGTAAGTTAGACTATTGCCCTGGGGTGTGTATACCCCAGAATAGAATCAAGCTAATTGCAATCATATTATGTGCATTCAGCCACCCTAAATTAATAAAACAAAACACCACATAATTGGCTTTCAAAAAGCAAAGGTTCTGAAAACCCTGGGTAACAAGACTAGACTCCGGATTGCGAGGGAGGCAGTATAGAACTATTCTTGCAGCACGAGGCCACCTGAAGAAGCCCTCTCTGTCTCAATTATTCCCCAGGAGCTACTTCTGCCCTATTTATGCTGCTGGAGTAGCCTAAACACTCTGGAAAAAAACAAATCTCAGCAAACATCTAAAAGTAGGGTTTAACAACGTTTAGCTGAAATGGAGATAAATACAGTTTGTCCTTGTCTACATTTAAACCATGTTTAGCACCAGTTCAGCAGCAAATGTTAACTGTGGTCATTAATAGTTCCATTTTAACATGTAAACAAGGCCTCAGTTACACCAGCATAAAACTAGACTAACTCCTTTGACTTCTGTGAACTATCTCGAACGTATACTGCTATTAACTAAACAGAATCTAGTGGAGTATTTCATATTATCCACAAGCAGATGCTATGCACAGGCAAAATCAAAATGACACAGTACACTAATCTATGTCACAGACTTATTATATTAGTTATTAAATTTCTATTCCTTGTTTTTGTTAAATGGCACAGGCTGTAAAAAAAACAAACAAAAAACACCAGTTCTCCTGACTGGAAGTGATACTGTCATCTGCTTTACTGAAGATATTTTGTCTTCTCTCTATTTGTGTCAGAATAGGCTACTGAGAGCTCTGAATCGTACAGGAAGAGTTCATATTTGTACTTATTTCTTTTTCTAGAAGAGTGTTGTTCAACCACTTCATTATAATCAAATTCCTGAAGCATAACCTACTTCTATAGGAAATACACCTCTACTCCGATATAACATGAATTCAGATATAACGTGGTAAAGCAGTGCTGGGGCGGGGGGGAGGGGGCACTCCAGTGGATCAAAGCAAGCTCGGTATAATGCAGTTTCACCTATAACACGGTAAGATTTTTTGGCTCCCAAGGACAGCATTATATTGGGGTAGAGCTGTATTACTACAGGTTGAACCTCTCTAGTCCAGCACCCTCAGGACCCGACTGGTGCCGAACCAAAGAATTCGCCGAACCACAGGAGGTCAATGCAGAGTGCCAGTGGGTCTCCATAGGTACAGGAAGTAGAGGTGCGGGGGTGTGTGTGCGCTGCAGCACTCCCAGGCTTTGCAGCCAGCGTGGCCCTCCAGCTGCCAGCCCCAGGTCCTCCCACTTCCTCCCAGAGCTTGAATGCCGCGAATCAGCTATTCGCGGAGCTCTGGAAGTGCTGGGAAGGAGAAGGAGGAGATGGTAAGCGTGGGGTTGCTGGTGCGCGAGAGGTGCGGGGAGAGGAGGGTAGAGAGGGGAGCTTAGCGCCGGTGGATGCTCCGCTCCCACTAATTTTTCCCTAAGGGTGCTCCAACCCCAGAGTGCCTACCCCAGAGCACCCACGGAGTTGGAGCCTATGCTGGACCATGGATGTTGCTGGACCAGGGAGTGCCGGATTAGAGAGGTTCAACCTGTACTGGAAATTGTGTGTTTAATCCAAGAATTATTTTGTGTATTAATCTTTGAAAATTTAAAATAGATCAGGGTCCAAATTCTGCTCTCAGCTATGCAGGAGCAGCACCAATGAAATCAATGGAGCTGAAGTGGAAGCAGGATTTGGTCTCACATTGTTCTCTCTATGAATCAATTCAATTAAACAAGGTTTGACTCTTAGTAATGTCTCCTCTCTTTTGTTTGCATCTTTAATTCATTTCCTGTTAGTCCTTACTTTCCATCTGATCCAGCAATGAACCCAACATCTGTGGCCACTATGGGGCATGTTTGGAAGCTGTAATAGCCAGCTATCAATCTCTAGTTTGGATTTTCCAAGCAGAAATGCAGCACCTATTTATGGCTAGTTCATTGGCTGGCTTCTTTTCTGGAACCACTGCTGGCTATCTCAGGGACATGAAATTACCCCTGGGACTGCCCAGAGGTCAGGCAGCTGATAGACTGTCTGAACTGTCTTGTTTAGCTCAGGGTTACTTTTATTTTATTCACATAAGGTCAAATCCACCCTCCACCCCCACATCAAGACCAAATTTAATATAATAGGGCTCTGCAGGCAACAGGTTCCCTTAGGATTCCATTCCAGGCTCTGGATGGGAATATAACCTAGTGGGAAGTCTCTTCTGTCTCATCCCCTGCAACCAATCTCTTTGCCCAGCCAGTCCCAGGGTTGGTCCCCCTCACTTGGATTCCTCATCAGATCTGCCTCCCCTCCCTGACCAGCCAGTCCCAGTCTCCCCACTCCTACAGACTCTCAGTCTCTATGGTGTTCCTCCCCAGCTCTCAGGCCCAGTCTACTTGCCCAGTCAGTCCCAGTTTCCCTCCTCGTAATCAGCCTTCAGTCCCAGTCCCCACCCACAAGCTCCTTGTATGAATCTTGGCAAAGTTATAATAATAGGTATTGCTACCAGCCCCACATATACTGTATCTTAATGAAATTCATGTACAACTTTATCCTAAATGAAATAATTTCCTCATTGCTGATGCCTTAGGAGAGTCCTGGAGAATGGAAAAATAGCAAGATCTCTAATCCGAGTAAAATCCAAACCCTGCTTATAACATTGAAAACAGTCCAAATTTTGCCTCAATTCCTTTGCACTTGGGGGAATTGCATAGTATAAGTGAGTTCAGAGTTTAGTTCCATCTGTTAACTAGAAGTATGTATTTTTTCTTTAAAGTTCCTAATGAAGGTCTCCATGATTGACCATTATTTTCAAATTTATTTTCTCTTTTCAGTGTATATTTAAGGTAGAAGTTTGCTCATTTTCCAGCCCAGATGCTGATAGAGACAAGCATTTTTTCTGCTCCGAGCTAGAGATCATGCACAATAAACAAATTTGGTTTAATCAGAATAAAATGTAACTTGCTGTTTTGTAAAACTACTAATAAATACCAATAAATGTGTTTCACCTCCAAAATTATGTTTGTTCTTCTGGCTGCGTTTTCCTATCATGCATGCTTCAGACAGTAAGTGTTATTTTTATAATTTAGTTCTCAAAGCATTTAGATAAAACGGTTAATAATAGCAGCTAGATATAGTACTTTGAAGCATTCATTATCAGATAGCTGACTTTCTTGGTATGCTAAGTGCATGAAGTTTTACTTTGAAAAGAAGGCTTTGTTAGCAGACACATTATTATAATGTGCACTTTGTTGAACTTTATTGTCTAAATATTTATAAGAAGATTTCTATAAACTAGCTTTTCATGAGTAACCATACACATTCGTCTTTGTAATTTATAATATGTTAATTATTTTTGGGTGAAATCAAACGGATTGGCTGGTAATCCCTTATCAAAATTGGCTTTTTCGGTCCAGATACCTACTGCACACCACTACAAAGCAATTATGAGTGTAAGATAGCATTTATAGTGTGTCATAACCAGGGGTGAAAGTAAGTTAAAAGACTTACCAGTATGCCGGAGTCCTGAATAGGGGGCATGGCCTCAACTGGAAGAGGTGTGGCCTGAACCGGAAGAGGCAGGGCCTTAAATCCCTGGGTCCTTTAAATCTTGATTTAAAGGGCTTGGGGCTCCAGCTGTGGTAGTGGCGGCTGGGAGCCCCGGAGCTTGGGGGCGATTTAAAAGGCCCAGGGCTCCAGCTGCTGCTACCGCAGTGGAGCCCCGGGCCCTTTATATCACTGAGGAGCCCTGGGGGCTCCCGGCTGCCACCTCTACCCTGGAGCTCTGGGCTCTGGCAGAGCTTTAAAGGGCCTGGGGCTCCTCTGTAGTAGCGTCTGCTGGAGCTCTGAGCCCTTTAAATCCCTGCCGGAGCCCTGCTGCCGAAGCCCTGGGGTAGCGGCAGCCGGGCTTCGTTGGGAATTTAAAGGGCCCCGGGGCTCCAGCCACCGCTACCGCCCCTATAAATCTCCTCCGGAGCCCCACCGCCACTACCCCAGGGCTTCGGCAGCAGGGCTCCAGCGGGGATTTAAAGGGCCTGGGCGGTAGCAGCGGCTGGAGCTCCGGGGCCCTTTAAATGCCCGCCGGAGCCCCACCGCCACTATCCCAGGGCTCGGGCAGCAGGGCTCAGGCAGGGATTTAAAGGGCTCGGGGCTCTGGCAGCCGCTACTGCTCCGGCCCTTTAAATCCCCACTGGAGCCCTGCTGCTGCTATCCCAGGGCTTTAAATTGCCGTCCAGGAAAGCCAGGCACAGTACGGCGCAGTACGGGTCTTGCTGGTACGCCGTACCAGGGCGTACTGGCTTACTTTAACCTCTGGTCATAACTTAATTTTACTTAGCAGGTATAGATTCATAGATTCATAGATATTTAGGCCAGAAGGGACCATTATGATCATCTAGTCTGACCTCCTGCACAATGCAGGCCACAGAATTTCACCCACCACTCCTAAAAAAGACCTCACACCTATATCTGTGCTATTGAAGTCCTCAAATTGTAGTTTGAAGACCTCAAGGAGCAGAGAATCCTCCAGCAAGTGACCCGTGCCCCATGCTACAGAGGAAGGCGAAAAACCTCCAGGACCTTCCAATCTGCCCTGGAGGAAAATTCCTTCCCGACCCCAAATATGGCGATCAGCTAAACCCTGAGCATATGGGCAAGATTCATCAGCCAGATACTACAGAAAATTCTTTCCCGGGTAACTTGGATCTTACCCCATCTAAAAACCCATCACAGGCCATTGGGCCTATTTACCATGAATATTTAATTACCAAAACCATGTTATCCCATCATACCATCTCCTCCATAAACTTATCGAGTTTAATCTTAAAGCAAGATAGATCTTTTGCCCCCACTACTTCCCTCGGAAGGCTATTCCAAAACTTCACTCCTCTGATGGTTAGAAACCTTCGTCTAATTTCTAATCTAAATTTCCTAGTGGCCAGTTTATATCCATTTGTTCTTGTGTCCACATTGGTACTGAGTTTAAATAATTCCTCTCCCTCTCTGGTATTTATCCCTCTGATATATTTATAGAGAGCAATCATATCTCCCCCCTTAGTGTGTCATAACTTAATTTTTCACCTTTTAAAAATAAAATCCTAATGTTTCAGCACCAGGCCTCTTAATTTTTTAAATGGGAAACAAAGCTGGGTACAAAATATTATCTGGCTGACAATATTAAGATTTCTAGGAAATCAGCAGAATTAGCCATTGATAAATTATTTCATTATCATTATGGAAAGCTTTCAAAAGTGCCAGACAAATGCTGAATATTTATAGTTATATTTACAGGAATTTACCATTAAGATTTGTACAAATGTAGTTTATAGTAAACCCTCACTGTCCCTTGTTTTTACAACCATTATTGCAAAATGAACTGGTGGAAGAGTACAAAATCAACAAAAATCTAGCCAAATACTTGAAAATATATTAACAAACAAAAGAGTGAAACGTAGGAACTGTCACACCAGAGCAGATCATTGATTCATTTAATCCAGGACTCTACCAGATAAAGGAAAAAGATCTATATCTGGCTGTGCCAGGGTTGCCACCCCTAGGTACAGGTTTCTGTCAGTACATTGCTATCTGTGGGAGGTCTGAGGTAGTGGCCAAAGAACACTTCAGTCCTACCCTTTACAGGACGTTAAAATCCAAAGCAAATCAGGAACCAAAAAAACCACAACTCAAAACAGGATCAATCCAACAAGCTTTTGGTGGGACCCCTTCTTCTATTCAGGGCTTGTCTCAAAACACTACATGTTCAGCTGCTCCCCCTGGGCCTGGCTGTCCCTTCTGGCAGGGGCATACCCGGCTGGCAAGCTAGCTCACGCTCTGGGCTGCAATCAGGCTCCTCTCCCATCAAGAGTAGCTGCCTCTGTTCTCCTTCCTGGTCAGCCCTGAACTGCATTAAGTTCTCCTCCTTTTAGCTCCCCTCGCCACGCCTCACATTTACTGTAGGTGTATGCCAACTGGGTCTTGGTTAGTCTCTAAGGTGCCACAAGTACTCCTTTTCTTTTTGCGAATACAGACTAACACGGCTGTTACTCTGAAACCTGAAATATTTCATAATATTATCCATTTTCCATACGTCTCCATTTTTGTAATATTTAATATCTGGGATCAAAGCATATGTATAAAAGCACTTTAAAGTTAATAGATGGTACCACATATTATTTATTCTGGTATTTTTGATAGGCTGGTACTTTATGTACATCTGGATAAAAAATATCTGGCTTAATTTTCAATGTTTGTCTTTCATTATATTATATTCTCATATGCTTATTTTATAGCCTACAGTTAAATAATATATTATCATAGCGGTGCATAGTCAACTGATTGAAATCACCTCCTGTGAATGGTAGGTGTTCTCTAGACATTGGTCTTTTTGATTGAGATCAAGTGAAGAATAAGTTTAATATTTGATACATCTGCTATACCCTGCAATGGCAATGGATAGATCTGATAGTCTCTTCCATCTTTAACTTCTGTTATCTTATTTACATATGTAAAGAAGGTAAATAGAATAGTTGAATATGTCAAACTACACTTTATTTCCAAAGCATAACAGCCAGATAAACAGATCAGAGATTTCTTTCAAAGAATTTGGAGATAGCTCTAATTTAAATAGCAAGTATATTTACCTCAAGCATAATCAGTAACGTGTATTCTGTGCCATAACCCAAAAGCAATCCTCACAGCCAAAACTGGCAGCACTGGCCTGCCTTCACCTAACCCTTGCACTCCTGGAGTGCAAGCAGTCAAATGATGGCAGATTCCTCTGTGCGTTTTACAGCTGGAAAGAGGATTCTTGCACTTTCTCCTTTCCTGAACATTTACACTGGAGAAGCCATAATTTGGCCTATAATTTTAAAAGATACAAACATAAGAATATTGCCCATCATTTCCTAAAAAGGATGGTTCAATTTAATTTAAAAGCTCAAACAAGTTCAAAACCAAGGTGTGGCTGAATGATCCTGTACAAAAAGACTCTGAAGAAACTTAACCAAATTATAAATTTACACATGAAAGTAAACTTTACTATATACTCAAAAGTTTTACCCTCCAGAATTCTCAAATCCTGTCCATGATCCAGTAGGTATCTGATATAAATAAATGTAAACACTTTTCTCTTTTTAAACCATCATTTAATCAATCATTTAAGATAGTATGGCCTAGTGGATAGAGTGCTGAACTGGGATTCAGGAGACCTAATTTCTATTCCCAGCTCTGCTATTGACCTGCTACGGTATGTCTACACTGCAGCAGATGTGGGCCTCCCATCCCATACACAGGCTGGCATGCTAAAAATAGCAGTGTGATGTTGCAGCTTGAGCTCTCTAATCTTGGGAATCAGGCGATGTCCACACTGCTATTTTTAGCATGATAGCTTGAGCCCTGCTAACAATAGATCAAGCCCTGCTAGCGTGAGTCTATCTACCCAAGCTGGGAGGATCGTTCCCAGCTACAGTGTAGACATAGCCCTGGTGACTTTGGACAAGTCATGTCACTGCTCTGTGCCTCAGTTTCCCCATCTGTAAACCTGGGATGACGACACTGGTCTCGTTTGTAAAGCATTTGGAGATCTATGAAAAGCACAACATCAAGCCACAAAACACACATGTCCAGAGTCACCAAATGACACACTATTTTTAATAATACCTAACTCTTGCAGGTCTGAAATTACAATAAAGAACTTTTAGATGAGAACAAGGGTAAGACTATGAACCTATATAACCACTGATGTGATTGTAACAGAAATGCTTTTCAAGGAACACAGGTTTTATCTCTATTTGTATAGTTTTTGAAATCCTTAAAAACAAGGGAGTAGATTCTGTACCTACACCTCTTGAGAAGGTGCAGCCAAGGTAGGGCAGGGTAAAGTACAATAATAAAAAGAATCCCCAACTGCCTCTCCAGAAAAGCTATCAAAATCCAAATAGAGGCAACAATTAATATATTTTCCACACATCAATCTTTACTTAAGTCTTGTATTTGTGAGTCACTGTCTGGTCAACTATTTATATCCAAACTACCTTGAGATAATGCCATTCTTTCTGGTACGTACAAATTAACATTGTGACCAGTGATTTCTGATACAATCACAGTTGAGGCCCTTACCTTAAGGCGATGCTTTGTGTAAATTTATCGTTTCCCTCTTGCATGAAGCACTGCATTTATGTAGTTTGCCCCCCGTATCCCGATTTGTATTAACGGGACTATGTTTTTCTGATGGATTGTGGTTTATTCTGGCAGCTTTCCTGCCAAGTAATTGACTCTCCATTTCCGTGAGTTGTGATCTGTACACTTCCTAAATTGACACTATAGGCTTAAAGTACAGGCCAAGTATTCCAGTCTAACTGAGAGCAGAATTTGGCTAGAAAGCTTTCCAGCAAGAGGACAAAAGTTTGTTTGGTTCAAAAAAAAGAAAAAAAAACAACACCCTTTCTATATTACAAATGAGGAAAATAAATGGTAATTTGATAATTTGGTGAAAAATAGTTCATTCCTTTATGATTACCTAAATTGCCTTGAGGTCATATCTCTCTCTTTTGAAAAATTACACTGAATTTTGTGGGTAACATATAAACTGATAACAGTGAAAAAAATCAAGTCAAATGATGCATTTAACTTCTGTTAATATATTAGCTTTCATTATGCCACCTTTTGTAATTTAAATCATCTTACACTGTAAACTATCATTATCAAAATGTCAAAAGAAAACTTATTGACTTTGTATTGATACAACAGCCAATATTAACATTACTTACTAAATTATTATTTTTGTCAGACTAAACAGAAAAAAATACATGGGAAAAACAGGCCCATAGTTCATAAATGACTCAAGGATTCCTCTGATGCATACATCTCCAAACTGTGCATCTGAACATAATGTAAGTCTCAAATATTGCGAGCAACTTCAAGCTGGTAGCATGTTTCCTGTGAGAATAGTTCCTCAAAAACGTATTTCAAACTATTTTGAGAAATGTTTTCCCTTGCGAGATTATTACTGTAGTCATGAAATTAAACGATTTAGAACTTTATGGTCACTTCCACTTCAATGATCAGAGAGAAACCAAGAACTGCGGGTCTTGCCAGCAAAGGCACAAAATGGGGAAAGACGTCAGTAGTCCCAATCTTCCTTGAAGAAGTGCCTTTGTGGACACTGTGGCTGAGATGTAGGCAGCTTAGACTGGGGGACTGGTTGCTTTTCCACCAGATTCTGCTGTCTCAGTCTAGGGAGTACAGCAATTTAATTGCTGTTGCATCACCCAGATGCTATGGAAATAAATACTTTATAAAATGAGTAAATTAATAAAAAGTCAGTTTCTTCACTGGACAAGCCACCATCACCAAACTTAAGATGTTACTGAATGACAGAAATTAGAGAAGGAAAAGTTCTACTGTATTAAGTTACCTAGTCCAGGGGTTCTCACACATTTGAATGTTGTGGACCACATCTGAATAAAGAAATTGTCTTGTGGACCATCTCCCCATCCTAATCTCCCTGTGGCAACTACATCAATTAATTTTGTGGGAAAAGTGATATCAGGAAAGGGTATGTGTATCTTTAGCTGTCCTTTCATCTTCAGTATCCAGTTATTGGCCCTAAACACTGGAATTCATTTCACATGTAAGACTCATCTGTTTTTTCATGCTTTCCTGAGTGGCAATGGTAGTTTATCCTCAGGAATACCAATGGGGATCTACTATGGCAACTGGTGTGATGGCTTTTATGGAAATCAAACAATGTATAGCAAATAGAACAATTTTTCTTATTTCATTTGGGAAATATAAGAGAAGGAGGAATGAAAAAAATGTGAGTGGCATCTGAAATTTTACAGTGTCGTCCTTTGAATTTAGATCCGATAGCCTTTTGTCGGATGTTCTCTTTGCTCATTTCATTGTAATATAGCAATGTTGAACCACTGTTGCATGGCTTCAATATGACCATTTTCAGGTGAGCAAAAATGAAAAAAATAAGGCTGTATTAAGGTCTCTTCCTTTAAAAAGAAGACTTCTGAAACTCGCTGGTCCTGGAAGTCACATGTACCATGTCTAAGGAATTTTGCTAATGACTTCATTCAATCGGAGGAGGATAGGAACCTAAATGATGAAGTTCCTTGGCTTTGTGGAATAGGTAACCAAAAAAACCCCCAAAACCCAACCCCACCACCACCAGTGCTATTTTTTTTTTGTTTAAGCAAGGCTTTATTTAGTTCTGGTGAGTCCACCCCCCAAGAGCCTTCTGTCTTTAGTTCTGATATTTCCTTAACTGTTCATTTCAAGTCCCCCCCCAAAGACATTTTTCACCTCTTAAAAGGCTACTTTGTTAAGATCTTGAAAAATGAGGTCACTACCAGTATCAGAAACATAAATTATGTCATAAACTGATGTTGCTCCACTGACATCAATGGACTGGTGCCTATGTACCGCAGCTGAGAATCTGGCCCTGAATTTGGAAATCTGAGCTATATACTATAACTACATATGCATTAGGCGATCTCTTATTCAGGTAAGCAGGACTTGGCAAAAACACATATTTGAGATAGTAGCTACTAACAAATCGAAGCACACATTTCTGAAGTTATAGCAGTGTGAAGATATATCATTTGTATCTCTCAACCAGCTGGAAGATCTCTGGCTTTGAAATAACAGTTGTTTTCTTTTTTTAAACTGTTTGACTTGTACCATCCCAGTGTGGCAGTCTAGCAAGCTAGAGTAGCTCACATTCTGCATTGGAAATCCTTGGTAGAATGTACAATTTCAAACCAGTATGTTTGCAAAAAGGCTTTCGGGACTGAGATAAGATTATGAACATTTATCTTTTCCTCATTGACTCTTCTCTCCCTTTCCCTAATCCTTTCCTTAGCTGGGCTGTACACTAAGCAGTTTCATGCTAAGGAATCCTACTCGCATCAGCTGCCACTACACAGCTGCTTCTGCTGTGTTGGGGCTCCAATTGTGCAGTATTTCATCTAAAATGGAACTAGGTGATAAAGGAGATTATATTAACACTAAAATTAGATCATCCTCATTTAGAGCACCCACCGAGAGAGAGAGACTATCAAAGGAAAAACACAGACAGCTGATCTGAGAAGATGACAATAGTGAATGGCTATTTGGGAGGCTGCTTAACTATGCTGCTCAATGATGGAATGTGTAATTGTTATAGTTGCACATAACAGTATTTAATTTTAGCTTTTTTTCCTTTAAAAAACCCTAGAAATTACAGTAAAAATCCAACTATGTTAAACAAATGTCATTTAAGTTGGCAAGTCAAGCACCTGAAAGTTAAGTGTCCATGCAGTCTCAATTCTGCCCCCTTGCATGTACAGTATGATACAGTCTGTATTGAGATGATCATATACTATTTTTTCTACAGCACTCCTATCTCATACAGTGCATAGTGGAACACACCTGGAGGTAGGATTAAGGTTGCATGGGCAATTGCAAATCTGGCATTTCATAACTTTCAAGTGCTTGACTTTGCAACCTAAATTTCTTTTAACATAGTTTCTCCCCACTCCTTATGTCATTAATTATTCTTAACTGCACAGTATATAAAGGTAACATAACAGTGTGTTCAAATGAATAATAAATTGAAATAAAATTAGATTCTGGGATATGTTTTTCCATGTAGCAATACGTTAAAATGCATAACTATCCATTTACCTGATATGTAAAGACAACTCACAATATAACTGGAATAAGAACCTACCGTTTTGCTGATGTAACTTGTGCTGATATTCATACATTGCAGCCCCTCACTATTGCAGCAACCTCCACATCTGTAGATGGATACACATGGGGGTTTAAAGAAGGTGTTTGTTGTTGCTCCAAACTCTTTCCCCACATCTACACACACCTCGCGTGGCATGCACTGAGTTTTCCTCCATTCATTATCAATACCTGCCAAGTTATAGGGAAGTTCATACGTTATAATGCAGCTAGTTAAAATAAGAACAACATTCCACCATATATTAACAGCAACTTGCTTATGTTTGGAATCAGACTAGCATGTGACTTTGTGTATTTAGATTCTTGATTCAATGAAATACACATTTCTTTAGAGAAACTGAATTCTCTCTGCAGTAACTTTCCAGAATCCCATGGCAGTGCTGCCAGGGAGCAGAGCCACAGTGGGGACAGAGCTGTAGTGGAACCACTGGGATCCTAGTAAACATATCCTTGGTAGATCTTAGGATATCCGAAGATTTCAGAGAGATTTCCATGTGCAGTTTCCTATCCCTATGTGGCAATATCTGCAGAGGAGAATCATCTGGCCCTGAGTAACAAACACTTCAGGATTTGGACCACACAGTATGTTAAAAAGCATGTTTGATTTGTGTCCTGTAATATTAAAGTGACAAATATTTAATTGGATGTTCATTTACTTTTGTAAACTACAGAGTGCTCTCTCTATGCTTTTCCAATGCAAAAAAAGAAAATTACAGGGCAATATTTTATACCTTCTTCCTTAAACTTAAATTCTAATTCGGCTAGGTCCTTAGACATTGATTGGATTTTCTGGCTGGGCATTTCTGCCAAATTGCAATTGTGCACAGCTGAGACCTCATCATTAAAAAGTGATGTAACTTGCCTCACAACAGCCCTGTTCCTGTCTTGGAGCCAGCTTCTGTTAGGTTGCTTTCTGTCTCAAAGAAGAACTAACATTACACCGGTTATCTAATCAATTCCTCCTCTAAAAATTCAATTCAAACCCACCTACCGTATTGTAAATTTTATTCTTCCTCTTATAAGTTCTACAACTTCCACCAAAAAAACTATAAAGTAGGGTTGTTGATAGGAGTTAACTCATGTGATTAAGTAAAAAATTAATCACATTTAAAAAAATTAATCATGATTAATCACAGTTTTAATTGCACTGTTAATCAACAGAATACCAACTGAAATTTATTAAATATTTTGGATGTTTTTCTACATTTTCATCTATGTTGTATTCTGTGTTGTATCTGAAATCAAAGTGTATATTATTTTTTATTATAAATATTTGCACTGTAAAAATGACAAAAGAAATAGTATTTTTCAATTCACCTCACACAAGTACTGTAGTGAAATCTTTTTTGGGAAAGTGCAACTTACAAATGTACATTTTTGTGTTACATAACTCCATTCAAAAATAAAAACAATGTAAAATTTTAGAGCCTGCCAGTCCACTCAGTCCTACTTCTTGTTCAGCTAATCGCTCAGACAAACAAGTTTGTTTACATTTACAGGAGATAATGCTGTCTGCTTCTTATTTACAATGTCACCTGAAAGTGAGAACAGGCATTTACATGGCACTTTTGTAGAATGGCACTTCTGCAAGTTATTTTATGCATCAGATATGCTAAACATTTGTATGCCCTTTCATGCTTCGGCCATCATTCCAGAGGACATGCTTCCATTCTGATGACGCTCATTAAAAAATTGAGTAAATTAAATTTGTGACTGAACTCCTTGGAGGGAGAATCGTATGTCCCCTGCTCTTTTTTACCCACATTCTGCCATATATTTCATGTTATAGCAGTCTTGGATGATGACCCAGTATGTTGTTCATTTTAAGAACACTTTCACTGCAGATTTGACAAAATGCAAAGTAGGTACCAATGTGACATTTCTAAAGATAGCTACAGCACTTGACCCAAGGTTTAAGAATCTGAGAGGGACACGGTGTGGAGCATGTTTTCAGAAGTCTTAAAAGAGCAACACTCTGATGTGGAAACTACAGAACCTGAACCACCAAAAAAGAAAATCAACTTTCTGCAGGTGGCACCTGACTCAGATGATGAAATGAACATATGTCAGTCCGCTCTGCTTTTGATTGTTACTGAGCAGAACCAGTCATCAGCATGGACACATGTCCCCTGGAATGGTGGTTGAAGCATGAAGGGACATATGAATTTTTAGCGCATCTGGCATGTAAATATCTTGCATTCCGACTACAACAGTGCCATGAGAACACCTGTTCTCAATTTCAGGTGATATTGTAAATAAGAAGCGGGCAGCATTATCTCCTGCAAATGTAAACAAACTTGTTTGTCTTAGTGATTGGCTGAACAAGAAATAGGACTGAGTGGACTTGTAGGCGCTAAAATTTTACTTTGTTTTATTTTTGAATGCAGTTTTTGTACATAATTCTGTATTTGTAAGTTCAACTTTCATGATAAAGAGATTGAACTACAGTGCTTGTATTAGGTGAATTGAAAAATACTATTTCTTTTGTTTTTTTGAAGTGCAAATACTTGTAATCAAAATTAAATATAAACTGAGCACTATACACTTTGTATTGTTATTCTATTATGGTTTCACAGCGCGATTAATTTTTTTAATTGCTTGACAGCCCTACCATAAAGTAATTTATTTTCAGGCAGAATGATAAAAAAAAAGAATTCTGTTGATATCCATTAATGCTTCAACTGGTCTGTTGTAATGTTATAAACATACTTTACACAATCAAAATAAGCCACACCAAAGTGTGCATTACTTGGCTACTCCAAGTGGTTGAAGATCCTTTGCCATGAGCCTCCCAGTGCATCTGAGGCACACATCAATAGCTGAGTAATGCATACATTATTCTGGGTTATAGCTTAATTGAAGAAAATAAGGGGGAAAAAGACAAATATTTGCTTTTTTCCCCCCAGTGGGGACATTCTTTGGGAGTCCCCTATTACTGCCTTCTTACTTCCTGCAAAGTCTTCAAAATCCCAGCATAGCAGAGATTCTTTCCAGCTGAGGACTTCTGGATTTAATTTCAGATATCTGCTGTAGTGTACTATCTGAAAATGGTGCTAACACCTCCTTCTGCATCAGTGTACACCTCATGCATCCCACTGAGTTCACAAAACGTATATCAGAAAAAAATAGCCATAAGGATTAGTTTCTTTCATTATGGAAGCGTCTAAAGGTTTGTGCCAGAGCTTGCCAGGGCTGAGCCCTGGCACCTGTAGGCTTGGCAGTTCATAGCCCTGGCACTTCTGGACTTGCCACGTCAGTTATGAAAATAAGAAAAATTGCTGAGCACTGGCACCTTTTTCATTACAAATTAAGCACTGGTCTAAAGGTCCTAATTTATGCATTAATACAAATCAAAGGCCTTAGCCGTTTTTATTTTCAGTGCTTAGATTTTAAAATGTTTTTGACACAACTGACATTTCTTCAGATTTTGATTTACAGTATTTGATAAATTTTTTATTTCCTGAACTTACTTTTCAAGATCTCTGCATTATAATGTGCTGCTGCAAATTTTACTGAATCATCTGATCTTGGGTCGAAGCTGGAGTGTTCCCTGTTGTGTTGCCAGCCCCCTTTCCTCAACTGACATTTGAACATTTTCCAATACTCTGGGTAAAGTACTGTCATGAGTTCATCCACACTGGACACAGACCGCAACTGCTCTTCCAGCTCTTTGCTTGCATGAGCCTGTTAAAGAAACATGCAAGATTAATTACTTTCTGCATTGCACAAGTTTTGCTGTAAATTAGTTTGTTGAACAGCTAAGCTTTTCTAAAATCAAGTCTCCCCCTTAAGAATCCTCTTGCGAAAAAGTCTTCACTAGTGTTGTTCTGTAAAGTCTGATATTGCAATGCCTTTCTCTCATCACGAATTCTTACTCAAACATATTGTTAAAGATAAGTATTATTCATGTGAGAAAAGGGTTGCAGAAGTAAACCCTTGCATAATACAATTTGGAGGTTAAGGCAATGTATTACATTTTGTATTATGGATAACCGAATGATTTTTAAATAACATCTTTAATTTTTCAAACAGAATTAGACAGATTTTATTATTATATGTATATTACCTAGCATCATGTAACATTAAAAAGGATGAGAGCAAGTAAAATTTTGTATGTTTTCCCAAAATGTCATGAAAGCAAAAAATGATGAAAGTGCAAAAATGGGTGAAAATGAAATTAGATAATTTTTGAAAATTGGTTTTTATAATTTTGTACATCCTTAGGGACCGATCCTGCAGACACTTGCTATAGAGCATAGTGTTTACTATTGTGAATAGTTCAATTGAAGCCAATGAAACTATTAATAGTAGTAAACACTATATTTGGTAATAAGTTATTGTAGGATCAGCCCTATCTTGTAATTCTCTATTTGGTAAATATAAATTTTTCCCATTCCAAATATAAATGAGATATGAACATAGGTATCTTTAAAACAATCTTGTTTTGGGTCAATCATCAGTTTGCCACAAGCTCCATGTAGGGGCCAGTGTGATTTTCCATTGTCTCAAATGCAGTTTGTGAAAGAGATGAGGACTATTACATTCTGCCTTGTGATTCCCATCGTGTTGCAGGGGGAACATGCACCCCACCACCATACATCATGCAGAAAACGTACCTGGTCAACACTCCATCCATTCCCTGCCCACTCGTACTCACATGCACAATGATGGTGGAGAAAACCACACATAATGGTTCCCTGGAAATTGCCGTCTCCCCAGATGCAGCTACCCACAGTATGGGTATCCAGTACAGGAGAGGGAGGGATGTCTTAACAACTCCTCACGCATGGGCATGCAGGAATGGCCACAGTGTGGCCCTTCAACAGCAATATTAGAGACAACATAAGCAGTGTTCATTAACTACTGCTTCTGTACATATAAATAAAAACACATACACTAACTATTGTCTTCTGCATCCCAGCAAGAAATGACCACATTAAAAAAATATTGGTGACAAAATAGGTAGTTTAAAAATAATATATCCCTATCAGAGTCTAACAATTTTAAACAGGCCAAATTTATTTTTTATCCTAACCTGCACAATTTTGACATGGATGCTTTTAGGTGTCTGTGACAAGTAGTATTAATTTTAGCAATGAATATGGCTTACATAAATTGGCTGCAAGATTTAGTCATGAATTAATTTCTTTATGTAAACAAACTAAAGACTATTACATAATACGAAATATTTTATTCCCTGCACAGTTCCAAAATATTGCTCTCAATGTTGCCAACTCTCGTGATTTTATTGTCAGTCTTGCAATATTTATTGCTTTACTTAAAACCCCAGGTCTTGGAGCTGACAAACTCATCTTCCATTACAAAACAAAACAAAACAAAACAGAACCTTCTAGCCTTCCAGGCAGCAGAGAAACCCCTGAAGTGAGCACACTCTAAGGGCTCAGAAATCAAGAAGTCAAATAAAAGAACCCTTTTTTAAATCTCATGATTTTTTTGGAGGCCTGACTCATGATTTTTGAATGTCCTGTACAATTACTAGCAGGAATAATATATATGATACAAAGATTTCATATATACTGAAAAACCCTTTGTCACTGAATGAATGAGAACATTAGTCTTATTTATTCTTCATTACAAGAGATACGAAGTATTCTCCCCCTTTCTTCCTTCCATCGGGGACCAGCTCTAATTGCTACGCATGCCACCAACCCCTAGAAGCAGCAGCAAAGCCTGAGTGCCCTTAAAGGGGCTGGGACCCAGCTCCTCCTATAATGTAGACATTCTGGACCTCGCAGGATCCTGGAGCCTGGGCTCCAGACTGAGCCCAAATGTTTACATAGCAATTAAATAGCCCCTTAGCACGAGCCCAAGTCAGCTGATGTGGGCCAGCCTTGGGTATCTGCAGTGTAGACATACCCAAAGTTACCTGAAATAAAATAGATGCTGTTCTGAAGGAATTAAAGTATGAAATTGTAGAACTACTAACAGTGAGTGATATGTAACCTGTCATTTAAATCAGCTTCTGTACCTGATGACTGGAGGATATCTGGATGATAGCCAGATCACTGGAAAATGTGACACCAATTTTTAAAGAAGGGTCCAGAGGCAATCCTAGCAACTAAAGGCCGGTAAGCCTAACTTCAGTACCAGGCAAATTGGTTGAAACGACAGTAAAGACCAGAATTAATAGACACATAGATTAACACAATTTGTTGGGGAAGAAAGAGTCAACAAGGCTTTTGTAAAGGGAAATCATGCCTCACAAATCCATTAGAATTCTTTGAGAGGGTCAACAAATATGTGGACAAGGGTGATCCAGTGGATATAGTGTACTTGGATTTCCCGAAAGCCTTTGAGAAGGTCCTTCACCAAAGGCTTTAAACCAAAGTAAGCAGTTATGGGATAAGAGGAGAGGCCCTCTCATAGATCATTTATTTTTATCCTTTTTTTCCGGTCTTTTAAAAAGTTTCTGGTCAGTTTGCAGAATGGACAGAGGTAAATAGTTGTTTCCTTCAGAGAGCTGTATTGGGAACAGTGCTATACAACATATTCATAAATGATCCAGAAAGAGGGATAAACAGTGAGATGGCAAAATTTGCAGACAATACAAAATAACTCAAGGTAATTTAATCCAAAGCAGACTGTGAAGAGTTACAAAGGGATCTCTCAAGGGCAACAAAAATGATTAAGGGTATGGAACAGCTCCGTATGAGGAGAGATTAAAAAGACTGGAACTTTTCAGCCTGGAAAAGAGACAACTAAGAAGGGATATGATAGAGGTCTATAAAATCATGAATGGTGTGGAGCAAGTGAATAAGGAAGTGTTATTCACTCCTTCACGATAACACCAGAACCAGGGGCCACTGAAATTAATAGGCAGTAAGTTTAAAACAAAAGGAAGTCCTTCATCACACAACACACAGTCAATCTGTGGAATTTGTAGCCAGGGGATGTTGTGAAGGCCAAAGCTATAGTGAGGTTAAAAAAAAGAATGAGATAAGTTCATGGACAACAGGTCCATCGATGGCTATTACCCAAGATAGTCAGGGATACAACCACATGTTCTGGGTATCTCTAGCCTCTGACTGTCAGAAACTGGCAGTGGACAACAGAGATGGATCACGCAATGATTGCTTGTTTTGTTCATTCCCGCTGAAGCACCTGGAATTGGCTCCTGTCAGAAGACAGGATACTGGGATGAGTAGACCGTTAGTCTGACCCAATATGGGCGTTATGATGTTCTCATGATCAATGCAAGATCCGTCACCTATGAACAATACACCAACAAAAAATCAGCAATGAAGTACCCAAGATCACCTGCATCCTGGAGACTTGGCTGGATTACACTACAAGCCCTGTGCTAGCCCGCCTCCTCCCCACTTCCTCCAACTTGGTCTATCATATCTCCTTCCTTAGAGGTTTTTAAGGTCAGGCTTGACAAAGCCCTGGCTGGGATGATTTAACTGGGAATTGGTCCTGCTTCGAGCAGGGGGTTGGACTAGATGACCTTCTGGGGTCCCTTCCAACCCTGATATTCTATGATTCTATGATTCTATATACCAAGACGAGACAGGAGGCACTGCATTCATTTTCGCTTCAAACATCAAATTGTAAAAAGTTACCTCAGGTAGTAAAAGGTCTTCTAAATTCATTTTTCTAGCACAAGGGTGGGCAAACTTTTTGGCCTGAGTGCCACATTTGGTTGTGAAAATTGTATGGGCGCCATGAATGCTCATGAATCTTGGGGCTGGGATGCAGGAGAGGGTGAGGACCCTGGCTGGGGGTGCAGGGTCTGGCGTGGGGCTAGAAATGAGGAGTTCAGGGTGCAGGAAGGGGCTCCGGGCTGGGGCAGGGGGTTGGGGTGTGGGTGGGTGTGTATGTGAGGTCTCCAGCTGGGGGTGTGGGCTCTGGGGTGGAGATAAGGGGTTGGACGTGCACGAGGGTGCTCCACGCTGGGACTGAAGGGTTCGGAGGGGGAGGGATCAGGACTGGGGCACGGAAACGGCTCAGGGGTGCAGGCTCTGGGCAGCACTTACCTTAAGCAGCTCCCAGAAGCTGCGGCATGTCCCCCCTTCATCTCCTACATGGAGGTGCAGCCAGACGGCTCTAAGCGCTGCCCTGTCCACAGGCACCACCCTTGCAGCTCCCATTGGCTGTGGTTCTAAGCCAATAGGAGCTGCGTGGGTGGCACCTGAGGCTGGGGTAGCGTGCAGAGACCCCTGGCTGCCCCTAAGCATAGGAGCTGGAGAGGGGATATAGGAGCTGGAGGGGAGCCACGCAGAGACATGGTATGAGCGGAGCGGGACAAGCCCCCAACCTTGCTCCCCGGCTGAAGCACCGGAGCGGGGCAAGCCCCGGACTCTGCTTCCTGGCGGGAGCTTGAGGGCCAGATTAAAATGTCTGAAGGGCCAGATATGGGCGATGGGCCGTAGTTTGCCCACCCATTGTCCAGCAGCAGAAACCAGAGCCAAAACTAACAGATTTTTTTGCTCATTTACAGAGCTGACAGTGGAGCTGAGAGACCGGGCTCTCAGCTCCCCGCCCTGCCCCTCTTACGTCAGTGGAAGTGCTCTTGGTGAGGACACACACAACCAACCCAAGGAGGGTAGTGTAGACATGCAACACTGCAGTAATTACTGTGGTGGCTATAAGTCAATCTAATGTAAGTTGACTAAGCCCTGGTCTACACTGGGGGTGGGGGGATTGATCTAAGTTACGCAACTTCAGCTACATGAATAACGTAGCTGAAGTCAACGTACTTAGATTGACTTACCATGTTGTCTTCACCGTGGTGAGTTAACTGCTGCCGCTCCCCTGTTGACTCTGCCTGCGCCTCTTGTGGCGCTGGAGTACAGGGGTCGATGGGAGAGCACTCAGGGTCGATTTATCGCGTCTGAACTAGATGCGATAAATCGATCCCCGCTGGATCGATCGCTGTCCACTGATCAGACAGTTAGTGAAGACATACCCTTAGGTTTGTAGTATAGCTATACCCTTAGGAAGTCACCCTGGTTCACTTACATTCAGAAGTTTATCTCTGTATACCCATACTACTGAGAAAAGAAGACTGAGGGGGAACCTCAAAACAGCCTTTAACATATTTCAAGACTCTTATAATGAGGATGGTGACTGGGTGGATTTGATTTAAATCAAATTGATTTAAATCATGATTTAAATCACTGCTCAGGAAGACTCTATTTAAACAGGGTTTTCTACATAAACGAGCATTCTTGTTGGTTGTTATAACCTTAATACATATTCTTCACAACTCAGAGATTGATATAGGTTTCATTTTTAGAAGATACACACTATACATTTTTGAAAAGTGATTTATTTTGAAAACTGTTCAGATTAGTTTTATAGCTATATCAGAAAATGAATGATTTGGTTATTTCATTTACCAAAGGTAATTGAAGCAGATATTTATGAAGTCACTGGGAGGTGAACTATCTCCAGTTCAACAGGTTAATCATTAATATTTGCAGGATTTTCTTGCCTTGCTGTATTAGGAGGAGAACATCACCAGAGAGATATGTAAATTGTTTTGTTTAACTAAAACAACAATGTTAAATATTCTGGATTTTTTTCTTCAACAGCAAACATATAATATTTTAACAAAAAAGCATATGTCCCTCGCTTCTCACATTTATCTCCAGACTTCTTCTCCTTGTCCAGATCTATTCTGCCCCCAACAATCTTCTATTCACTGAAATTTTTGAAACTTTGCACTTTTAGAGAGAGGTAAGGGATTGACTCTGTGTACACAAATTTTCAGAGGAACAATAGAGTTGAGGTCTGTTATTTCTCACATCTATGTATTATTTTAAAACATTTTTGCTGTTAACAAGCATGTAACCTCTGGAGACACAAATCCACAGTTTGAGAACTGCAAAATTAGCATCTCTGATGGTATCTTCTAGACTGAGCACTGAGTCCCATTGGGTAGATAGAAAGATTAACCTAAATAATCTATACAGAAGCCCGTGGAACCTCATAAGATTGGGTCCCTAATCTATGAACTATTGGAACTCACTTACAAAACTTTTCTTAAACATTACATGAATATATTGTCTCATACTATAGAATTAGAATTTATAATCCCTATTCCATGATGAGATAGCTTTAATTAAGTTACATGATAGCTCAAAGATATCTGTAGATCGGTTTTTTCCTCAAAAAAATCCAATTTAAATTTTAAAAAATCCATTTTTTAAAAATCATTGATTTTTATCCATCCTGGATGGTGACCAACTGTTCTCCAAATCCACTTAAGGTAGGACAAGAAGTAATGGACTTAATCTGCGGCAAAGGAATTTACGTTAGATATTGGAGAAACTTTCTAACTATGGGATAGTTAAGTGCTAGAATAGGCTTCCAAGAGCTGCTACGGAATCCTCTTAATTGAAAGTTTTTAAGAACAGGCATGACGAACACCTGTCAGGGATGTTCTAGGTCACTTGGTTCTGCGGCAGCACAGCTGGCTGGACTAGATGACCTCTTGAGGTCCCTTCCAGCCCTACATTTCTATGATTCTGTCAAGAGCTAGAAATGCAATGTGTGTCTAAAACTTAAAATCTACAGAAATGGATTGCTTAATATTACAACTCCAATTGTCAGAGAAAGTTGCGTATTCACTCCTGATAAGTATAATTTTCAAGTCCTGATCTAAGATAATGTGGTGAAATATTGTTTTAAAAATGCATTTCCTCATGGATTTTCCAGAAGGCCATGTGTATGGTTAATGTAATAGTGTTTACAATTTAAAGTGTTCATGTAAAGGAGAACATAATGAAGCATGTACACATTTTTCAAATGTGGGCAAAAGGAAAAAACAATATATTTATAAGATGCAGTACATATTTACTGCAAAATGAAGTCTTGATGGAGAAGAAGAATACGATCTTGATGTTTGCTGAGGAAGTGCAACAAGATTATTCCAGTATAACTGCCCAAATTCTAGGAGAGTGTTTAAAATAGATTCACAGGGAGTATATACGCATTTTCAGTATAGCAGAGGGAAGTTTTCTAGTGCACTATACCTAGTTTATTCTATAAATAATCCATGAAACTGGGCCTACAACTGTCCTAGTTGCAAGTGAGTAATTAGAATGACCACAGAATCACAGTTTTTGTTCTTAGGAATCACTCGCTATTGAGCTTAATTAATGAACACACTTCCCTTTAAAGCAACTGATGTTTTAAGTCAGTTTTACAAGTACAATGTAGGGAACCTATTCAGTCACTAGAGGGCTTTTGCTATTTCTTCTCTTCAGCCTGACAAGGGAAGAAAGAATGGAAGCAAGGGTAAATAGCAAGGTACACATATTGTACTCAGTATTGTAACCAGAGCCCTCCTAAGCACCACTAACAATTTAGAGGAGAAAGAAAAGGAAGGTTGTCTATTTATTGCTGGTATGGGTCTGCAAATGTATTTCAAAATGTGTGTTGATCTCTCCTTGCTGCAGTCATTATTAATCTGTAAAAGGCATGAGTTTTGAACTGCGGCAAATTAGGCAAGTATTTATAACTGGTTCACGTTGAATGAGACAATTAGAGGCATTAAGAAATTTAATTCTGGCAGAGCAATCAAACAGATGCTACTGCCAAATTGTACACACAACTAAATCTTAATTTCCACTTGATTAAATGAGGGCGTCAACTGCATTTCTAACATTAATTGAATTGGCCAAGGAACCCTCAGTTGGAATATACTGACAGCAATATTGGATAATGGAAAAAGTATTCAGTATAAAAAAAATTAAATAAATGCATTTTTTTAGAGCCAGAACTATAAAAGCAGTTCTAACTGATGTCTGGACATTTGCAGAAATCTACATATACAGGTTTTGGTTAATTAATCTAATAAACCATCTAACTCTTTTTTTATCTAGGCTCTTTGTTCTGCTTTTGGTTGTACATCTGCTTGTAGCATAGTGCATACCAGAAATGATACTTTTAAATCTCTAAGTAGTTTGGCTTCATGAAAATCAACATCATAACTGTTCCGGAAAGCGTAACATGAAAAAAACAAAAACAAAAAAGAAACCAAGTAAGAACAGAAATGTACTGTAAATTAATGAATAGAGCCCTTATGTTTAACAGTGTTATGCTAGGTCAGATTAACAAGGTTTGGAAGTGATTAAAGTTTGGATATTTGATTACTTACACCATACTAGTTATTCTCAAATGAACTTTTAGATGTAATCCTAAATTTAAAATAAAACCATTGTACTAAACATAACAACTGTTATGTTGCCATAAAATAACATAACATTATCAAGCTATTTAGATAAAGGCAATTCTAAACCAGTGAGGGCCAGACTGTGACTTCTGATTTATTAAGCAGTCCGCTGATTTCAGTAGGAGCCACTTGCACACAACAGAGGGTAGGGCCCAGCCCTAGCTCCTAGATGGGAGGGGGGAATACTACCTATATACACCATGCTTTCCTTTCTCTTTCTATTATGTAAATGAGTCAGTTAAGTCCAAGGAAACATTTCACTGACCCGTCCTAAAATACTCAGGCCAGCCCTGGGCATAGTTGTATGATCACACTGAGTAAGAGCTGGTTACATTTTGGAGGCAAAGCCGGAAAAATTCTTTCACTGATAAATCTTTACAACATCAGGAGTGACTGTGTGGAGTGGAACAATTCCTACAGAAGTATGAGCAGGAAATCCCACAAGAAGATGCTCACTTCATTTCTTTTAATCTACATAGTTTATTGAGGAGTAAGGGAGAAAAGGGCTCTAAATTAATCAAATGACAAATCCTCTCCTTCTAAATAAAGTAACAAAGCGTAGTAAATAAACTATCCTCACAGTAAATTACTCATAGACCTACCGATCTATATTTCTACAGTTCTTATCACTCTGGTATCTTAGTGGCATTGTGAAACAGGAAAGTATATGGCTTGATTTCTTATTCCAAAGCTGTTATATAATTACCTACATTTTGGAAAACTTTTTGTTCTGTAAAATAGATGTATTTCATAATGTGGTATTCCAACTCTGTAGTATGTTAAATATTTCATAAAATTATAGTTAACAGAAAAACAATATCTGGAAGGTTAAAAAAAATCTATAAACAAAATTAAGTTTATAACATGTTTTCCCATGCTTTACATTTACAGTTTCTTTTATGTATCCCTTATATCCTTCTCTATTAATATCAAAGGTCAAAATACTTAATATTTGGCAGAGACTACGACACATAATTGATGGTGCAACATGCAATAATAATACTTAATGCATCTGCTGTGATTATAGTTGTCAGCACATTGGATTTTCAAGGCTTTTCTTAATAGGAAAATTCTGGCTCTAAAGCAATCCATTTTAATGTACTTGTATATCACATTTATTGACCAATTGAAATATATTAAAAAAGCATGTAATTAATTTAGCATAGTGAAGCAAACATAGGTAGTGCGCAAATAAATGGAAATATTCCTAAAGAAGGCTCTGTGTAAACATTTCTCTTGCACAATCTTTTAGAATTATTGCAATTTATATGTATTTTCCTCTAGAATTTTGATGTGATTAATGTCAGTGAAATGAAAATACAATAATTCCAACTGAAGAAAAATCTGAACCATATACTATGATTAAAAATCAACTTTGCTATATGCCACTTATATTCAAGTTGAATATGATAGGCCTGATTTTGATCTCACATCTATTTAGCACTAGTATAATTTAACTGATTTCCAAAATTGCAAAACTCCTTTTTATTAATTTTAAACACTGTAATTTTGTGTGGTTCTTTACAGAACTCAGAAGACGACACCCTGATTCTGGTCTTATGCTAATTTAAATCAGGAATAACACTAAGGAAGTCATTTGGACTATACCAAGGTACAGCTGATATGAGTGAGATCAGTACCAGAACCACTGTCCCTACACCAAAGAGCTTAAAACCACATCAAACAAACAAGAAAACATAGAAAACAAAGGAAATTATAGAAAAGGAAGTGAAAAAAGGCTAAAATAAATATGATATGAATTGCATTATACTGTAAATGAGCTTTATACATTCTGATATTTTTAACACTGAGAATGAGGTAGAGAAAAGGGAAATGAATAGAGGTTAAAGGTGGAAAGAAAAGCAAAATAAATGAATTTGAGGAAGGATCTGAAGAAAGAGAGAGTGAAAGTCTGACACACAGGAAGAAGGATATAACAGCAGATAAAGGGAAGATGAAACAAAATGAAAAGGCCTGCAAAAGTTTTATTTCTAAATGAAAAAGTACACAAATCCTTTAGTTTAAAAAAAAAAAGAGATAGTTGATAATCCTGCATGAAACTATTCCTATCCTCAGTTATTTAATTTATCTGCATGGTTTACCTATTCTACATAATTAAGTATCTGAAGAATACAGCTGGTTGGGAAACAGAATTTCCCTTCCACAGGAAATTCTGATATTTTGAAATTTCTTTTGCCCCTAATAAGAACAAATATTAGAAATTTTTAAATTTACTGCAAAATGAAAGTTCTGAAATATTTTGTTTTGGCAACATTGAAATGAACTGAACATTTTGTTTCAATAAGGTCAAAATGTTTTGTTTAAATTTAATAATTTTGTCATACACACACACCCCACAAGTCAAAATGATAAAATCAAAACAAAATGTTTTGACCTTATCAAAACAAAACATTTCAATAATTTCCCATCAAAATTTTTGACAAAATAGATATGTTCCCATTAAATATTTCAAATTGGCAATTCCTGAAAGCAAACTGTTCCACTAGAAAATTTTCAGCCAGCTCTACTGAAGAGTTATTATAGTCTGTGAATGTAATCAATAATAGCATCCAAATGCCCTTGAAAGATATCTGGATTATTTTATAGTTATGTATTATTTTCTCATAAGGTGCTGTTTTCATCACAGTCTAGATGTAGTCTAATTCTGAGGATAGAAAATTATCAATCACCAAAACCAGAATCTGTTTTAAATATAGCTATATAAGTGATATAAAGAAGCATTAACAAAATGAAGAAGTGTTGTCACAATGCTTGAATCCAGACAGATCTCAGTTCTTCTCAGAACACTGACCCCCAGTTTATGACCCTGAGACAAATTCTACTCCAATTTACATCAGTGTAAATCTGATCTAAATTTACTGTGCAGTTAAGACTGACTAAATGAGAACTGAATTTGTACTCCTGTATGCAACATTGTAGGTTGAGATTTTACCATAACTAGATTTATTCAAATCATATTTAAAATATGGCTTTGAAAATGACACTGTAAGCTTCTTTTGTTTATTAACCTATTATTGACAGTAATGCTTTCTGTCAATATTTACCAATAAATCATTTTATCACCTATAAAATTTTAATTTAGATATTGTCTGAAGTTATAGCTTTCTGTTGCTTCATGTTATTCTAATTATCCAACAGTGCCTTAAGGGTGAATGTTTGGATCAAATAACTTTGACAGAGAAGTATGTACATATCCCACATGCAGGTGTGTTAAGTAATCTTGGGCAAGCAACTTAACTTCTCAGTACTTCCGTTTCCCCCCTCCTTTGTGAATCACTTTGAAACCTATGTATTTCAGTTTTTCTCTATGTAGGACTCATTGCAGCAGCCATCTTTTTCCTCCCCTACTTCAGTAAACAAGAAAAGTTCTATCTGAGAACTCTGAGAATCATTGGTTATTCACCAATACAGATGGACTCACAAAAAGTCTTTTACGGGAGACAAACTTGATATTTTATTTATAAGACTAAATTATCTTGATGAATATGTTACCAAGATAGAAGGGTGACTGGATAATGTGAACAATGTGAGCAAACAGTGAGTGGAAGAATTGAATCCACTCTTGTAAAACACTGCACAGTGTGTGACAGGCTTATAAAAAAAGATGAGAAACCAAATCTGTGTGTGGAAAATACCTAAACCCTTGGAATTCTTACAAAAAAGAAAAGTCCTGAAGCAAATTCCTTCCATATTGATTTGGAAGCACAGATGAACTGAAGTAGCTAAATTCTATAGTAGTCCTGCCAAATGGTCTGCTACACAAGAAAATACAATTACAGTATTGCTACAATTTTAGATTAAAGAGACAGAGAGACCCTTAGTTACAGCTAGGGGAAAAAAGGAGACCTAACGTTTCAAGGAAACAAAATTTTAATTTTCCTAGATGTTAGCTAAACCATACATTCTCACAGGGGAGAGCTGGAGGCTAAAATTTCCGGGTGTTATATCATCTCTCCATTAGTGCAGTATCTGAGCATCTCTCAAGTAAAATCGATTAGCAGCAATGAAGTCCCTAGTGGACTTCACAGAATTTCTGTCTCTTCTCCCTTTTCAGTGTAAAAACTCTGCTTGGGGTAATTTTTTGTTACTGTTAGTTTCTGTTTGGTTGACCAAGTCTATTTGGGGATGGAGGTAGAAGGAATATCAGTGTTGTGAGTGTCATACTGGGCATGCTGGAAAGCCTTCATTAAAAAGGTAGGTTCTGCAGCATTTCCTAAAGATGGTCAGTCTCTGGATTTGTTTCACCTGTCTGGAAGTTCCTCCCATATTGACCCCTTAAGACTGCGGCTGTTTTGTCCCAGCCCTCAGGCACTTTTGTCTGGTCTTTGTGATCTGCATTGTTCTAAAGCAATGCAACTATCAGGGATGTTCACAGAACAAAATTAATTCTTTAGTGTAAATAGGGCTTGATTTATTAATTGATTTGATGATTAGGACCAAGCCCTTAAACTAGTATCAGAAATTAACTGGGAATCAGTGCAGAGACCAGAGCATGGACTTTAACTGCTCACGGCAGCTTAAACCATGGAGAAGGGGGCAGCCATGTTCTGTATCAGCTGGATCTATGCATTATTTTCACATTCAGATACAGTGAATTACAGTAATCACATCTGGAGGTCATAAGTGCCTGGGTCATAAGTGCCTGGTCATAAGTGCTTGAGGACTTGTTTAGGAGAAAGCGGCAAAGTTTCCTAGCAAGCTGGAGGTGAAAGAAGACATTTTTGGATGCCCAGTGACATCCATATGTAAGCTTAGTTATGAGTCAAAACAGGACCCCAAGGCTTTACACCACCTTGACGGATGGGAGCTATATGCCTTCAATAGAAGATGGGGAAAAGTGACCCAGTTAGTTCTTCAAAGCAACACTTTGGCCTTCTCCATGTTGAGTTTAAGTCAGCTGCTCTGCATTCAAAAGTTGATCTCATTTTGACATCTTAATAGTGAACATAATTGCATCAGTGGAGAATGATACACATAGATAAGTGTCATTACCATATTCTTGCCAGCTGAATCCATGGTATTTCACTACCTCTCCAAATGGTTTAAAGTAGATGTAGAAAATAATGGGAGATAGGGGGGATCTCTCTGGGATCTTGCAGGTCTGCCCATTGGAAAGGAAGAGCAGTTATCCATCACCATTCTCGGAGTTCTGCTAGACAGGAAAGATGGGAATCACTGTAGTGCTGTGCTATCTACTCCTGCTATGCCACATAGGTGGCTAACAGTGTCTTGTGGTCCACTACGTCAAAAGCTGCGGAGAGCTCTAGGAGGATGGAGGGAGTTACTCACTTTTTGCAGTAACGATGGTTCTTCGAGTTTCATCCCCCAGGGGTGCTCCACAAAAGGTGTGTCTGTGTCCCTACGCCTCTGATAGAAGATTTTAGATAGCAGCATCTGTTCGGCCTGCACATGCACTCTCCCGGTCTCATGCCTTGCCTCGAGGCTATCTAACGCTGAACGGGCAAATCACTTAGTTCCTTCTCTACTGCAGAGCCCCATATTGAGAACTCCAAAATAGAGGGAAGAGGGCGAGTTATGGAGCACCCATAGGGGGACACATCTTGAAAAACCATTATTACTGCACAAGGTGAGTAACTCTCTCTTCTTCTTCGAGTAGTGTCCCTATAGTTGCTCCGCTAGAGGTGACTCCACAGCAGTATCCCGATGGAGGACTGGAGCTTCAGAGTCGAGTCTAGTAATGACATCAACACTGTGCAGATGAAGATGGCATCGGAAGCTGAGTGTTGTGTAAGTGCATCGTGTTCTGTGAAGGTATGAGTAAACGCCCAAGTTGCTGCCCTGCATAATTCTGAGATGAGGACATTTCTAATGAATGACACATAGGTGGAAACGGATCTCATGGAATATGTGCGGACTCCGGATGGAGGTTGCAGATTACGGGCATGATAACAATAGTTAATACAGTTGAGACCCATTTTGAGAGTCTGTGAACTGATACTGCAGAGCCCTTGAGTCTATAAAGGATAAGAACAGTTTAGGAGATTTCTTAAGGCCTGGTCTACACTACGAGTTTACGTTGGATTTAGCAGCATTAAATCCGAATTAACCCTGCACCCGTCTACACAACGAAGCCATTTTTTCGACATAAAGGGCTCTTAAAACCGATTTCTGTACTCCTCCCCAATGAAGGGATTAGTGCTGAAATAGACATCGCCGTTTCGAATTAGGGTTAGTGTGGATGCAATTCGAAGGTATTGGCCTCTGGGAGCTATCCCACAGTGCACCATTGTGACCACTCTGGACAGCACTTTGAACTCGGATGCACCGGCCAGGTGAACAGGAAAAGCCCAGGGAACTTTTGAATCTCATTTCCTGTTTGGCCAGGCGAGTTCATCAGCACAGGTGACCATGCAGTCCCAGAATTGAAAAAGAGCTCCAGCATGGACCGAACGGGAGGTACTGGATCTGATCGCTGTATGGGGAGAGGGATCCGTGCTATCAGAACTATGTTCCAAAAGACGAAATGCCAAAATATTTCAAAAAATCTCAGAGGCCATGAGGGACAGAGGCTACAGCAGGGACGCAACACAGTGCTGCATGAAACTTAAGGAGCTCAGACAAGCATACCAGAAAACCAAAGAATCAAACAGACGCTCCAGGACAGAGCCCCAGACATGCCATTTCTACGCTGAGCTGCAGGCAATTCTACGGGGGGTCGCCACCACTACCCCACCCCTGTCCGTGGACTCTGATGATGGGGTATTCTCCGCCATGGCTGAGGATTTTGCAGATGAGGAAGATGAGGAGGAGGAGGAGGACGAGCTTGGGGAGAGCACACAGCACACCGTTCTCCCCGATAGACAGGATCTTTTTATCACCCTGACTGAAATACCCTCCCAACCCAAAGAAGCCAGAGAAGGGACCTCTGGTGAGTGTACCTTTTTAAATATAATACATGTTATAAAAGCAAGCGTTTTTTAATGATTGAGTAGCCCTGAGGACTTGGGATGCATTCGTGGCCAGTACTGCTACTGGAAAAGTCTGTTAACGTGATTGGGGATGGAGCGGAAATCCTCCAGGGACATCTCCATGAAGCTGTCCTGGAGGTACTCTAAAAGCCTTTGCAGAAGGTTTCTGGGAAGAGCAGCCTTATTCCGTTCTCCATGGTAGGACACTTTACCATGCCATGCTAGTAGCAACTAATCTGGTATCATTGCATGACAAAGCCTGGCAGCGTATGGTCCCAATGTTTGCTGGCATTCAAGCAACATCCATTCTTTATCTCTCTGTATCCTCAGGAGAGTGATATCATTCATGGTAACCTGGTTGAAATAGGAGAATTTGATTAAGGGGACATTCAGAGGTGCCCGTTCCTACTGGGCTGTTTGCCTGTGGCTGAAAAGAAATCCTCCCTGCAGTTAGCCACGCGGTGGGACGGGGGGCCATTGGCGCTGAGCTGTTCATGTTTGGCTAGCAGGGATCTTCCCTGATACCAGCCAGGTGGTGGGGGGAGGGGAAAAGCGATCATCCCAGAGAATTGGATGGGGGAGGGGGTTAGTTTGGTTTCTGCTGCTGCACGTTAACAGGAAAACTGCAGCACTAAATGGCCAAATCAACGGACTTTGCTTAGTATGGGAAAGGAGGAGGCTGCTGTTATGAAGGTTGCAGAAGCTGAAAGACTATGGCTTACCACGGCCACCTGCAAGCTGAATTCTGTTGCTCGGCACTGAGTGTGTGATCGCTAACACCAAAGCCGCAGGCACTCAATATAAGATGCAAAATGCGACCTTGTACCCAAATCACATGGGCTATGTAATGTGAATAGTGTTGTTCACCGTGAAAGAGTATAGCCATTGTTCTGTAAAATGTATCTTTTAAAATACTTCATTCCTTTTTTTCCTCCAGCAGCTGTAAATGTTTCAAGCCTCCCTCCTCCATCCCAAAGGCTACCTCAGATAAGGCGGCGAAAAAAAACGCACGCGCGATGACGTGTTCTCTGAGCTCATGCAGTCATCCAGCACTGACAAAGCTGTGTGGAGGGACACAATAGCAGAGTACAGGACAGTGGCAGATTAACATGAGGAAAGGTGGCGGCAGGAAGATCAGAGGAAGCATGGCAATGCTGGGGCTATTGCGGGATCAAAGGGACATGCTCCGGTGTCTGGTGGAGGTTCATGAACGCCAGCAGGATCACAGACTGCCACTGCAGCCCCTGCTTAACCGCCCTCCCTCCTCCCCAAGTTCCATAGCCTCCTCACCCAGACGCCCAAGAACGCGGGGTGGGAGGCTCCAGGCACCCAACCACTCCACCCCAGTGGACAGCCCAAGGAACAGAAGGCTAGCATTCAACAAGTTTTGAAGTGGGCTTTTCCTTCCCTCCTACCCTCCTCCCATGCCCCACCCGGGCTACCTTGTGAGTTATTTCCCTATTTTTATAATCAATTAATAAAGAATACATGTTTTTTAAATGATAGTGACTTTATTTCCTTTGCAAGCAAGCTGTGATCGAAGGCGGGAGGGCGGGTGGCTTACAGGGAATTAGAGTCAACCAAGGGGGCGGGTTTTCATCAAGGAGAAACAAACAGAAGTGTCACACAGTACCCTGGCCAGTCATGAAACTGGATTTCAAAGCTTCTCTGATGCGCACCGCTTCCTGCTGTGCTCTTCTAACTGCCCTGGTGTCTGGCTGTGCATATTCAGCGGCCAGGCGATTTGCATCAACCTCCCACCCCGCCATAAACATCTCCCCCTTACTCTCACAGAGATTGTAGAGCACACAGCAAGCAGCAATAACAATGGGAATATTGGTTTCGCTGAGGTCTAAGCGAGTCAGTAAACTGCGCCAGCAACCCTTTAAATGTTCAAATGCACACTCTACCACCATTCTGCACTTGCTCAGCCTATAGTTGAACAGCTCCTGACTACTGTCCAGGGTGCCTGTGTACGGCTTCATGAGCCAGGGCATTAAGGGGTAGGGCTGGGTCCCCAAGGATAACTACAGGCATTTCAACATCCCCAAAGTTATTTTCTGGTCTGGGAGGTAAATCCCTTCCTGCAGTCATTTAAACAGACCAGAGTTCCCGAAGACCCAAGCGTCATGAACCTTTCCCGGCCATCCCACGTTGATGTTGGTGAAACGTCCCTTGTGATCCACCAGTGCTTGCAGCACCATTGAAAAGTACCCCTTGCGGTTTATGTACTGGCTGCCCTGGTGGTCCGGTCCCAAGATAGGGATATGCTTTCCGTCTATAGCCCCACCACAGTTAGGGAATCCCATTGCAGCGAAGACATCCACTGTAACCTGCACATTTCCCAGAGTCACTACCTTTGATAGCAGCAGCTCAATGATTGCGTTGGCTACTTGCATCACAGCAACCCCCACAGTAGATTTGCCCATTCCAAATTGATTACCGACTGACCGGTAGCTGTCTGGCATTGCAGACTTCCACAGGGCTACTGCCACTCGCTTGTGAACTGTGAGGGCTGCTCTCATCTTGGTATTCTTGCTCTTCAGGGCAGGGGAAAGCAAGTCACAAAGTTCCATGAAAGTGCCCTTACGCATACGAAAGTTTCAGAGCCACTGGGAATCATCCCAGACCTGCAACACTATGCAGTCCCACCACTCTGTGCTTGTTTCCCAGGCCCAGAATCGGCATTCCACGGCATGAGCCTGCCCCATTAACACCATGATCTCCAAATTGTGGGGGAACGCGGTTTTAGAGAAAAGTGTGTTCATGTCCTCATCACTGCGCTGCCGTCGCCTCCTCGCCTGGTTTTTCAGGTGCTGGTTCTGCGTACACTGCACGATAATGCGTGAGGTATTTACAATGGTCATAACTGCTGTGGTGAGCTGAACGGGCTCCATGCTTGCTGTGCTACGGCGTCTGCTCTTGCTCGGGCAATCCAGGGAAAAGGGTGTGAAATGATTGTTTGCCGTTGCTCTGGCGGAGGAAGGGGCGACTGACAATATGGCTTACAGGGTTGGCTTACAGGGAATTAAAATCAACAAAGGGGGTGGCTCTGCGAGAAACAGAATGGCCCCCTCAAGGATAGAACTCAAAACCTCAAGGATGGAACTCAAAACTGGGTTTAGCAGGCCGTTGATTTCACGGAGGGAGGGAGGAGAAAATGAATACAAAACAAATCTGGTCTATTTCTTGTTTTGATCCATTTCATCTATCTTCATACATCTTGCTGGCAGCAGACTGTGCAGTACGACCGCTAGCCATCGTCATCTCCTGGGTGCTCGGCAGAAGACGGTGCAGTATGACTGCTGGCCATTGTCTTCTGCTGGCTGCTGATTAAAAGACAGTGCACTGCCGGTAGGACTGAATCGCCATGAGACGAAACTTAAAAGGGAAATGACCTGGCTGAGTCACTCCCATGTTTGCCCAGGTGCCCCTAACCTCATTGAGGTCGGTTAAAAGAGCACCCTGGACTATGTCGGTGACGGCTACCAGTCATACTGCACTGTCTGCTGCCAAAAGGCAATAAACTGCTGCTGTGCAGCAATGCAATACTGCATCTGCCAGCACCCAGGAGACATACAGTGACGGTTAGCTGAGCGGGCTCCATGCTTGCCATGGTATGGCGTCTGCACAGGTAACTCAAGAAAAAAGGCGCAAAACAATTGTCTGCCCTTGCTTTCACGGAGGGAGGGAGGGAAGGGGGGCCTGACAATATGTACCCAGAACCACCCGCGACAATGTTTTAGCCCCATCAGGCACTGGGATTTCTACCCAGAATTCAAATGAGTGGTGGAGACTGCGGGAACTGTGGGATAGCTACCCACAGTGCAACACTCCGGAAGTTGATGGTTGCCTCGGTGCTGTGGACACACTCCGCCGACTACATGCACTTAGAGCATTTGTGTGGGGACACACACAATCGACTGTATAAAAACGCTTTCTACAAAACCGACTTCTATAAATTCGACCTAATTTCGTGGTGTAGACAAGGCCTAAAGTCCTTTGGCATTTTATTTGGACAGGACAAAGCTCTTCTAACATCAAGCCTATGTAATATTGCCTCCCCGTTGTCATGGTGAGGCTTTAGGAAGAAGGTGTAAAGTGAAGGAGTTGGTTCATATGGAAGGACAAGGTCACTATGGGGAGGAACTTTGGGCGTGGCCTCAGTGTGACTTTGTCTTTAAAGAAAATTGTGAAGGGGGGTGTGCCATTAGTGCAGCTATTTCACCTATTTTCCGTGAGGAGGTGATGGCCACTAGATATGTTGTCTTCATGGATAGATATGTAAGCGAGTACATAGCCGTGGGTCTGAAAGGTGGCCTTGTTAGGCTCCTGAGAACTAAATTAAGGTCCTATGTTGGCATGGAGCATCTGGTTTGTGGGAAGAGGTTTCCCATGCCCTTGAGGAATCTCTTTGTTGTTGGATGGGCGAATACTGAATATCCATCTGTCTGCTCGTTGAAGATCGTTATGGCTGCAAGGTGTACTTTTAGTGAGCTAAGAGATAGTCCCTTAAGATCTAGTATGTAGTCTAGAATTAGGGGAAGGGTGGAAGATGCTGGGTTAATTTGTTTGGAATTACAACAGATTTGGAATCTTTGCCAAGTTTGCACTTAAGTGTGACAAGACAGATTTAACTGGGAATTGGTCCTGCTTTGAGCAGGGGGTTGGACTAGATGACCTTCTGGGGTCCCTTCCAACCCTTATATTCTATGATTCTATGATTCTATGATTTATTTTCTGCTGTGTAATAGCACTTCTTTGACCTCAGAGCAGAAATTCTCTCTGCATTGGAACCATAGAGGAGCCAAGCCTTAAGCCAGAGAGCCTATAAATAGGGATGAAGGGTCTGTCCAGCATTCTGGGACAGGAGGTGAGGAATTGGTTGAAGAGGAAATAGTGTTGGTTTCTTGAAAGCTGTGTTAGGGGTACCACATTTTTCTTGGCCAGGTGAGAACTATGAGTATAACTTTTGCTTTTTCCCTCTTTATTTTTAGTAAGACCTTTGATACAAGAGGGAATGGAGGAAAGGCATACAGACGCTCTCTGATACATTGAAAAAGGAAAGAGTCTCCTAGTGACTGTTTCCCCATTCAGGCTCTGGAGCAATAACAGGAGCATTTCTTGTTCAGGTGAGTAGCAAACAATTCTATTGTTGGAGTCCCTCAGCAACTGAATATGTCGGGTCCATTTCCCATTCATGATTGTGGTAGACTGTCTGCCATGATAATTCTGTAATCCTGAAAGATAAGCGGCTGACATGAGAACTTTGTGGTGAATGTGCCAATTCCATAGTTTTACTGCTTCTGTGCAGAGGGAGGGTGACTGCCCCCCCATGTCAATTTATGTAAAACATGCACGCTATGTTGTCTGTCACGATTTTTCGTATGCATGCCCTTGAGTACTGGTAGAAAAAATGCACAAGCATTCCTGACTGCTCTGAATTCCAAAAGGTTGTTATGGAGTGTGGACTCCATAGGGGACCATTTGCCCTGAACCTTGTGGTTGTTCAGGTGAGCGCCCCAGCCTATTAGAGATGTGTCTTGTCAGTATCAATACTGGTGGAGGTGCATAGATGGGATCCCTTCAGACACTCCTTGGATCCTTTCCACCATTCTAGGGAGTCTTTGACTATGGAAGGCATCGACAGTGGCTCTTTTCATCTGTCCTTGTTTGGCACGTATACTAATCTGAGGCATGCTTGTAGGCACCGCATGTGTAGTCTCACATGAGATATCATGAATGTGCCCGCTGCCATGTGCCCGAGAAGCTGAAGGCAATTTCTGGTTGACATTTGTGGGCTGGCCTTACCTGTGTCTATTAGGGTGGTCAGGGTGTTATATCTGTGTAGTGGGAGGAATGCTCTGGCCTCCACCGCGTAAAGATAAGCCCCTATAAACTCCAAGTGTTGCACTGGTGTCAAGGTTGATTTTTGGGTATTGAGTTGTAAACCAAGCTGCGTGAATATGTCCATAATCTTTCGAGTTGCTCATTGGTTGTCGTCAAATGAACAAGCGCTGAGAAGGCAATCGTCCAAATATGCGTAGATTATGATTCCCAATTTGCGTAGATGAGCTGGAAAATACTCTGGGTGCAGACAATAGGCCAAATGCAAGCATTCTGTATTGGTAGTGGCCTTGGCCAAAGGTGAATCAGAGGAATCTTCCGTGGGATAGTTGAATTGATATGTAGAAATAGGTATCTTGGAGGTCAAGGGTTGAGAACCAGTCTCCCTGGTCTAGAGATGGAATAACTGCTGCTAGTGTAACCATCTTGAATTTTTGTGCCTTCACGTATTTGTTTAGTGCTCTTAGATATAAAATGGGTCTCCAACCTCCTTTTTTCTTGGGAATCATAAAATATCTGGAATAAAAGCCTTTTCCTTTGAGTAGCCCCTAAGCACAGCAGGTGATCTATGTCCTGGTGTAGCAAACTTTTGTTAGAAAGGTCCCTGGAGAGGGACAGGGAAGAAGGGAGATGAAGTGGACAGGAGTGGAAATGATCTCCAAGACCCATTTGTCTGAAGTTATATTTTCCCAGTTCTATCTGAACAAAGCAAGGCGGCGTTCAAAAGGATGTGTAAGTTGTATATAGCAGCAATTGTTGATGGGAGTGATTGCTCAGGGCTTCAACTAATGTGTCAAAACTGGTGTTTGGAGGACATGGGCTGTAATGCTGAAGTTTGGGGGGCTGATGGCCTTCTTTCTTGGATTCTTGGTCTCATGCGTTGAGGATCATAGTACTTTTGGGGTGGAGGGAACTGGGCCAGTCAGGATCTATAGGACGATTGTGTACTAAAATTTTCTTTTCTGCACCGGTGTGTAGATCCCTAATGAGTGGAGCGTGGCTCAAGCCTTTGAGCGTGTGAAATGAGGCATCAGTCTTGTTGGTGAAGAGATTGGAGCCCTCAAATGGGAGATCTTCTACTGTTGTCTGTACTTCCTTTAGTAGTCCTGAGAGGAGTAACCAGGCGGCTTTTCTCATTACCACCGTCATTGACACTGAGCAGGCTGCTGTGTCTGCGGTATCTAGAGTAGTCTGCAGTGCTGTGCATGCTACCGGCTGGTCCCCATTAAAGATGGCTGGAAATTGTTCTTTTTGTTTGTCTGGCAGGTGTTCAATAAAAGCACTAAGTTTGCCATAAATCATGTGGTCGTACTTTGCCATTAGAGTCTGATGGTTTGCAATCTGAAATTGTAAAGTTGCAGAAGAGTATGCTTTTATCCCAAATAGATCAAGTCTCTTCCAGTCTTTGTTGTAAGGGGTAGATTTAATCATAGAACCATAGAATATCAGGGTTGGAAGGGACCTCAGGAGGTCATCTAGTCCAACACCCTGCTCAAAAGCAGGACCCATACCCAATTAAATCATCCCAGCCAGGGCTTTGTCAAGCCTGACCTTAAAAACTTCTAAGGAAGGAGATTCCACCACCTCCCTAGGCAACGCATTCCAGTGTTTCACCACGCTCCTAGTGAAAAAGTTTTTCCTAATATCCAACCTAAACCTCCCCCACTGCAACTTGAGACCATTACTCCTTGTCCTGTCCTCTTCCACCACTGAGAATAGTCTAGAACCATCCTCTCTGGAACTACACCTCTCAGGTAGTTGAAAGCAGCTATCAAATCCCCCCTCATTCTTCTCTTCTGCAGACTAAACAATCCCAGTTCCCTCAGCCTCTCCTCATAAGTCATGTGTTCCAGACCCCTAATCATTTTTGTTGCCCTTCGCTGGACTCTCTCCAATTTATCCACATCCTTCTTGTAGTGTGGGGCCCAAAACTGGACACAGTACTCCAGATGAGGCCTCACCAATGTCGAATACAGGGGGACGATCACGTCCCTCGATCTGCTCGCTATGCCCCTAATTATACATCCCAAAATGCCATTGGCCTTCTTGGCAACAAGGGCACACTGCTGGCTCATACCCAGCTTCTCGTCCACTGTCACCCCTAGGTCCTTTTCCGCAGAACTGCTGCCTAGCCATTCGGTCCCTAGTCTGTAGCTGTGCATTGGGCTCTTCCATCCTAAGTGCAGGACCCTGCACTTATCCTTATTGAACCTCATCAGATTTCTTTTGGCCCAATCCTCCAATTTGTCTAGGTCCCTCTGTATCCTATCCCTGCCCTCCAGCGTATCTACCACTCCTCCCAGTTTAGTATCATCCGCAAATTTGCTGAGAGTGCAATCCACACCATCCTCCAGATCGTTTATGAAGATATTGAACAAAACTGGCCCCAGGACCGACCCCTGGGGCACTCCACTTGACACCGGCTGCCAACTAGACATGGAGCCATTGATCACTACCCGTTGAGCCCGACAATCTCGCCAACTTTCTACCCACCTTATAGTGCATTCATCCAGCCCATACTTCTTTAACTTGCTGACAAGAATACTGTGGGAGACCGTGTCAAAAGCTTTGCTAAAGTCAAGATACAATACATCCACTGCTTTCCCTTCATCCACAGAACCAGTAATCTCATCATAGAAGGAGATTAGATTAGTCCGGCATGACCTTCCCTTGGTGAATCCATGCTGACTGTTCCTGATCACTTTCCTCTCATGTAAGTGCTTCAGGATTGATTCTTTGAGGACCTGCTCCATGATTTTTCCGGGGACTGAAGTGAGGCTTACTGGCCTGTAGTTCCCAGGATCCTCCTCCTTCCCTTTTTTAAAGATTGGCACTACATTAGCCTTTTTTCAGTCATCTGGGACTTCCCCCGTTCGCCACGAGTTTTCAAAGATAATGGCCAATGGCTCTGCAATCACAGCCGCCAGTTCCTTTAGCACTATTTAATGTGGTACTGTCTTCCATGAGCATTCACAGCATCCACAACTATAGAATTCAGTGAGGAGTACAAAAAAGAAAAGGTCTACCTCCTTGGACAGCATGTAATATTTTTTATCGGCCTCTTGCAAGTAGGTCTTATGGAGTCTGGTGTTTGCCAAATAACCTTGGTGGGATCAAAAATCGCCTTGTTGACAGGAAGGGCGATTTGTGATGAGGAGGCTATATGTAGGATGTCTAATAGTTTGTGATGTGACTCTTTCCTCCTCGAGGGGAATCTGGTGAGGTCTTGAAAGAGTTTTAAATCATCCACATTCTGATGGTGAAGATGAGGAGATATTTGTTGGTGGGGTAACATCCCTTTCTAATCTAGGCTCCTCCTCCTCAAAAGTTTGCTCCTGTGGTTCTGGGGCTCTAGAGAGAGAGGCCGAGGGAGACTGCTTTGCTCTCTCTCTCTCTCTAGGAGACACTGGAGGGCCTAGATGGAAGATGCCTGTAAGCTGTCCAGGGATCCCAGTATGGCCACGGGGCGGAGGAAACGGCATGGGTAGTGACACCTACAGGTGTCCATACCAGGTGGGTTGAAACTCCAAATGTGTTGCTCAGATGGGCTGTGGTGTGAGGCTAAGGAGACGATGTCATCCTCCTCACTATCTGCCTCTTCACTGGAGAAGAATGGGACTGACAGGGAAGCTGGTGGTGAGTGTCCCAGTGACAAATGTGATCCTGGGGATTAGGATGTACTTGGAATTGGAGCATTGGTACGAAATAGTGGAGATTCTGGTATCTCTGTTACCAGTAGGTTCCTGGAAAAACAAAACTCCTGCAGTATCACAGTGATGCTCGGTACCACTAGGGTTTGCTGCTGCTGGCGGCAAGTCAGTACCCAGAGAGATATCTTTGGGGTGACTGTTGTTCAGGAGGAGACCCAAGACAAGATCACAGGCCAGTCTGAGGGAACTATCCATCATTAGCAGTTTAAGTTTTAGCTCGCAGCTCTTCCTTGTCCTGGCCTTTTGGCAGAAGGTGTACTTCTGTGTATGGTGAGCCTCTCCGAGGCACTGAATACAGCACGAGTGTCAGTCACTAATTGGTACTGCCTCTCTGCAGGAGAGGCAATGTTTGAACCCAGGGAGCCAGGCATACCCCATGATAGAGAGTGGTCCCCAGTGAAGGGCACAAAAAAATGTGTCAACAATGACAGGGAGAAAAACGAAAGTATAAGAGAAAGATGTTTGTTTTTTTTAAGAAAAAGAAAATGGGAAAAGAGAACAAATGGAAACTCTACTTAGAGACTATAAAGAATGGAAACTCTACTGTCAACTACAAAAATACAATGTAAACTGAAATTTGAATTGAACTGCTGATCGCTCTGTCTCAAGCCAAGGGTGGTTCACCCAAGCAGCACTGGATAGCCTTGAGGCAAAGCACGAGACAGGGAGAGCACATGCATTGGCCTACCGGACACTGCTATCTAAAATCTCCGATCAGAGGCACAGCAATGCAGACACACCTACAGTGGAGCATATGGGCCACTACTCAAAGAAGGATATGAGGTTATCTTTTATAGTACAATCTCTAGGGTTCTCTTTATGCTGTACCCTGGACTGAACCCTAATAATGAGACATCCAGGATGTTGGATTGTTATATGGCAATTATGTAGCCTGCAGAACTGAATATATGTTATAAAAGTAAAACCTGCATTTTTGGTACTCAGATCCAGATAAGCAATTATTTACTAAAATGAATCAGAAACTTCTGAGGAAGAAGACTTACAGGAGTAAAAACTGGAGTTTGATTAAGAGGTTTGCTTATAAGATCTTATTCTCTTGGAAATTAAGAGTTTGTCTACATGGTGTAGCATGCTAACTAACATGCTGTACTCTCACCAACCTGGGTAGACCCTGCTGGTGTGCTCTAAAAGATACCTAGTTTGTGTTAATGCAGTCCTAACATAGTCCTGCTAGGACTATGTTAATGTAAACTAAGTACCTTTTAGAGCAGGGGTTCTCAAACTGGGGGTTGGAACCCCTGAGGGGATCATGAGGTTATTACATGGGGGGGACCCAAGCTGTCAGCCTCCACCCCAAACCCTGCTTTGCCTCCAGCATTTATAATGGTGTTAAATATATAAAAAAGTATTTTTAATTTATTCCCTTGATATTATTATTATTTCTATTAGCAACTGCCAACTGTTCCACCACTAAAAGCAAACAAATATTGAGACAAATGAATGTTGTGAATAGCTATACTCATGAAGTGAACCATTAATATGCTGAAAACTGGAGTCACCTATTATCATTTGGCCAGCTGCAATAAAGGCGACCACAATGCAAGAAGCTTCACATTCTCCCATCAACGTTCTCAATAGTGAACTCAAGTGTTTGCAATCTCTAAACTAAGAGATAATTCCATTATTTCAATCTGCATGCCAGCTCACTCTTGGACATAGTTTCAGGACAGACGACATACTATGTAAAGATATCCCAGACTGTAATTAGTAGGGTTAAAGATAAGAGTTCTGACCATCCATCAAAAGATGGATTATGATGGAGCACTACCCACAGTTTAGCTGGTATCTCTCCAAAGTTGAAACTGTAGAACAGGGGTTGGCAACCGGTGGCATGTGAGCCGATTTTTACTGGCATGCTGCTGCCAGCCGGGGTCTCGGCTGCCGGCCCCACTCAGCCCACTGCCTGCCTGGGTGAACGGAACCCCAGGCCGGCAGCGGGCTGGATGGGCCGGCGGTCGGGACCTGGCTGGCAGGGGGCCAGGTGGTTGGAACCCCAGACCAGCAGCGAGGTGAGCAGAGCCGGCAGCCGGTATCCCAGGCCAGCAGCAGGCTGAGTGGGGCCAATGGCTGGGACCCTGGTGCTGGTCGGGTTCTGCTGGCTCCTGCCAACCGGGGTCCCGGCCTCCAGCCCCGCTCAGCCCGCTGCCGGCCAAGGGTTCCGGCCGTCGGCCCCTTGCCAGCCACGTTACATAATAATAGTTAATTAGTAGTTGCATATTCTGAAAAAAACTATTCCTGAAATATGTCTCTTTGGTCAAAAACTATAAACCAAAATTAGGACTTTTAGCTTAATCTGAAAAACTAACTGAAATATTCTACTTTAAACAACATGATAACCCTATGTACTGTATAACTATTTACATGATTCTGCAACTAAAGGAAATTTGGTTGAGACTTGAAGGTAAAAACTCAAACAGGTTTATCATAAGAAAAATTCAATCCTGGTTTTAGACAACATTTAGTTTTATACTCAACTCAGTTGTTGCATTTTTGACAACTCGGATGTTTTTATGATGGAAGTTAATATTTAAACACATCTCATCTCTTATTACTGTTTATAATGTCACTCGTATTGCTAAGAAACCTTCTTTTTTGGCAACTGTTTAAGAATTACTAGTTATAAAATTCTGCGCAAACAGAAGTAAGCTACAGTCTAAATATTTAGTAAGAGGTCACAGAAATTACTTCAACTAATTATACATTTAAAGCAGTTCTTGAAAAAAAAATAATTTCCATAGACCATGAAATGACAGCAATTGTGTTTCAAGGCAAATGTTGAACTTTATTCCTAAACAAATGTCTGAACATAATAGGGCATGAATTCTGAACTGTTAAACAATCCTTGTACAGTTTACAGATCTGAACTATAATATTAATTAGAAGACCACCTACCTTGTGACATTGCCTATTCTAACAAATATTTCAACTATAAACATTATTCACCAATAGAAAAAAATCTCATAAAAAGCTAGAGAATAAGTTAATGGTCCAATTATAACACTGAATTTATTAACAAAACAGTTGCTTTAAATAATTCTAGACATGGTCTTTCACAAATGATAATTGAGATTGGAAATGTAAAGACTTATTAAAAACTTGAGTGTCTATGGATATTCCAGTAAAAAATGTTACTCTCTGATTCTTTTTTGATACAAATGCCCAAGATTGAGTCTACTTGCTAAAAGTCTTATTAAAAAAAACATCTCTATTGTGTTCTTCAGAAGCACACTGGACTGAATAACAAATCACATGACTATACCATTGATACCTCAACTTTTTACTTCTGACTCTGAAGATTCCATTAAGAAACAAAAAGCTAGAAAAGCTTTAGTATTTGTGATGTCAAAAATTGGCATCTTACCCAAACACTTTATAAAAAAGCTTCTTCATTAGTTTAAAGTAGGTACAATTAAAAGATAATTTGAATGTAGATAGAATGTGGTGGACACAGACAGCAGGGTATTTGCCATCCTGAAGTAGTGTCTAGTTTTCCTTGGTTAAAAACAAAACAAAACTTTTTTGGGGGGGGGGGGCAGAGTGGTAATTTGGCCTGCATTAAATTGTTATGATCAGGAACATTATTTGGATCTCCTTTGACTTTGTAAATCTACCATCTGTTGCAAAGAAATTAAACAAAAAATAAAGACCACTGTTTATACATTGACCCTACAATATTTTTGCTTTGATGCTGCAAAGACAGCCGGTCAGCAGAGGAAAAACACAAATTAACTATCTAACCATAATCCAAAAACTAAACTAAAGCGGATAACAAGAAGAAAGTGAATAATATAAACTATGTACTGAAGCAAAGAAAAAAAAAGTAAAGTTTTCCATATACAGTGGCACAATAGGAAAAGAAGTTGTAATTTCAAGCATCTAAAGAGAATATTGCAAATGAAGGGAGCACAAAACAAAAGAAGAAGAAATTCGATTATAGGCAAATTATTAAATGTAACTAATTACATTAAACAAATGTTCTAAGAATATTTAAATATAGTGGAAAAGTCTGAGTTGGAATGATATATTTCAATTCCTCTCTTGGTTGTTTCATTATTCCAGGGGAGGGCAAACTTTTTGGCCCGAGGGCCACATCTGGGTATGGAAATTGTATGGCGGGCCATGAATGCTCACGAAATTGGGTGTTGGGGTGTGTGATGGGGTGCGGGCTCTGGCTGGGAGTGCAAGCTCTGGGCTGGGGCAGGGGTTTGGGGTACAGGGAGGTTGAGGGCTCCGGCTGGAGGTGCGGGCTCTTGAGTAGGGCTGGGGATGAGGGGTTGGGGGTGCAGGAGGTTGCTCCGGGCTGGGATGGAGAGGTTCAGAGGGCAGGAGGGGGATCAGGGCTGGGGAAGGGGTTAGGGTATGGGAGTGGGTCAGGGGTGCAGGCTCTGGGCAGCCCTTACCTCAAGCAGTTCCCAGAGGCAGCGGCATGTCCCCCCCTCTGGCTCCTAAGTGGAGGCGCGGCCAGCTGATTCTGCATGCTGCCCCGTCCACAGGCGCTGTCCCTGCAGCTCCCATTGGCCACAGTTCCCGGTCAATGGGAGCTGCGGGGGCAGCACTTTGGGCAGGGCAGTGAGCGGCGACCCCTGGCTTCCCCTACGTGTAGGAGCTGGAGGGGGGACATGATGCTACTTCCGGGAGCCGCACGGAGTGGGGCAAGCCCCCGACCCTGCTCCCCGGCAGGCGTGCCAGAGTGGGGCAAGCCCTGGATCCTGCTGCCCGGTGGGAACTTGAGGGCCAGATTAAAATGTCTGGAGGGCTGGATTCAGCCCCCAGGCTGTAGTTTGCCTACCCCTGGATTAGTCTATATCATCTGTACACATTCAGAGGGTCAATCAGTGGTTCATACTATGCACCTGCACATAGAAGTAAGTGGATGTAAAGCACCACCCCACTCTCTTTGTGTAGGCTATCCACATTGCATGTCACAGCATGAAGGAGACAGAAGCTGCCATGGGGCTGCTATCCCCTTTCTGCACACGTGGACGAGAACCTTGGCTGCCTCCCCAAATATACCACCAATACAGCTTAGCCGGTACAAAGAAAGAAATAACCTGTGCCATGTAAAGGGCTGGCACAACTTATTGGACACAAAGGGAGACTTTTGGAGCAAGGGGGATCCAGGGACCAAACCGTGACTCAAAGTCACAATTTGGTTTGTGCTGTGCACCTGAGTCAGCAGAACTATACGCTGCACCTTACTCAGAACTCACGGTAACTCCACAAGCTAGCCCATAATCAGCATTCATTACTATAATGTTAATTTTTGAAAAGTGACTTGGGATAGACTAGTGCATCAGTGGTATCAGATATAGGATGACTTTCTGCTGACTGGAAGCCAGGAGAGGTTGTGAATGGAATTTCCACTATTAGGGAATCTTTGGCTCCTGAGTTACACTGGCAGAACCCAGTGCTGAATCTAGTCCATCATCAATTTTGTTGAAGTTTTTAATGATAAATTATCAAAGCATTTTGTTTTGATAAAGTCAAGGCACTTTGCTTCCACTTTATTGGTTCAACTATTGTAGTACGTCTTATTATGATGGGTTTTGAGCTGCCTGTAATAATTTGTTACTGTTATATATTATATCTGTCTGATTGTTGAAAGGATGTTTACTGTATGCATATACTGAGATAACTTATCAGAGGGTTGTCAGGAAATGCACCCAGAAAGGAGGGTGGCTCCTGCTATGCATTTCCTAGCAAACACTTAAGACACAACTCAAGAGCCTTCTGTTTTGAAGAGCCACATCCAAGATTATGCTGAGATCCCCAAACTGGTTTAACTAGGCACAGAACAGTAAGACTGGATAAACAGGGTCAAAGAATGGGAACCCAGACTCTAAAGGCTGACGTTTTCGGGCAAGTTAGACCTATTGAGAGGATGGTTAGACTCCAAATAAGATAAACTTGTGTGTAGGCCTTTTGTTGTGTTCAAAAGCTTTTCTTTTATGTCATGCTTTGTTTGTGCTGTTACAATTAAACAATATTTTGTTTTAAGAAGGTTGTCTTGTGATTCACCACTGGTCACAAGCTCCCAATGGGAAGAACTGCAGGTATCTAAACGCAGTCTGCCTTGTTGGGATGAGCCTGGTTGGTACACCAGCTGCTGTATCTTAGCACCTGGTCTAAGAATGGGAGAATGGCAGGTTTCTAGGAAAGTAAAGACACGAGCATGAACCCTGTAATTGTGACATATATATTATAAAAATTGAAACAAAGCTCTTCAACCTTAATTAAATGAAGTACTTCAACCTTATCAAAATGAAGCACTTTGATAAGATTGTTTAGATATTTCTGAAACAAAATTGGTCAGAAATTTCATTTTGAGGGGAATCTCAAAAGTTTGACTTTTTGTTCAGATTTCTGACAAAATGAATTTTTGAAATGTTAGCATTTTGCATGGAATGGAAATTTTGAGTTTTAACAATGTCAGTAATAGAGCTGGTCAAGGGCTGCAAGATTGTGCCCCAAAAGCAGGGCTTTTCTAGTCTTAAAAAAAAGTGATCTTAACTTATCCTTTAAAGGAAACCAGAAGTGATTACCAATATTTATAACAATTTAGGACTAGAACATGACTGTCCCTTATACACATGCACAAAAAGAGTGGTAGAGGAATTGTTTTGTCTTTATGTTTCAGTGGAATTATTTGAGCATAAAATTAAGCACATTCATAAACCTTTGTAGGACTACAGTCCTGCAAACAGTTACTCTTGGTGTGTATTTATTCCCGTGAAGAGTCCCTTTGAAATAAACGAGGCTACATGTGGCAGTAACAATTTGCAGGACTGGGCCATAAAACCCAATCTCCATTAATGTGGTTGACTCTAGTATTTTTGTTACTGAGACCTGTAATTTCACTCACACTTCCTAGCAGAATGTCCAATCTGATAATGTCAATTTTAATATAGTGAATGCTGGTCCCATTGGAATAGATGACATAATAAAAGGCATTCACTTTTCTGGTAAAGTAAATTAGATTTTATTTTAAAGTAAAATTTATCACTTGTTTTCAACTTTATTATTTTAATAGATGTGAATAGGATTGGGGAGGAGAGACAAATAAGCAATATAAATAGATGAACCTTGATCAGTTTTTATACTCATCAAATATTGTAGCTTTGATTCTAAAATTGCTTCAGAAAATAGATTAATGAAAGTAGTCATTCACATAGCTCTAGAAATTCATACCATAAGCTATTACATTTTTGTGTTCACTTACCTGAAATATTTTTCAAGACTGGTGAGATCACACAAGCCTACATACCAGTCCTCTACAATAAGATCCATCATTGACTTCCATTTTTGGAAAATCAAGCTGTTAGGACCAAATCTTACTGTTCTTTCTCTGTATGCAAAACATCCATTAATTTCCACTAAACTCCTGTTTATTTCAATGGGACTTTTGCCTGAGTAAGAACTGAGCAAAGAATATAGAATTTGATATTAGTCAATAAGAGTCCCATTTTAAAATGCCTCAATTTATGTGCCCTCAATTATTTGCATTTGACATTTGAATTATTTAGATATTTAACTACACAATTTGCAGGCACAATTAGTTATTTCCGTGTCTCAATGACAATGATTGTATCTTAAACAAATGTGCCAACAGGTTTTGTGGATGGATTTATTTACAGGGACAATCAAAGGCTCAGTTAAAGCCAGGCTGAAATTTGGTCCTAATGGCCCAACTCTGCATTCCTTTTCCACTCAAAACTTCCACTGACTAAAATAGAATTTTTTTGTATTTGGCCCAGGATGATTTTTTTTTAAAATGTTGCATTTCTACACCATTATATGTAGGATGTTGAAGTCCCTAAGTTAAATATATCTGGATGTTTTATTATTAGCCCCAAACATAATGTTAAGCTTTCTAATTACTTCAATCCCAAAAAGAGTCTTAGAGAGTTTTAAAGTCTCTCTCTGCCATACATTCATATGGGACTTTCTTTTCCTGTTCCCTAATCTACATTATAGGACTGTTAAAAATTATAGCATATTATTTAACTAGTAACTTTCTTTTTTTAATGACAGGTTTCAGAGTAGCAGCCAAGTTAGTCTGTATTCGCAAAAAGAAAAGGAGGACTTCTGGCACCTTAGAGACTAACAAATTTATTTGAGCATAAGCTTTCGTGAGCTACAGCTCACTTCATCGGATGCTTACGCTCAAATAAATTTGTTAGTCTCTAAGATGCCATAAGTCCTCCTTTTCTTTTTTTAATGTAAGCCATTTTATTTTTGCTTTTAACGATTTAGTCTTTAAGAACATAAGAACAGCCATACTGAGTCAGACCACAGGTCCATCTACCCAGTATCCTGTCTTCCAGCAGTGGCAAATGCCAGATGCCCCAGAGGGAATGAACAGCACAGGTAATTATCAAGTGATCCATTCCCTTTTGCTCATTCCCACCTTCTGGCAAACAGAGGCCAGGGACACCATCCCTGACCATCCTGGCTCGTAGCCATTCATGGACCTATCCTCCATGAATTTATTATGAATTAGTTCTTTTTTGAACTCTATTAGAGTCTTGGCCTTCACAACATCCTCTGGCAAAGAGTTCCATAGATTGACTGTGTTGTGTGAAGAAATACTTCCTTCTGTTTGTTTTAAACCTGCTGCCTATTAATCTCATTTGGTGACCCCTAGTTCTTGTGTTATGACAAGGAGTAAATAACACTTCCTTATTTACGTTCTCCACACCAGTCATGATTTTATAGCCCTCTATCATATCCCGCCTTAGTCGTCTCTTTTCCAAGCTGAAAAGTCCGAGTCTTATTAATCTCTTCTCATATGAAAGCCGTTCCATACCCCTACCATTTTTGTTGCCCTTTTCTGAACCTTTTCCAATTCCAATATATCTTTTTTGAGATGGGGTGACCACATCTGCACGCAGTATTCAAGGTGCGGGCATACCATAGATTTATATATTGGCAATATGATATTTTCTGTCTTATTATCTGTCCCTTTCTTAAAATGCCCAACATTCTATTTGCTTTTTTGACTGCTGCTACACATTCAGTGGATGTTTTCAGAGAACTATCCACAATGACTCCACGATCTCTTTCTTGAGTGGTAACATAAAATGATGGGCTCTAAATTAGCTATGTATAGTTGGGATTATGTTTTCAAATGTGCATTACTTTGCATTTATCAATATTTAATTTCATCTGCCATTTTGTTGCCCAGTCACCTAGTTTTGGGAGATCCTTTTGTAGCTCTTCGCAGTCCGCCTGGGACTTAACTATCTTGAGTAGTTTTGTATCGTCTGCAAATTTTGCCACCTCACTGTTTTACAGATCATTTATGAATATGTTGAGTAGGATTGGGCCCAATACAGATCCCTGGGGGCACCACTATTTACCTCTCTCCATTCTGAAAACTGATAGTTTATTCCTATCCTTTATATCCTACCTTTTAACCAGTTATCAATCCATGAGAGGACTTGCCCTCTTAACCCATGACAGCTTACTTTGCTTAAGACCCTTGGTTGAGGGACCTTGTCAAAGGCTTTCTGAAAATCTAAGTACACTTTATCCACTGGATCCCCCTTCTCCACATGATTGTTGCCCCTCTCAAAGAATTTTAGTAGATTGGTGAGGCACGATTTCTCTTTACAAAAACTATGCTGACGCTTTCCCCAACAAATTATCTTCATCTATGTGTCTGACAATTTTGTTCTTTACTATAGTTTCAACCAGTTTGCCTGGTACTGAAGTCAGGCTTACCAGCCTGTAATTGCTGGGATCACCTCTGAAGCCCTTTTTAAAAATAGGCATCACATTAGCTATTCTCCAGTCATTTGGTACAGAAGTTGATTTAAATGATAGGTTACAAACTACAGTTAGTAGTTCTGCAATTTCACATATGAGTTCCTTCAGAACTCTTGGTGAGTGCCATCTCGTTCTGGTGATTTATTACTGTTTAGTTTATCAATTTGTTCCAAAACCTCCTCTAATGACACCTCAATCTGGACAGTTCCTCAGATTTGTCACCTAAAAAAAATGTCTCAGGTTTGGGAATCTCCCTCACATCCTCAGCCGTGAAGACCGATGCAAAGAATTTGTTTAGTTTCTCCACAATGGCCTTATCGTCGTTGAGTGCTCCTTTCAAAACTTATCATCCAGTGGCCCCACTGGTTATTTAGCAGGCTTCCTGCTTCTGATGTACTAACATTTTTTTTTGCTTTTACTTTTTGTGTCTTTGGCTAGTTGTTCTTCAAATTCTTTTTTGGCCTTCCTAATTATATTTTTACATTTCATTTGCCAGAGTTTATGCTCCTTTCTATTTTCCTCACTGGGATTTATCTTCCTCCTTTTTGCTTCTTTTACTTTGTTGTTTAGCCACGGAGGCACTTCTTTGTTTCTCTTACTATGTTTTTTAATTTGGGGTACACATTTAAGTTCAGTCTCTATTATGGGGTCTTTAAAAACTTTCCATGCAGTTTGCAGAGATTTCACTTTTGGCACTTTTTTCTTTACAATTAACTGTAATAATTAATATGTACTTTTGGTTTCCATGCAATTTTTCTTTAATTTATCTCATGAAAATTTCAGCTCCAGATCAAAGCAGCCTGGAGATTCCTGGATGATGTGGCCTATCATATGAGCTGTGATACCTGTAAAATTCTTCGATCATCCCTCAGGTCCATTTTGTCTGGTACCTTGTACTAGATTCACAAAGGGACCTACCCGTCTGCCACTTTTGGTGCCTAAATTCCAGATTTAGTTACCACGGATAGTCACAAAACCCCTGCTGTCAAACTCTGTAAGCTCCTAAATTCACCTAGCACTTACATTTTCACCATAGAAGTTCCCTAAGCTTATGTTTTGGCCTATGGGCATGAACACTGCTGCCTCCCTCTGGATGTCCGGATGTCTAAGTCTCAGTGTGAGTCATGATCTGGAGAAAGATAGGCATTCCTCCACCTAACTCACAAGTAATGCCCAATCTGGTAGGTGTGCTCCAATCACATCTAACTCCACACAAAACAGGTTGGGCTAGGGGAAATCTCTCTTATAACTTTTAGCCAAGTGGCTAGTGTATTCACCTGGGATGCAGGAGATCTCCAGATCAAGTTCCCCTTGTTACTGATAAGGAGAAAGGATTTGAACAGGGATCTGCCACCTGTCAGGCGAGTGCTCTAACCATTGGGCTGTAGGATAGTCTAAGGTGGGTCTCTCTTCATCTCTTCTGTTGAAGCTGTTCCACTTTGGATAAATAATTAGAGTCACTAGAGCAGGTGGACTGAATCCTGGGTGAGTGCTCTAGCCCAGTGGTTCTCAACTGGGGATCTGTGAGCCCTTTCAGTGGGGCTGCTGCATCTGGCAGCTGAAACCCGGTGCCACGAGCCCCAGCACTGAAGCTGGGAGCAGTGCAGGACTGAAGATGATGTCCCCTCCCCCCCGCGCCTCAAAGCCAGGAGCAGTGCAAGGCTGAAGGCAGCATCCCTCCTCAACCCCCTCTGAAGCCGGGAGCAGCGCAGAGCTGAAGGCGGCAGCCCCCTCCCCCGAAGCCAGGAGAAGCAGGGGTCTGAAACTGGCAAACATACAGGTTTTGATGAACTTCCAGTAAAAAACAGGCAAGGTTCAGTCAGAAACCTGCCTGGTTTCCTCCTAGCTCACTTGATGGAGTTCTGGGGAGCCAGGGCTTCCAGGGTCTGCCACTCTGGGGCAGCCCTGCCAGGCAGATTTCCCCAGGGCCCATGACCACAGGACAGCCTCGCCATTGAAACTACATCGAAGTTGGGGATTCCAGGGTTTCCAGGATCCATAGCTCCAGGGCAATCCTGAATGGGCCTTAATTATTTTTGCTGCTGGGTGATATGGAAGAGTGTTAACAGGTGAAATAGTTTACAGTAAGAAAGTTAGCCTTTTGCCATTGCAAGGATTAAAAACAAAAAACCAGAAATGTAATGAAAATTGGCCTGGCGAAAAAGCTGATTATCATCAACTCTCAGACTTTCTCAGCTCCCATGTGCCTCTCATCCTCTATCAGCTCTCTAATATCCACACTCACAGAATGTTATTAATATCTTAGATAGAATATTAAAACACTTTGGTATGAAAGTAAAATGACAATAATGAAAAGCAATGTAATTACAGACCTATGGAAGCTTGAAAACTGATTTTCAAAAGTGAAAATGTGATTGTTTAAAAAATATATTTTTTATTCACCACCACAAAATTAGCTTGATTTTATAGAAAATTATGTAAGTTAGACAAGTATATTTCATCTGTACAATGTAGTGTTTTTAAAAAGTTATATTAAAAATGTAGATCAGTAAAACTGCTCTCTAACTACAAATTGCTTTAAATCATCATTTCAAAGTTAGTGCACCATATCATGACTTACCCTGTTTCTGTAACACGATCCAGTCACACACACCCAATCTCATACAGAGTGCAACTGTATAAGTGTTCCCCTGCTAAAGAACACAGTTGCAGGGTGCTGGCCTTAAATATTACATCAGTTCATATTGAAAGAGTTTTGTGAATGACTCTGTCATTTATCAAGAGAAAAGACTTACAGCTGAATACTGATTAGGATTTTTATCTTTTGAGATCCTAAAACTATAAAATGCTTTTATGAACAAGGTCTCTTCAAATGTGATTTTGCATGTTATATATTATGAAAAGCAGCAGAGAAATATCATATTCAATTGACCATAATCTATCAATAGATAAAAGTATACTATTCCTATCTTTCTCTCTGTGTAGTACGTGTATCTCAGTATGCTATAATGTCTGTGCACTCTATTAAGTACTCTGCTGGTTTGTTTGTTTTGGCAGTGTGAAAATATGGCTGTGAAAAATGTTTCCATATCCATGCTTCAGGCATCAAGAGAGTATTCAAATAGTGATCAGAGACACTGATATCAATCTACATGAGATAGCACTGATCATTAAATTTAAACCCATAGAGCTCAAAAGAGGCATCCTGATTACAAAAAAGAAATCATGACAGAAAAAGATTCTGTACTTTATTTGTATCATATGCAGAATTTTTGTTTTGGGGGTTTATTGATTTCATTTTTCTCAGTTTATTTTTTAAGCAATTTTTGAATTTTATGTAGTTCTCCAAAACTCGGTCATTTCCGGGCTTTCTCAAACAGTACTATATTAGGCATACTAGAGAACCTTTAGTGCACACCAAGCAGGGGTCTACGCAAACCACTTAATGTGCAACATAATAGTGAATTTCAGAAATCCTCTTCCCCTCACCCCTAAATCCACATTATTCTGCATGTAGACAAGGCCTCAGATACAAGTAACTATCTCCCGGTTTTTCAGGTGTTTTCCGGATGAACACCAATTTCACTGTTTTTCCCTATGGGGGTGTTTTATCAGAGTTTATCAGTTAAAACAAAAAATCAGAAGTCCTAATCATATGGCAATTTAAACAGCAGTTGAATGGACTTTGACAATAGCCCACAGTGGGCTTTTTATGTTCTGTAGTAAATATTGTTTACTAGGAAATCTACCAGTGAGAACTCTTGACATGTCTCCAGTCTCCCTCGTACCACTGATGGATTAAAACCAACTATTACCTACACATGAACTGTATAAGAATGGTGATGATTGGCTAAACATGATCTCTGATATCACAATGGCCCCACTTAAGAACTATCTGAGCCACTGACCTGACCCTTTATTGTAGTATATATAATCATAAAATAGATGTAACAATCAGTAACTTAATTACTACCTAATTTCTACAAATATAGCCTTATGCGCAAAATTTCAAAGGATTTTAACTATATGGGAATTTTGATGAATCTGTGGTTATCCATTAATAAAATCATTTAGGGAAAAGAAATGATTCATCCAAGACAGTCATTTTAAAATAAATTTTAAGTCAAACTAATTAATTGATTTACTTGTAAATCCACAGAAAATTCATTCTGTACCCAAACAGTGTTATCATTTAGGGGATACTGCATTTTAAAAACATAACAAAGAATCCCTGCTTTGCCTTTTAACTACAAAATGAAACTCAAAATTAAATATGCAGCCACAACCAACATTACTGGCATATTTTAAACAACAGTAGACTAGGAAAAGAATATCCTTAAGGCCAACTGTGCAACCTAATGCTGGTGAGCACTTACTCATATGAGTATTCCCACAATGTGAAGCTACCCTTGTAAATAATCACCAACAAGAATAATGGTTCCTTATTTCGGCCCTCAGTCTGTGCTAACTAATTTTGTCCTAGCAAGAATTAATCTACTCCAGGCTTTGTTAGGGGATAGAGGACTTTGTTTGATGAGCAAAAATAATCTTTTCTGTTTATCAAAGCTTTAATTTTTTTGTCATTATTTAGCAAAAATTTACATAATGACAGAAAAAGGTTAATTTGACAATGTGATGGTATTTTCCTTGGCATTTCGACAAGATTTTTCAAGAAGAAGAAAAGAATTAAAAGCAGCTGAAATAAGTAAACCTTGAATTGATACACTGTAAGAAATATATTTGTTTCTTTTAAAGACGTCATCAATTGATTGCAGATACTGAAGCTGACATACCATCTTGATTTTTAAGTTAACTGAAGTCTGAAAATGTGCCTATGCAAATAATGTTTTATCACTCTTATGTCACAAGGTTTTATGGCATTTCAGAGCTGTGCAATCTTGTTTACACACTATTAACCTGCGCACATTCCTACATTTTTCTAATGTGAAGAAAAAGTAAATTCCAAAATGCATCCTTGTGTGCTATAGCCAAAGGATTTAAATCTCTTATTTTAAAGAATTCAGGTCCTTCTTCAGTTGACTGGTGAATGACACCAATATTAAAGTTTTGATAAGTAATATGTTTCAGAGGAACATTTTTGATAAGTAATATGATATACTCTGAAATGACCAACACATATATAAGGCAGCCTCCAGTGAGACAGTATGGAACTTTTTAAAAGAGGGTGCATTTTGGTTCATAAAGGCCCCATTCACAGGTTCACAGAGTCCACTTAAATCATTGGGAGTCATGCAGCTAGAACTATACTGTTTTGAAGTTACATCTTTATTGATTTAAATTTGAAAGCTTGTCATTTTTTTGAGAAACAAAATACACTTGACTAGAACAGACACATATCTTAAGCCTAAAAGAGCATTCTTGACTAGGGTCTTAAACGTTTGCTAACACAAGTAATATGAAAGTTAGCTCTGTCCTACAGAACCACGGTGTAAATTATTATTATTCAACTGGACTATGGCATTTTATACCTGCTGAGGATCTGTCCTTGACGTTTAAAATTATTCTATTTCCATCTGGACTTAAACTCAGCCTGTTTTTCAGACTAGATTTTCAAGATGAGATCTCCTTAGATACAAGCAAAGCACGTCACGAAACATACTGAGAGAGCAGTTTACTGCACCCTCATTAAATTGACTTAAACCAAAATATTGCCTTACATTTACTTTAATTTTAATATTTTTTTCACAAGAACTGAATCCACTGAAAGTACAATAGATCTTTCAAATGCACACACTCTACAAAAGAAATGGATGTCTCTCACCACCTTTTTAGCCAAGATGTGATAGGAGAATTTGGGATAGATGTAAGACCATGAGGTTCATCCATCATCTCATTCGAAAACAAGTGAGGGAGGCCATACCACTGAGGCACACGCTTTAGGTGTCCTATAGAGCTCTGAGCTGCAACATGGATATTGTGTCAGTGCAGCAGTGACACAATATTTATTAGACTGGAGAATAATCTACAGAACTGACTTTATAACAGTATTTTTTTAAGAGCAACATTAAACTAGGACTACATTTCACCACCACACCAGGTCACTGAAGATATGCAAAAGCTGAGGGTGAAAAATTGCTCCTTTGAAAAGTACACATATTTAGCATTGCACATTCTGTAATCTGCTGTAGTTATGGGTTTACTGTCAGGGACACTGGTGAATCATAAGTATGACTCATCCTGTGTTTATCGCAAACTAGCCCACTTTTTGATTTTGAAGTAATCAACTGTAATATGAGGGGACGGTTGAGGCACTGGGAAATATAATTTCCATTACAACAGTCTCTGAACCATAACTTCCAGTTCTTTCTATAATTCTTTATGGTCAAAATTTTGAAACCCAGGTGCCTATTGTGAGACACCTAAATAACAACAACTACCACCTGTTTTTCAAAGGTGCAGGGATCATTGGGAGTGGCAAGTTCTTAGCACCTCTTAATATCTTTTAGTTAGCAGATATGGATACTTGCTGCACAAATGGAAAATTAGACTCTCTAGTGTGCAACTGTGATCACCCAGAGCAGACCATGGAACATATAACAACTAAATGCCCAATTCACAAATACGAAGGAGGCATCACAGTGATACGCTCTGCTACTCCTGATATAATTATCTGGCTTAATCATTTCCATGTAAAATTATAGTTGTTGCTCTACATCAGCCATATGAAGAAGAAAAGAAGAAGAAAAAAGGAATGCAAATGAGAGCTTAAGTCCCTACCGCAGTTTTATTTTGAGTCTTGAGATATTTGATGTTTTTATTTAAGTCCTGAATCCTGAGGTCATGTGATTACATGAGAATCTCATCTTGAATATATTTCTAGACCTTGTGGTTGCAATCAAAAGCTTGAAAATGGGAACCCTGAAGGAGCAAAAACCAGAAAGCAAATACAAAGAACCTAACATTTATTATTTTTAAGCCAATCTCATTTTTTTTAGGCATGGCTCATAATTTTTTATCACTTGGGGTTGGTAATATTGTATTAAGGACCCAGAATTGAACACTTCGCCTCAAATGTTTTGGAAACAAAAATCTCCTGAACACATTGAAATATAGTTAGAGTGGTCAAACTGAGTAACCTCTACAAGGGGTGGGAGGGATAAAGACTTTGCAGGGGACCATAATTGTGATATATGCCATTTAGTGCAATCTGCTGTATTTCAATAACAGACAAAGGTAAAGAGAGGGAGCTCTTTGTGTGGCAAGGATCCTCCTTGCCAAGGATAACTTACAATATCCTGGAAGGTGGATGAAATCCTCACTTCTAAACAATCTAAAAAACAACACTGGTTTTGCACAGCACATACAGAGGTTTTTAAGTAAGGACACAGATTGTGAGCCGAGTCTCCCTTCTATGTCTCTCTCCTTGTTTCCCCTGAGTGCACATGCTCCCCCTCTCTCACAAGCAGTCCCTAATTCCATGTTTTCTCCATTCTTGAATATTCCCTTTCATCTCTCCCCCGCCCCCCTGTGTTTTTTCCTGCTTTCCCCCATCTTGGTTCTCAATTCCAAGATGACTTTTTCTTTCTCACACTTTCTCTCTCTCAGGGACTCCACTTTCCTCATTCCCCTGTTGAGGCCTGGTGACAAGGGTTTTTCCCTTCCACGTTCATCCTTTCTTGTATGTATCCATGGACACCAGAACTACAGCAAAATCATACTAAAAAGTATCAGTCCCACAGCCTTGTCTCTGGGATGGCAGCTTGAAATGTGTGACTGTCTTACCAGTAGAAGCAGTAAGGCTAGAGCCAAGTGCATAACTCCATTTCATGACAAATTTTGAGGCGCTGAATTTTGTTTGTGTTACACATTGGAACAAAATCAAAACCTTTCAGAGTTTTTATGGAAAAGTGTGTGTGTGTGTGTGTGTGTCCGTCCTTCTAACCCAAAAACCTCCCGAAGAAAGTTTTGTGGAAACCTGTATGTTTCTGTGATACGTTTCAGCTTTGACAAAACAGCATATTTCACTGAACCTCATTTTTATAAAAACATTCCTACTAGCTCTAACCAGGGCTGCCTTCATGGCTTTAATTTTTGGTGTCAGTCAAAAGATTCTCCCCCTCTGGTATGCTTATGAATTTAGATAAGCTATCATTTTAGAGCGATGGCTTTGTTTTGGAGTTTTTCCCAAAATCTGTCCAGTTGCTGGTAGCACTTCTCTGTCTCTCAACCAAATGTCTCTCTTTTACCTACAAATTTCTCTCTTCCCTTTCAGCCTTTGTTTCCACATCTTACCATCAGCAGGAGTAGGGAAGTAACAGTCAACACATTCACGCCTGCGATCTGGCCCAGCAGCACTTTCCTGGTCACAGGATCAGTTTCAAACTACTACTGCTGCTTCAGAGCACAGGTGGACCCAAGCTGATAATTAACTGTAAAGACTTGGTTTTACAGCCTACAAAATGTTTAGTCACTTGTGCTTTGGTAAACTAAATTGGTAAACATTTTAATATGTGGTAGCATTTCAATTACTATTACAATACTTTAAAATCTACTGTTATTTTGTTTAATTTCAGTGTGAGACACAAAGTCATGATGGAGAGACAGCATGAGACCTGCTTTTACCAGGACAAGCTTTGCAGCTTCATGCATTAGAATTCATAGGTAGTGTTTGCAAGCAGGCAGGTGACAGAGGAATTAAGAGTTCACTGTTTAGGTGTTTTTGTAAATACGAATGTAGCCTCTGACAGTCTGGGCACTTCCAGGATGTAGCTCCCACAGAGAGCAGCACAGAGGCAGAGACTCTCTGCCTCAGCAGTGCTGGAGTGGGACGCATCTAGTCTGTGGGGGCTACGGTGTCTAGCAAGTGTGAAAAATCAGGACGGGGGTTGGGGGTAATAGGCACCGATATAAGACAAAACCCCAAATATCGGGACTGTCCCTATAAAACCAGGACATCTGGTCACCCTAGTGGGGGCTGGACCAGGACTTAGGCTTGGTTTTACAGTATTGGTATGTCAAGGTGATGAACAGAAGGCCCCATAGAGCCTTCACTGACCTGTCTCTCCCCATCCCTCCCGAACGGAGTCTAAGAGACCACGAGACCAGAGGGAGAGAGCCTGCTGGGAAGGAGGCTTGCATATTGCTCCAGTTGTGTGTTGGTTCAAAAAAAAAAGTGGGTAAACTAAGCTAAACTAAACTCCATATTCCCCAAATGAGAATTGGGAAAACTCCATTTACTCACTTTTACCCTCGACTATACTACTGGGTTGATCTCTACAGCTTTGGGAGGAGCAGCTGTTTTGACTCTCTCCGTGGGAGAACAGGAGGAGCAGCAATTTTTTCCCAGTCAAGAGGGGGCCTGACACTGATCCAGAGCCCCCTGCTCCTCTACAGACAGTCCAAGCTCCAAAAAACTGGCACACATGGGGGCTGAAAACCAGTAGAAACCTAGGCCCCCTCCACTGCAAGCCAGGGCTTGATTCTTCTGTGGACACCATCCAGCTGGATGCGAGAGCTGTCATCTCTAGACCGAGCTGCCTGCCTTACATCCTGACCTCCAGTTCCACTCTGATTAGCTCTGTGTGAGGACAGTGACAGATGTGAGTCCTGGGAAGCGTGAGGAATTCAGAAGACTATATTGAGATGTGCCAGACAAACATGAATTTTTGGGACAATAAATGTTAAGTGGGGGAATTCCTGGGAGTGGGTAAGTGGTAAATGCAAATTCCACAACTCTCATTATGCAAAAAAATAAAAATCAACCCCAAGGAAAGGGACCTTGACTGGTGATTATTACCTGTCCACAGAGACTGAAGATCAAAGGCTCAAGCCATATAAAGAAATGGTTGAACTATCCAGTCTGGGTTCCGGTTTCTGATCTGAAAATTGACATGGATTTGTACCAACAGGGTAAACCCAAATGGGAGGTTTGAAAGTCTGATACCTACCAGAGCCCTAGGTTGGAGTTGGGGTGACCTCTGTTAAGCTTCCAGCATGCATGTAGGTTATTTTATTGTTTTTATAGGTCTTCTCTGTAATGCTTTTACCCTAAGAATAAATGTAGCTTGCTTTGTGAAGGCTGGTTGCTAACTGGTGTACACTATTAGAGCCCCTGGACAGAGGTTAACCACAGGCACTGGATCCCGCTCACACCTGCTGAGGAGAGTCAAGTGCAGCAGGACAGTAAACCTAAACCCCTGGTCTGGAACGGGAAAGAGATACGGGTCTCTGCCTGGATAGGTGACAGCTAAGAATGGAACCCTTAAGGGGGTGCCCTCAAGGAAGACGTGGGGGAAGGAGGTGAGGGGAAGTTGCTCAGTTAACTCTTGAGATTGTGACAGGGACTCTGAGGAGAGGTGAGAGTTTCTTATTATATTGATTTTGTTGTGGGCTATCAGTTGTTGCAAGATTGGTTGGGGCCTTGTTTAGTTATCATCCCTGAGACCTCTGCCTGTTCCCCTATACTTTTAATTTATCCCTCTCTTGCCCAAGGAATAAACTTTATTTTTATGTGGTTGCTGTAGCAGTTTGGTAATATCCAAATGATAATCAGGTTGTTAGTCCTTTGTACACCCGGTCACTAACTGGAACACTGGTCGCTATGTGCACAGGTCTCATTGGTCCTAAAGGGGATCAGGGAGGAGAAAGGAACAAGGGACTCCATCATCTTCAGGGATCAGAGGTGCCTTTGGAGAGGACATGAAAGATACTTATTCAGGTTGATCTATTACATTTCAATAGTTCACAGTATTAGCTACTAAGTGACAAGACCGCACAATAATATTGTTTGAAAAAACATGTTGAATACCCTCCTGTGAATCACTGATGCTGTAATATCCTCTCCGTGCATGTCTAGCAAAGGAAATAGCAAAGGCAAGTTATGTGGCCTCTCAGGGTTTGTTTACACAGGGATAAAAGATCTGTGGCCACGGCTGCCCTGGGCTCAGGCTGCGGGGCTAAAAATCGCTGCGCACACATTCAGGCTCGAGCTGGATCCCAAGCTCTTGGACCCTCCACCCTCACACTGTCCCAAAGCTCAGGCTCCAGCCCGAGCCAGAACACCTACAAAGCAATTTCTCAGCCGCAGACTCTGAGCCCCCATAAGCTTGGTTTTTTTTATCCCTGTGTGGACATAGCCTCATACATAGCTGCTGCTTCTTCACATGGTAAATACAATCCAGAACAATCCTGCCAATGCTTATGCATATGCCTAACTTTAAGCATTAGATTCACGTGCTTAAAGTTAAGCACATCCATGGTAGCAGGCTTGGGGTCCAGGCTGGCTCTATTTTTTTAATGTGTGTTTTAGCATACAAATCATTCCATTATTGAGTTATCATGAATCCCTCTTTCAATATTCAAACACTAGGTCATACATATCACACTGAACATTACAATAAGACTATCAGAGTATTAGGACAAAATTTCTAACAATGAGATCTACTGACCTGTAACCTCCCTAGAGAAGTGACAGAAGCTCCCTTGCTGGAGGCATTTGGGGACCAGAAAACACAGGAACAATTCTGCACTGTCAGTTGTTGTGAATATAATTCTATTGATTTTAACAGAGTATGACAATTTGTAGCAGCTGAGATCTGGTCCTCCAATTCGAGTTCTGCTCTGACTTTGTCCTGTGCAATTCTGTTGACATCAATGGGATTACGTGGGGTGTAAATTTGATCCAGAGGCCACTTTAGCCTAAGAGGTATTTACATCATAGTAATTTATAAATAACTAATGTCTAATGAAGTGCTGTAAAGCACTTGGTGCATTGTTTCATAAGGTCTTTCAATGGTTTTGAGGGCAAAACCCACAGGCACATTTCCGGCAAACCACAAATTTGGAAATGCAACTATGAAGCTTTAGCTCACTTCCAGAGGTTGTGAATTGCCTATATCTCTGCCTTGTCACCAGTAGTGTAGTCTTTTTAAATGAGCAAAAAGATGTATTCTATTTGAAAAAATAATATCAGTAGCTAACAGAGACAGTGTACTATGCTTGAACACTCAGTTTAAACTAACCATGTTCCCTCAAATCCAATAATATTTTAACTGCTTATTTCTAGGAACTTCAAAACACACTCTAACAGCTACAAAAGAAAGAGCATTCATATATTTCTCCATATTTAAAAGAAAAAATGTTCATGTCATAAATATAAAGGGAAGGGTAAACCCCTTTGAAATTCCTCCTGGCCAGGGGAAAGCTCCTCTCACCTGTAAAGGGTTAAGAAGCTAAAGGTAACCTCGCTGGCACCTGACCAAAATGACCAATGAGGAGACAAGATACTTTCAAAAGCTGGGAGTAGGGAGAGAAACAAAGGGTCTGTGGCTGTCTGTATGCTGCTTTTGCTGGGGATAGAACAGGAATGGAGTCTTAGAACTTTTAGTAAGTAATCTAGCTAGGTACGTGTTAGATTATGATTTCTTTAAATGGCTGCGAAAAGAACTGTGCTGAATAGAATAACTATTTCTGTCTGTGTATCTTTTTTGTAACTTAAGGTTTTGCCTAGAGGGGTTCTCTATGTTTTGAATCTAATTACCCTGTAAGGTATCTACCATCCTGATTTTACAGGGGGGATTTCTTTATTTCTATTTACTTCTATTTTTATTAAAAGTCTTCTTGTAAGAAAACTGAATGTTTTTTTATTGTTCTCAGATCCAAGGGTTTGGGTCTGTGGTCACCTATGCAAATTGGTGAGGCTTTTTATCCAACATTTCCCAGGAAAGGGGGGGTGCAAGTGTTGGGAGGATTGTTCATTGTTCTCAGATCCAAGGGTCTGGGTCTGTAGTCACCTAGGCAAATTGGTGAGGCTTTTTACCAAACCTTGTCCAGGAAGTGGGGTGCAAGGTTCTGGGAAGTATTTTGGGGGGAAAGACGCGTCCAAACAGCTCTTCCCCAGTAACCAGTATTAGTTTGGTGGTGGTAGCGGCCAATCCAAGGACAAAGGGTGGAATATTTTGTACCTTGGGGAAGTTTTGACCTAAGCTGGTAAAGATAAGCTTAGGAGGTTTTTCATGCAGGTCCCCACATCTGTACCCTAGAGTTCAGAGTGGGGGAGGAACCTTGACAGTTCAGTATAAACTTAAAGAACTGTGAAGGGAGCAATATTTAAATAAACCATTAAATCACCACATTTTCAGGCAAAGACAACCTTTCATTACACAAAGCCTATGTTTTGTATATTCTTTACTGCCCATAGTTGATTCTGCATTTGAGATTTCAGTGGAACTACTCGTGTGTAAAGATAAGGCAATAAGCATTTACAGGATTGGGGCCTAACCTTATTGAAGTGCTGTATGAAGTAAATTGCTTTGGATGCATGAACAGAGCAGTCTTGTCTTCATGAACAGCAATGTGTACGGTTTCGTAGTATGCATAAAAAAACTAGTTCAAGAAGCAGATTAAGATATAAACATGTACAAGAGTATGCCAGCAACAGCATTTTATCCTAACTAAGCGTAAAACCACTGTGAGAATTCCAAACAACCACGAAAAAAAATATCGAAGGTCACCATGCACCAGTTGTTCATTTGGAGGAACAAAAAAGGCAGATACCAGATGTTGATAAATTCTCACTTACTGAATTTATTAACCAGATGCGGAAATATGCTATTTGCACTGCATGACCATGCATACTGAACAAGTGGTTCAACTCTGCTTTACTTTCCCTCCATGTTACATAATCCAAACTACTTACATCATGCAAATACATAACAAGGTTTTGGATCCTGTTAAGCCATGCATGAAATTTAACAGCATAGTTATTTAGGTACTGAAAGTGAAAAGATAATAAGGAAATGAGATACGTTTAAGGGCTAAACAAGACAGATATAAATCATGATTATGAGATGGAAATGTTTCTAGCATGCAGTTCATTAGATTTATAAGCTATTACCATCACATCACTGCTTTTCTGTGCTAGAAACATAAATTCCTTATTTGAGAGCTAGAGTCAAACAAGGAGCCCTGAAAGCAGGGAGAGAGCAGAAAGAAAGAACAAATTCGTCTCTGATCCATTCAACCGAGTTAAATACCGATAATAACATAGTAGAAGTTGCTGTACTTGCCATATCTGCAGTCTATCTCAGTAGCAGCTGTAGTGTGAAGCCATGAATAAAGAAACTTAAAAGTATAGAAATTATGCATTTCTAAACTGGGAACATAAATAAGCAAATATTTACTGATATTGGCTCAAATAAAGCCAATGATACTGTGTCAGACTGTAGTAAACTTTGGCACCATATAATTATTGTGATGTGTCAATGTGGACATAATCCATATATTTTTATTACATCATAATAATTGTTAAAAAAAGTTCTCTCTTCAAAAAGACACAGACTGTAATCCTGCTAGCACTGAAATCAAATGGGAATTCTGTTGTTAATTTCAATGGGAGAAGCATCTAGCACATACTATGTTCAAGATATTACAACTATCATTTTGGAAAGAAATTGTATAAATCTACCTTGGATTCCTATAATAAAAAAAAACTTGTTAGGCCAGTTTTTCAGATGGATGCAAACTGGTGTGGCTCCAGATCTGGCCTACTTTCTTTTGATCAGCTGAACCAATTTATATACCAGAAATACATCGATCTCTACCTTTAAACTGTATTTCCTTTTTCTAATTATGGAGTTCTAAACTAGTTACAGGGAAAATAGCCAAGTTACAACAGAATAATGTGTTTACTAATATTAGTAGTAATTTTATATGTTGAACATCGCAGATATAATAATGATAATAAACTCCAATTTGTGAATAACTGCAGGTGCTATTCATACATAGTATGAGTTTATAGCTAAACTTAACCTACTACAATTTGGATAAAGAGGAAAAACAATACTTTACCAGGGACTAATGCCAAATTTATTTTTTAAAACAGAGCACAAAATGTGTACACTGAAATAACATTAAGTACTTGACATAATATCATAAAAATGAGGAAGATCTATAAACTTTGTGATTGTTTACTCCTTTGAAATGGAAATATGCATATAGTAGGAAAGGTAGCATTGTGATTAAGGTGCTAACCTGGGACTCACAAGACCCATGTTATATCCATGGATCTGCCTCAGACATCTTATGTGATTTTAGGGAATCAGCTAACCTCTCTATACCTTAATACCCCCATCTGTAAAATGGGAGTAATACTTTCCTAACTCTCAGTTGTTTAATATGGTCAGATATTATGGTGATGAGTAGAGCTGATGGAAATTTGGAATTTCCATCCTGTGAGAAATTCTGATGTTTCAACATCTGTTCTTGTCGTGAATTGGGATGAGAAGCTGCAATTTTTCATGAAGCAGATTTCAATTTGGAAATGGCAAAAAGTTTTGTTTAGACATTTTTGATGGAAATTAAACATTTTTATATCCCCAAAATCAAAAGATTTTGTTTCAGTCTGCTGAACTGACCCCAAATGCTTTCTTTAGAATCAGTTAATCATTAAACTGCATTTCCCAATTGTGGCACACTGACTCATAACAGTTATAGTTTAAGAGCCTGATACCCCAACTCTCTCCTATGCACCACACAGCTTTGTCAGAGGGAACTCCATGTTGCATTCTGGGAGATGTAGTTCTCCAAACAACCTAGCCCATAAGAAAGCATGGGGGTCTGAACTAGAAATCCCATTAGGCAACAACATTCTAATAGAGAAGTGTGATTTAATGTTTTGTGGAACTGATTTGAAACAAAACATTTGCCAATTCAACAAACAAAATATTCTGATTTGGATCAAAATGACCCTAACTAAAATATATCTTTTTGATTTTCCAGAGAGAAACATTTAGCAAAATTGAAATTTTCCTGCATAAGTTTTTGATTTTGCTACCTGAATTTTCTGTATTTCAGAAAATCATTCTGATGGAAAATCCCAAACTAGCTCTAATGATGAGTGCCAGAGGGAAACCTAGGCATATCAAATAAAGTGTCCCAGAGCTAGCTATACTTCCGACCCTTTCTCTGGTCCCTCTGAGTGCATCTGCACAGGAGTAGACCTTGTGCCCTTACCTTTTATTGGATGGAGTCCTGTAATTCTCCCATTCTTAGACTGGGTCCAAGGCTCTAATACCCTGTATGTCAACTTGTGCTTGCCCAGCAGGTCTGACTGGTTAGGATACTGTGATACTTCCCCATCAGGGCTTTTGAGAAACAGTGAATACGGTGACCCAAAACAGCCTTTTAAAACAAAGTATCGTTTAATCTTAACAGTAGGGAAAAAAAGATAATTTAAGAGAAAAGGTTTTTTTATATAATACTAATAATAGGTCCTCCTGCTCGACTATTGTACACCAGAACCCAAACCTGTGGGAATCTTGATCTCAATCTATTCCCCTTAAGTCTCTCAGACAGCTGTCCTTGAGGAAACGCTTTTCAATCCAGCCAACCTCCTTCAGGATGTCAAGCCAACCTCCTTCAGGCCAATTGTCCTTCTGTTGTCTTTTAACAACGCCCCCCGCCCCCCACTCCACCCCCGCCACAGGGGTTTGTTGAAGCAGTTATTTTGAATCATTGTCTTGCCTTCCTGCTTGTTTTTTCCTACAGCCAGCTATTAAACTAAACCAACATTTCAGACATGCATATTATATTTAGTAATTATTACAGAGCTGCTTCAAATCCATCACATATGGTATATGGCTTTTAACTCTAAATTTCCTTGATTTTGAGGCTTAAACCAGATTCATTGGACCCAATTCTGCTTTGAAATATGCAGACAACTCCAACTAACTAGATGGCGTGCAACACCTACTACCATAACTGGATAAATATTTCAAACAATTGCTACTTTTTGTCGTTTAATTTACTTTTAGATGTGTTAGCTGTAACCGTTTTATTAAAAACGGATACAAAGGAAAATGAAACTGCATTTGAGATGTATGAGAATAGATACAATAGACTGATTTTTCATTAACTCACATTAGATATGGCTAGCCAACATAATCTCCTTTTTAATAATGAGTATCTGTAATCTATAGAAGTCCATAAATATTCTCTAAACCACCAAACTATTTTTTGTTTTGTGTTCCGGTAAAAAGTCAGTCTAATACATATGCTTGTACGTTGGTTCAAGACTGTGACTCTCTATGTATATCATATTACAACTTGGTACATTATTTTTAGAGCTCTGTTATAAACTCGATTAACAGAGGTAGTCTAAGATCCTTAATTATAGTAGCTCTCTCTCATAATGGATATTTATATAAATTACAAACTTTGTAACATCATAAAAATTAAGTTTGCAGAGTTCATATTAGAGCCCAAGGCATGAAATCCACTCCACACACATAAAGCAATATGTATAAGCATGTATACAAGGATGCACATTTGAAATGGACCACCCATATGGACAAGCACTTGAAGAAGAAGCATAAATGTATTTAGAATCTAAGCAGGTGGAGAACAATGTCTAAACTCAGAGTCAAAGTGAGGAGCTGCTGCATAATCCCATCTTCACATCCAGTGGCTTATTTTCCTGTTCATGGGCTGAAAGAGCAGTCACAACACCTTAGCACTGATTGCATGGGTGCCCTGAGTCTGCACAAATGTAGATCTGCAGCTTCTCCCTAAAATTATCTTGCATGCTGGCACCGCCTAGACTGGTTCAGAGCTACCAGTTCCCTGTGCAGCAGCTCAACCAGCTGACCCAGAGCACAGCCCATGTGTGGCAACTCCACATCAGGGATGAAAGCTGTCCGCAAACAGGGTATCTTCATGTCATATGTACACCCTGAGATAAGCATTTCTGTCAAAGGATAAGCTAAATAATGTTTAGTGATCTTTCTTAAAGAAAAGTTTCTCATTTGAAATTATATTTAAGCATTTCTTGATGAAAAACAAAAACATTTGTTCTAAAAAATGTGACAAAGATTGGCTATAATTTCTTTATTTTCTGTACTGAGCTATATTATTCTATGATAATGTGGTATGTGTGCACTGAAAGCCTTGGACTTCGATCAGGAATAATAATCAGTTAATAAAACAGGAATCTCACCAAAATATGCGTTAGAAGTAGCTGGTTCTCACAAACAACATGAACACCACCACTGAAAAATTTAAACTTTAAGTTTCTACTTTTCAGTGTATGTAGAATATCAATATGTTCATTCAAATCTATTCGCAGAAACATTTGGGAAAGACAACATATGTAAATATTTTCTTACCGGTAGATCTAGGGACTATAGACATTTATACAATAAAATTTCCTCTTTTCTTTCTGATATTCTGTGTTCCTTTTTGTGTGTGTCTTACGTATAGGCTTGGAAGAATTCAACTTTAAAATAATTTGGATGGATTTATTTTAAGCATCTTTTCATCAATTAAAATATTCACAGCTGAGGAAAATAAACATTGATATATAAAAAGTTAAAGCTTTAACTGTTAAAACACAAATTGGCAACATCACAGCTCTAAACACAAGAAGTAAATATCCTTAACTGAAACTCTAATAAGTTCTTGAGCACCATTTTTCTTAGTTTTCCTATCTGTACATTTCAGTCATCATCAATGGAAATCATTTTAGTTGGTTTGTGCATGTTTCATGAAATCAATCTTTACCAATATTTACTGATAAAAATCTAATCTTTCCAAGCCTACTTATGAAGTAGGTACACCTGCAGGCATTGTTGATTCAATAGATGACTAATGTATTAAATATATATTACTGTTCCTGAATCCTATAGGAAGTGAAAGAGAATGTAATTCTCTAAAGCACTGTGAAACAAGAAAAAATGCTCTATAAATCAGTAAGTAATATTTAACATACCAATGACACAGAAAGGATGATCTCAGGGTAAAGCACTAGCATGGAACTCGAGAGCTGTTCCAGTTCCCAGCTCCTCTACAGACTGTGTGACTTACTTAAGTCATTTGACATCTCTCTACCTCAGTTTCCCACCTGTGCAATACTCTCTGCCACCCTTTGCCCGTCTTGTCCTTTCAGACTGTTCAAAGGGGCAGGTACTCATAGACTCAGACTCATAGACTTTAAGGTCAGAAGGAACCATCATGATCATCTAGTCTGACCTCCTGCACACTGCAGGCCACAGAACCTCAACCACCCACTCATGTAATAGACCCATAACCTCTGGCTGAGTTACTGAAGTCCTCAAATCATCATCATTTAAAGACTTCAAGTTACAGAGAATCCATCATTTACACTAGTTTAAACCTGCAAGTTTAAACCTGATGTATTTATAGAGAGCAATCATATCTCCCCTCAGCATTCTTTTGGTTAGACAAGCCAAGCTCCTTGAATCTCCTCTCATATAATCAGTTTTCCATTCCCCAGATAATCCTAGTAGCCCTTCTTTGCACCTGTTCCAGTTTGAATTAATCTTTTTTAAACATGGGAGACCAGAACAGCACACAGTATTCCAGATGAAGTCTCACCAGTGCTTTGTATAAGGGTACCAATACCTCCCTCTCTCTGTTGGAAATACCTTATCTGCCTCCTAGGACTGCATTAGCCTTTTTTCTCAACCTCATTATACTGGCAGCTCACAGACATCCTGTGATAAACCAATACAGTCAAGTCTTTCTGCTCCTCTGTCACTTCCAACTGATACATCCCCATCTTATAGCAAAAATTCTTGTTGTTAGTCCCTAAATGCATGACCTTGCACTTTGCACTATCAAAATTTCATCCCATTTCTATTACTCCAGTTTACAAGATCATCTTGTATGACATTCCGGTCCTCCTCCATATTGGCAATTAGGTCTACTACTGTACATCTGTACAGTGTGTAGTATATAATTGCTATACAAATGTGGGGGAGAGGGGGAGGAAGGGGAGAACAACCAAATCTCACAATTTACAATAGAAATATTCCTCTTCCATGAGTGACCACCATAATAATGTACTTCAGAGTTTAGTCCCTGGCACTCTCCTCTGTGTCATCCCCAGTGGCCATTTCCTGTCTGAATTCAGTCTTCTCACTGCTATGCAGATGACATAAAATCTACATCCATTTTACCTTCTTTTTGCCTGGCTTCACCAGGGTAATATCATTCATCAATATATCCACTATTTTGGCCTCCCTTTTTGATTTATCATAACTGGCAGGAACTTAAGTGTTCACATTGATTCTGAACTCTCTTTTGCTTCCTACATGTCCCAATTCCTAATATCTCCACAACACAGCCCACATCAAATCGTGTTTCAACTATTCATCTTCCAAAATATTCCCTTGTTTGTGCTCTCATATTTCAATTGGTCCAAAATGCAGTTGCTTATTTTATCACCTACTGTAAATAAAAAAAGAAATACATCTCACCCATTTTCCAGAATCTTCAACCACATCCTGTCCATACCAGAAAGCTAGTATAAAAAGTGCCTCTTAGGAATCAACATTCTTTGTGGTTCTTAGCCATCTAATCTCTAATACCTCAACAATATTTCCGAGGTTTCTCAGTCTTAGGCTTCATTCTTTCCCCAGTATATTTGTCCACAAAGGAGGATAGCTCACACAAACATCTTTGCTTCTAATCACTTGAGTTTTTATCTCATACATATGGCTTCTCTTCTTCCTGATGTATAATGATCAATAAACAAATTTCTAATAAATTAACCACATTCTCTTCCTCATGCCTTGCCCAGCATTCAATTATTTTCCATGAAACTTGGCCACTGTAGCCCTTTGCAACCTGACTCCACATGTACAGATTCTACCAGATATTTTTATTTGCTTGCATATGCTAATCTATTAAAATCCAATATGTAATTTCTGTCTGAATGACTGTGATGGGGTGGACCAGGCCCAAAGGTCTCAGGGTTTTGCCACACCCATCCCAGGAAAGGAGCAGTAGAGAGACTCCAAGCAGGCTAGAGTGGCTGCAGGGGAAGCAGCCAATCAGAGCCCAAGAGGGACACATACAAGGAGCTACAGGCATTTGCTGTGTGGAGCTGGATAAGAAAGGACCCCACGCCTGGCTGGCTGAGGGAACTGCATAACAATGGACAGCTAAGTAGGGGCAGGGACCAGGGGAGGGAGAGGCTCCTGGCTGGCTGCTAGGACTAAGCCAAAGACAGTTTGCTAGCAGCGACCGGGGGAGCAATGAAGTAGCTCCTAGCTGGCTGCGGACTCTGAGTAGGTACTGGGGCTGTAAATACTGTTTAAAAAGTTAACTGTTTAAACTATTAAAATTGTATCATTTAACATGTTAACCAATTAAAGGGAGAAGGCTGCTGCTCCAGCTGGGGGTTAACGGTTAGGGTGAGTTAACTGGTAAGACTACTGCTTACCAGTTAACCATTTAATGTTTTACTTCCCTAGTAGGAACTGATCCTGGGGAAGGCTGCAGGAAGATAGTGTTTCCAGGGAGGACGCCCTGGAGATACAGCCCCATACCAGGGCTGGACTGGTTTAAAAAACATGGACACATCCAACCAGAGGGGGTGCTCATGAGAAGAGGATGCTGGCCCCATTACAGTGATGCTGTACAAAAATAAGTAAGTGTCAAAAGTATCACACAGAGTAAAAACCCACACTTCTTCCCATTTTTCATCTTTATATTAATTTCGTTAAAGCTTCTGAGACAAATCAGAAGACAGAACAAAGCACATTTTAATACATAAAATGAAATAGTACTGGATTATAGAAAAAGATGAGTCTCATGCTTGTCAACGGTTACCCATGATAGCTGATGAGAAGCAAAGTTCTGGAGGAGGCCAATAGATCTTTTAAATCAATTGAAGGCTGTGAACATGCCAAATCTACATATGGAAGAGTACATAGTGCAATTTAAGCACAGATATCCTTTCTCAGCTACCTCTGTGTTTTATATCTGGTGGTCCCTGCACCAAAAACAGCAATACAGCTGGGGAGCTATGGAGCCCTGTATGGATTAGAGAAAGACTTGTAGTAGAAGAGGCCAGCTAACAATTGAAGAAAAAGGTATTAGATTTTCAGCATATATAATTACGTATACATAATGCATTTTATATAATAAAAATACATACATCAAAACTGAAAAATCCTTTAGTTTGTTTCATGACAACTACTTTCTACAGGTGTTTGGTCTAGGTTTCTAAAAAAGAAAGTCCATTACAATTATTGACATATGCTAAAAGTCAGTAAAACAGCCTTAGGGCTTCCTTAAAATGTTAAAAGACGTTAACCTGAGTTTGTTTAAAGTTCAGAGGATGTGGGTATACAAAATATTATAAGCAGATTTGCAATCGTTGTTGGTACTTGTTCAGGAAATTTAACTATGGAATGCTAAGGGCATGTTACCGCAGATTCTCTCTCTGTGTATTTTTTTCAAAAGGAAAAACCAAAACTATTGATAAGAAATCTTCAAATCTGAATATCTTTTTAAATTAAGTACAGAAACTGCAGCAGAAATATCAGAGAAAATCCAAGGTTGTGTCCCATCAAGTTTAAATTATTAAAAGCCAATGCCCACGCCTCTTTGTTTTATTATAGAAATACTGTGTGTATGTGTGAAATAATACCACAAATGTCTTGCTGTCAGCTTTAAGTCACGTCTCTCTTTAACACACACCTTACCATCAACAGTAGAAGAATCCCATCACTAATTCTGAAAATGCTTCTAATTAAGAAGGTTGACAAAAAAAAAAAAAAGAAAACCAAACAAACAGAATTTAGGGACTGATCTAGAATCATAGAATATCAGGGTTGGAAGGGACCTCAGGAGGTCATCTAGTCCAACCCGCTGCTCAAAGCAGGACCAATCCCCAATTTTTGCCCCAGATCCCTAAATGGCCCCCTCAAAGATTGAACTCACAACCCTGAGTTTAGCAGGCCAATGCTCAAACCACTGAGCTATCCCTCCCCCCGAAAGGTGAAATTCTGCTACCATCCCTGGGTGGGCTCGAACCACCATCCTTTCAGTTAACAGCCGAATGCGCTGACCCAGTGTGCCACAAAGACACATGAAATCGTATTGAAATCAACTGAAAAATTCCCACTGACTTCAATGGAAGTTCAATCAGGCCTATATCAAAAGGCAATTTTAACAAATTATGCACTGTGGCCCAAAGCTTCTCTCTGCATCTCTGTGCAGAGAGGAGCCTGCATCCAGAAAGTGAAGCAGGGCATCGTATAGATTAGTGCTGCCTTTGTGGAATTCAGCCCCTTCCCCCAAAACCTGCATGTGTCCCAGTTCTGTGGATATTGAGAAGGCCGGCTGGTGATTGACGCACCAACCAAACTCCAGCAGATTCACTACTATCTACAGTAACTTTCAGTATTGCCACTCCACAGTTTGGAATCATCGTCTTGAATGGGAGTAGTTGAGGAGCCTTAGGCAAAGATTTATTTACTTGTTTAATTAATTTTTGGGTGGGGAGGAAGGTTGTTGGAAAAGGCCCATTAAATAGTTAAGCAATATTCCCATCCACTCTAATGTTTATGGTTATGACCTATCTTTCCTTCTCATTATACAACATTAATGTTCCATCACATACAAATGATGGGGCACGAGGGGAAAGGAGAAGCAGTCAATCACTGAAAGTGAGACTCATCATCAGGCATTAAAATTAACTGCTTATTCCAGATTAGTAGTTTTAAACAGGAGTAAAGAAGTCTGGACTCAGCAGCTTTCTTTCCCATCCAACATAAGTTCATAATTTAAAAAAAAAAAGGACTGAATTAGTATTTAACAATAATGTGTTCATTTTTAGCGTTTTAAAACATAGTATCTGAACCACATCAAAAGTATTTCAAGAGTGAGACACATGAGTCAAATTGGAATTTAAATATTTAATTACAATATCCCTGTTAAGTTTAATTTTATAGTAAGAAAAATGCATTAACATTTTCTATTATTATTATGACCTATTATAACAAAACATGCTCAAATACCTCAACTTCATGTTAAGTCTTTGATCTGTAAGATTATTCCTGAAATGAAGTCATTATATCCTAATTGAGCTCCATCACAATTTAACCTTACAATAAACATCTTCTTCAATAAGAATTCTTTAACATAAAGCTTAGAAACACTTGGCTTCTGAAGATAATTGTCCTTATAATAAGGCCAGAGCATCTTTGCAGTTCTGGTTGAGATTAATAACGTAAAGTATTTAACTTCAATTTTATAAAAATAAATTATTTTCCTTTGATTCGGACTAAACCATAGGCCCCAATACCACAAAGCACTTCAGCTCATGCTTAACTTTAGGCACTTAACTTTAGGGGTGAACTTAAGTAAAGCTCTTTAGCACATACTTACATGGTTGGCTGAATTAGAGCCATAATGAATTCAAATGTTAATATTTTAAATGCATGAAAAGAAACAGGCCCCAATACTGCAAAGGTTTACATACATGCCTAATTTTATGCACTGCTAGTTATGTCATAGTTCAAGGCAACTACATCTGTACTTCCCCTCTCTGGTCCACCAAAGGCACCCACTGTAGACTCCTAGTTCCTCAACCGTCACCTCCCTTGGTTGCAGACCCACATCTCTCCCCTTCCTGAGTGATTTTTTCAGGCTGTACAGTTCTTGCCTATGCTGTGATATTCCCAGTCAGCCAGCATGTGATAAGATTATGTCATTGAAGTCATGGAAACCATGACTTTCAGAGACCTTTGTGACATTTTCCACTTTAGCCCTGGGGCGCTGGAGCTGTCAGCCAGAGGGAGCTCGTAGCTCCCAGCCACCATGGGCAGGCCCTGCAGCTCCAAACAGCTGAAGGCGGTGGGGGGGACCTCGGTGCTCTCAGCCACCATGGGTGGAAGGGAACCCTGGAGCCATAATTATTTAGCACAGTTATTTTTAGTAAAAGTCAGGGACAGGTCACTGGCTTCTGTGAATTTTTGTTTAATGCCCGTGACCTGTCCGTGACTTTTACTAAAAATAACCGTGATAAAATCTTAGCCTTATTTATAAATAGTGTAATTGCCAGCAGTTACCACACAGCTCTTTAGAAGCAAGTCCATTTACTCTTAAGGTGAAAGGACTGCAGAAAAAACCTATAGAACACAATAAAAAGATCCTATGTAAGTGCTAAAAACTTACCAAGTGTCACTGATCAGCTTTACAAGGCCTCAACAGGTTGAAGTCCTTCCAATCCTTCCCAGGAAGGATTGAAACCCTACCTTGGACAGAAGGTCATATCCATTCTAGATCAGAAAGCAGGCCCCGAGTCAGTTTAAACTCAGGCTACTTACCCAAAACATCCTTTCTTTTTCCATTGGTCTCTGGATAATCCACTCTGAACCAGTATATGTGAGGTGGGGGTACCTCTCGGGAGGTATTTTTAAGGGAATACTCAGTGTGTAAAAATAAACAACTGTCTAAGTGTGCAGTTTTGCGGCTTTAGACAGTACCAAAAATAATAATAATCAATAAGCTTATTTGAATCCAAAATACATAATCTTTTTATATAATATAAATTATTTTGTTGAAAAGATTCTAGTTCAGTAGATAATGTACTGGAGAGGACTCAGTGTGAGACTCTGACACTGAACTTCTGCGTGATTTTGAGAAACTCACACGTTGCCTCTGTCTCTGTTTTACCTCCCAACCTTTGTCTATAAGGTCTAAATAGACTGTGAACCCTTTGAGGCAGGGACTATTTCTTACTATGTGTTGGTACAGTGTGTAGCACAATCTCTACTGGGGCCTCTTGGCTCTACTGTAATACACATAAATAATATTTTGACTTTAGTAGTCAACATTTACACCACTCTGATAAAGTAACAGAGATCTTGCAATAATACAACAAAAATAAAAATTTTAAAAGGGTTAGACTTATTAGTTCTTGGCAGTCACTGCGTTTTCTGATACTGTGTGTGCTGAATAAAACACACATGCACAAAAACATATACAGTGAGAAGCTTTAAACATTTTCCAAAAGCTTTTATTGAATAATCTTTACATGATCGTAGTACAAAAATTCTTTAGAGAGATGTAAAGTTGTCAGAATGTTTGAAGACATGTAAAATGCATCTGCACAGCACATTAGCTACAAAATACAGTTCATCTGAAAAAGACAAATGCAAAACAACAGAGCACTCAGATTCTATGGTGATGGGAGCCATATAAATAAGAACAGTAAAACCTGAAAGATACAAACACCAGAGTTACAGACTTACTGGTCAATCAGACACCCTGAGGAACTGCAAGTAATCAATTAGGCAGCAGAGTGTGCGTGCGCACACACACACACACACTGGAACTAAGGGGTCCAGCCACAAGGGGTTCAGAGTTATGGAACATTTCAGAGTTATGGACAACCTCCACTCCCAAGGTGTCCATAACTCTGAGGTTCCACTGTATGTAGATAAGATGAGACAAAATAGATTGACTCAACGTGGCTTCACAAAGGGGTGCTCAAAGATCTTAGGATAAAAGAAAATCTATAGCAGAAATGTAAAAAGAGAGAGGAGAGCAAGCAAGAACACTCAGAATCATAATCAGTGTATCCAATTCTCCCCATTTTATTGCAAGTTCATGATACTAGGATGCTCCAATTTTTAGGGTCTTGTTATTACATGAGAATTTCAGCTTTCACTAAATAAAAAGGTAAGTTTCTAACCCTCCCGATCACAGAGAAAAACTTGATAACTTGAACCCTAAAGGCTCCAATAACAGAAGGCAAATAAAAAGAACTCAACATATATTATGTGAAAATCTCATTATTTATAAAATCTCATTTTCACACCAATCATGATTTTTTGGGCCTGGCTCATGATTTTGAACACTTGTGAATGGCAATACTGAAGGTATGCAGTGATAAGATTAAGATAACATTATTTTGCTTTTTGGCTAACCAATGGAGTTAAGAGGAGCTTTTACAAATAAAGTATATCAAGAGAAAAAGTTGTACTGGGCAGAAAATAGGTCCATTAATGAATGAGAAAGCAGATAAAAGTCATGACTGAAAAAAAGGCCACGATATTGAACATCTTTTAAAAACCTATCTTCAATCAGAAAAGTACAGAAAAAAATTTGGAGTTGAATAAAGGCGGCAGATCCTGTAACGACATCAGCTTTGTAAAGCTGAACATATACAAAGCAGTTTGTCTGGATGACCTGCGTACTGGGATATTAGGGGAACAAAGGTTTTATCATGTTCCCTGAATTTTACACACCCTACACTTTCCAGAGATTTCCTAAGACATTAGGAAGATGGATCCCCAGCTATATGTTTTGGCATCACTTGTAGGCAGACATTACATTGGCTGTTAAAACAACCCCCCCATCCTCCACCCCTAAAAAAAAACCTCTTCATGGTCACATCTCTCTGTGTATCTGTGCAATCTCTAACAATTTTATTGTGTTTTAATCTTTTATTTCTCTCACGTCATGAGAAAAGAATTTTCTGGCAGAAATTTTTAATTTTAATTTGTGATTTTTATATTCTCTTGAAGCACACATGTATCTCCCATTAAAGTAAATCAGAGTTACACACACACACTGCTGCTAACACAAAGCCCATTGAAGTCAATGGCATGTTTCCACTAACTTAAGTTTTTTATCGGGCCAAGAATCCCACAATCTCTATGTACCACACCAACATATAGAGATCAAAAGATGTACATCTAGATATCCTGTGTATTTACATAAACTTTTTTACTGTAATTCTGAAAGTATATATTAGCTGTGACCCAAAGCCAAAACATTCAAACCTGCATGTTTAACATTAGGCACCATTAGTGGCCTGATATTCACAGATTCATGACTTTCATTGGCAATTGCAGGATCAGGACATATGATCGGATTTCTTCAGTTTATCTGTCTAGGTCCTCATATGGCACCCATGAGGATGGATTCTTAAGACACCAGCTCATTTCCACATTGTGATCCTTGTCCAAGCAGCTGTACTGAACTTTCCCAAAATTTACAGAATTGGTTAATTATAGAGGACAGGGAGCAACTCCATAGTTCAAGATGCATTGTGGTTTCTGTTTAAAGCCAATTTTTCAGATATAATATACAGAGTAGACCAATGTATGAATTTCTGAGGTCTTGAAAATACCCTTTCTTACATGATCAGAATCACAGATTCAAACCACATACTTCCATGTTCTTTCCTTTGAATCTGTGAATTCCATTTGAGGCTAAATAGCTTCAAACAGCTTAAGAGAAACTCCCCTTTCCTCAATTTTTCTAACCAAGTATTTTTGCTCTTTTCATTTGTCAATATATAGCTACACATTCAAACATCTGTTCCTCATTTATTAACATGGTATTACGCTGAAGTCATGCCCAGGCAGTTAAGTACAATTCTAAATAGACATTAATTTGTACAGTATTTACATTTGCTTATACGATATTAATCCAGCTGCAGCTGGTTGGTACATAGTATTAAAGAATTAGGAATACAATTTTCAGAAGGGAAAGTCAGTGAGGATTTAGGATCCCAAGTCACTTAGGCCATTCTGAAATTTTTAACCTAAATATTAATTTAAAGGTCAAAAATATCTACAAAGTGAAGACACCATTACTCTATTTTAGCCTATAAGATATATGGCTATACACGAAACCATAAATGTTTTTATGATGTCTCTATTACAATTTCATACTTCAAAATATTCCACAGATAAAACATACTCTACAGTTTATAAATTGTAAGCAGAGTCAAGATGAGCTCTACCCTGACATCTGGTGGCGAGTTGTGGAAAAGAACTTCAGGGGCTGATCTCATTTGCATAGGCACACCCACCCCGCCTAGATGGTCACTTTGGCTGTTGTAGGAGCCCCAGTTCTCTGTTATTGGGGCAGGAAGAATAAACTGTTATTATCCTGATTATGTGAATCAAGGACAGTGGAACTGTACTTGGCCTTTTGTTATGATGGAGGGACTCACTGTCAACTAAGCAGCACTCGCTAGGCAAGGGTCATGGATTCCAAAACCCAGTGAATTGAGAAAGGCTAGGGGCAGGTATTAATACTTGGTGATATGGGCCCTACATGCCAATTGCACCATCTCCTCTCTCCACTGTGGAATATCAGAGCTAGTTTTGATTCCGCTAGGAGTCTCGTCAGGCTGCTGAGCTGAATTCACTTTGGGCCAATGGTGCACCAACACTGAGGCTCCCCTACTACAAGCTGAAATCACTAAAGAGCTAAAATTACTAAGAGCTGAAATCACTGAATGTTGTGTTAAGCAGTGGGGGGCCTGAAGATATATTGTGGAGCAGTTTGTGAGACGGCTGGAGTGGCTCACGGTACGGCTGGCAGAGAGGAGTAACTGGTGGAGTGGAGCAGTTTGCGGGACGGCTGGAGCAGCTCACGGGATGGCAAGCAGCGGGGCTGGCAGAGCAGAGCAGTTTGTGGGGCAGCTGGTGGAGCAGAGTGGAGTGGAGCCCCCACGGAGAGGTGTAGCAGTCAGCTTCGGACCACGTAAGGTGCCCCTTAAACCCCCCCACCCGATATCCACCCAGGCTGGGAGGTAAAACTCTGCACATAAACTTTCAAACTCTGGGGCTGCACTGACCAGGGACAGAGACTTTTGGGACTTTGGGTAACTTTGGGTTGCTGAACTCCAGAACCAAAGGGAAAGGACACAGCCCAATTTGCTTGGGGTGGGCTTTTGCTCCTGGGTTGTGTTATGAACTCTGGTGGTGGTGTTTCCCCAACATAATGCCACATTGTTTCTCTCTGTTATTAAAAGGCTTTTGCTACACTCAGACTCTGTGCTTGCGAGAGGGGAAGTATTGCCTCTTAGAGGCGCCCACCGGGGGTAGTATATATTTGTCCCAAGTCACTGGGTGGGGGCTCGAGCAGGTTTTGCATTGTGTTATTGGAATGGAACCCCTAGATATTGAACCCGACCCTTGTTGCTGCCAACTCTGACGGGCAGAAGGGTTACATTTTTTTACAAAAAAGTGTAAGGAACATTGACATCTTGTTGATTACTACTCAGGCAAATAAAGAATGTTTTTGTGAGCCAAATTTCTGTGGTCATTAACAGTGCTGCATGCACACAAAATAACTAAACAGAGGAAAATATTTAAATTGAATTAATTGAATAAAAAAAAGGTTTGTGTTGAATCACAGCAGTCTGCTCATGTTTTCTCCTGGCCAGCAATGTCAATTTCTCAGTATCCAAGTGAATATACTTTACAGAGGAAGTTGTGGGTGCTTTGTGCTGCTGCAACCTCCTCCATCCGGAAGGTTAAATTATGGGCCCTGCTCTGGCTTCTTCTATAGGCTGCTCCAGTAGGGTATAGGTACCATAAAGGAGTCACAGTGGCCTAGGGAGAATTCCCCTAGCCTAGCAGCAGATAGGGCTGATGCCTGCACCTCTGCACGTTCCTTCCCTCCATCTCTCCCCACTCCCCTCACAGTTTAGGCACATGCCGAAGATGGGAGGAGCAGTGGCCATAACAGCTACAGCTATTCTGGTGCTCTAGCTTACACTGTAGGTCACACCAACATCCAAAGCAGGCAGAATACAATAGTTTAAAGTCACCTTTCCACAGGCTGTATCTTCTGTTCTGTCTCTCCTGAGAAACATAACACTAAATCTATCCCAGACTTTCTGCCCTCAGGGGCCTGTTTTCTGACCTACAGAGGAAAAAGCTGCTCCAATTTAGGGATATTCCTAACCTTATATGTCTGCATTATGCTCCATGTGCAATGTGTACAAATCTGGAAAATTTTAATCTATGTGACAAGGTAAAATAAACTTTATCTGTGTTTTTATACAGTGCCCATCATTGTTAATTGAGTGCTCCTGGAGTGCCTGGTAACCTTAAAGATGGGCAAACCAGTTTGAAAACTTTAAGTAAATTGGAGACCCAAGCCTGCAACCCCAAATGGGTTTACTATACTCAATCCCATTCCCTGTTGCAGCAGGATCAGGCCCTTGATCCTCACTCAAAAATAAAGAGCAACAGCTTCCTTTCTGATATGTTTTGTGAGTGTCTGCTACACATTCAGCACACTAAGTCAACAGAATGTGAAACGTATATGTAGACATTAAGGACCAAATTCTGTTTTCACTCTAATGTAAATATGAAGTGACTATTGACTTCAATGGAATTAATCTGGATGTACAACTGAGTGAGAAGAGAATTTGGCCCTAGCTGACTAAAAAGCTATGTGTTTTTAGAGTTTTATTGTGTCTTTAATACTGTTAGAACAAATCACAAAAATAATGGATAATGTATTTTTAATAGACAAATTGTGTTCTGGATTGTTCTGAATTTGAGAAGAACGTTTAGATTCAGAAAACATCTTACTTTTATAATTTTAAAAACTAAAGTATAGTATACTATGTCTTTTATGCTCGTGTGTTCTGGACTTTGCTGCAAAAATGACTGAACGACTCATTTTATTGTTATTAATGTTGCCAGCTCTTCCGATTTTATCTCAAGTCTCAAAACAGTAGTTGTTTTATTTAAAGCCCCAGCTCCTGGAGACAATTGATTACGTAAGAATCGCAGCTTTCCTTTTTAAAGAACAAGAACAATGTATGCTTCTAACCCTCACATTTGCAGAGAAAAGCTTTAAAATAGTAACTAAGTTAGAGTAATATATTTCAAGGCCATAAAGGATGATTACATCATCTAGTCTGACCTCCTGCCCACCACAGGTCATAGGATTTCACTCAGATACCCTTGTACTGAGCCTAATAACTTGTGTTTGACTACAGCACAATGTGGTTAGATGTTAATAGATGTTTGGCTGGGTGTGTGTTTTCCCTCTTTGTGCCACCCCAGCCTTGCGCAGACAGCTGGCACGGCAGACCTCGAGCAAACTGCCCAATGACCCACAAGATCCGTTAAGGGACAAAGGCACCCAAGCCATGTTTAATGTCGATGAAGCACGGTACTAGTATCCCACAGACTCTCCCAGACCACTAATACATGTATGCTCACAACAATGGACCAGCTCAGTGAACGGTGGGACTTTCCATTCCTTCCTAGGCTGGACAAAGATACTCCCTCTGAGATACATCTTTATATCCCGATACAAACAAGTTAAGACTGCCCCTCTGACATAGTTACTGCAGTTACTACTTGTTACCTTGTACATGTTGGTTTGATCAAAACATCTCTATTATGTACTGTCATTCTGACCTTATCATCTGACCCAGGAGGGGTCAGTGTGTTCCTGTTATCCTTGGAGAATGTTTTTGTACCATCCTTGACATCATAATGTTCTGGTACCACTCGATATTGGGATGTGTTTGCATGAGTACTCTGTAACTAGCACTTGTTTGGAATGTGTGTTTTTGCAATATTAGCCCTGTTCTTGCCAGATTCTGTGAGCAGATCCCTCCTCTTACCAAGCCCCTAATACAAGGGCTTATGTCTCAGGTTCTCTTCCTACTACACGCATATCTTCTGAAAAGGCATCCAGTCTTAAGTTGAAGACTTCAAGAGATGGAGAATCCATCACTTTCCTTGGCAGATTAACCATTGGAACAATCACCCTCATTATTAAAAATGTATGCCGTATTTCTAATTTGAATGTATCTGGATTTAACATCCGGCCATTTATTCTTTCTCTACTATATTTAAGAACTCTTTTAGTAGCTGGTATTTTCTTCCCATGAAGATAGTTATACATTGTAATCAAGTCACCTCTTCGTCTTTTTGATAAGTTCTGGTACTCTCTCTAATTTTTCAACAGCCTTTTAAAAATGCGTGCACCAGAACTGGAAACAGTATTCCAGTATCAGTCTTACCAGTGCCATACATAGAGGTAAAATCCCTTCCCTGCTCCTACACACTACTCTGCTCTTCATACATCCACAGCATCACATTGGAAGTTCATGCTGAGTTGTTCACTATGACTCCTAAATCTTTTTCAGTCCTGGCTTTCCAATATACTGTTCCCCATTCTGTAGCACGAAGAATATTCAAAATGAGAAGGCAGGCAAACAGAATCCAATTTTTATCTTATATGTAACATTCCTATTCTCTGTATCTTAAAATGTTGCCATTATTAGGCCATATTAAATGCTAATGTAGTTAATTAGAGGCCATAAAAGTCAGCATGCTCTGATACTTGGGCTAGTCTTTCTAAAAGGTAACCATCATACCCAGGGTTCTAAGAAGTTGTTTTACACAGTCTGATTTCCTCCAAAGCCCAATGAGAATGTGAAATGAGTGGCTTTTCATCCTTGATCTGGATAATGACACTTGACTGGATTTAAGGATTGTAAATCAGTAAGTATTTTCATTACCTCATTACAGTCTTGTCTTCTAATAAAGCTGCAGCCTTTTCCCAGAGAAAACAATGTGTATTCTTTTTATGTTCCTTATGTGCCATATTTTCTATAAAAACAAGACTTTTCAATATTTTCCTCCTAGAAACTCTAGATCCTACATACTCTTAGACCTTTATGGAAATAATTCAAATAGGGCCCACTCCTGTTGTACATTGGGAGGGACAGTTCACTGGTTTGAGCATTGGCCTGCTAAACCCAGGGTTGAGAGTTCAATCCCTGAGAAGGCCATTTAGGGACTGCGGCAAAAATTGGGGATTGGTCCTGCTTTGAGCACAGGGTTGGACTAGATGACCTCCTGAGGTCCCTTCCAACCCCCATATTCTATGTGGCATGGGTGGTTCCACACCACTTCAAAAGGCACACAGCCACCTAACATTTCCTCTTTCCAAGGGAATGATGTTTCCTCTGTACCAGAGTATCTAGGAATGATTTCAGAAAGGCAGTTTGCATGCACCTATGGATTAAGAAGAAGAATACTTGCTTACCTACTTCCCAGAAGTATTGTTTTTTAAAGTAATTTGGAAAGGAAAAATGCTACATACAGTGTGTGCTAAGTAATGTTCAAAAATATTATCTGAAAGTAAATACTATGGAATCATCTATGAGATGCTGACAACATGTAACAGATGAAGTTTGATCACACATGGACAACTATCCCCTATACTTAGCAAGTAACTTTATAAAACTATCAACAATTTTCTTTGTACATTACACAGGTAGTGACAGGGTTTAACGTCCATTGGGGTTCTCTCCTAATAAGAGGAACTAGAAAGCCACCCAAACTTTTTTCAACAAGAAAAAAAGCACTGCTCTGTTCTGACACTGATATAAATCTTAACAGCAAGAAGAGTTAAAATAAATAGGATGTTGATTCATCATTTAAACATCTACTATCAACTGCCACTAATTTCTTAGTTAACCTCTGCTTATTGTTCTTGATAATTACATATGCTGAAACTAAATGCCTATAATTGATATTTCATTTAATGAAGCATTTTGAAAGAATATCCTGAGAGAATGTAGACAATGAAGAACATATACCAGCTGTTTAGGTTCCAGGAGTTCCAGGGGCAGGACTGGACCAGTAATAAAAAGGAAGGGTAATAAACTGTAATGTGTGCAGTTCAGTTTTAATATTAAACATTCACACATACGGGATGAAAACAAAATACACAACAGAAATGTGAACATTTGACATTAAAATATGGTATTTTGAACACTTAAATATCTTTATAGATTCATGGGGTTAGATGGGACCTCAAGGTTCATCTACTCTAACCCTCTGCCAAGATGCAGGATTTGTCATGTCTAAGGCTACGTTTTAGTCACGGGTATTTTTAGTCAAAGTCATGGACAGGTCACTGGCAGTAAACAAAAATTCACAGCCCGTGACCTGTCCATGACTTTTACTAAAAATACCTGTGACTAGAACTGGGGTGGCGGTGCGGGTGCTCGGGGGTGCGGGTGCAGTCCCGTGATGCTGTGGGTGATGGACCGGGAGTCGACTGGTGCTGCGGGGGCGGGGTGGAGGACGGAGGACTGGGCCATGGCGCACAGCCCGGGACTCCCACTGGTGCTGGTGGGGGAGGGTTGGCGGGGCTGACAGGTGCTCCCTATCCAGCTCCCTGTCCCTGCAGCTCCAAGGCAGCAGAGGGGTACAAACGCCGGCTGCCACAGTTCCCATTGGCCAGGAACCACAGCCAATGGGAGCTGCGGGGGCAGAGCCTGTGGGGGAAGGCAGCTTGCAGCACAAAGCCTCGCCCAGCCCCTCCGCTGCCGAGGAGTTGCAGGGCCATACCAGTGGGAGCCCCCCACTGCAAGGTAAGTGCCCCTCCCCACCCCATACCCTCAACCCCTACCCCCTGAGCCAGCACCAGCCACTGAGGTAATGGAAAATCACAGAATCCGTGACCTCCATGACAGACTCGCAGCCTTAGTCATGTCTAAAACATGCAAAAGAGATGGCTATTCAGCTATCTTTTGAAAACTTCCAGTGGAAGAGCTTCCAAAACGTCCCTACACTGTCTGTTTCATTGTCCTACTTTTCCTACAGTTAGGAAGTTTTTCCAGAGATTTAATCTAAATCTGCTATGCTGTGGTTTGAACACACTGCCTCTTGTCCTGCCCTGAAAAGAGAGAACAACTTTTCTCCATGTTTTTTTTTATATGGTAGTTTTTCCAGTATTTGAAGACTATCATGTCTCCCCTCAATCTCCTCTTTTCCAAACTAAACAGACCCAGTTCCTTCAGCTTTTCCTCGTATGGCTTGCTTTTCAGCCCTTTGATTACCTTTGTTGCTCACCCTCTGGATCCTTTCCAGTTTCTCCATAACCTTGCTGGAGAAATTGGACACATTACTTCAGCTGAGGCCTAAACAGCACTAAGTAGGGTGGTACTATCACCTCCTGTGACTTGCATGCTATGTCTCTGTTAATGCAATCTAAAAATCACATTTGTTTTTGCAACAGCATCACATTGCTGACTCATGCTGAGGTTGTGATCCACCACAACTCCCACATCCTTCTTAGGAGTGCTACTGCCAAACGAGTTATTCCCCATTCTGTATTTGTGCATTTGGTTTTTCATCCTTAAATGCAGCACCTTACCGTTTGTCTTTGTTGAATTTCATTTTACTGCCTATAGTCCACTTTTCAAATTTATCAAGATTCCTTTGAATTTTAGTTCTATTCTCCAAATTGCTGGCAACCCCCCCACCCCCCACAAACTTCATGTCATCTGCAAATTTGATCAGTATGCTCTCTATTCCTATACCTAGGTCATTGATAAAGATGTTAAACACCACCAAACCCAGAACACATCTCTGTGGAACCCCACTTGACAACTCCCTTCAATCTGACATCATTCCACTAATAGTTACTCTTTATTTGCGGTTGTTTAACCAATTATGTATCCACTTAATGGTAGTTCCACCAAGCCAAGATTCTCTATCTTGCAATGTCAGAATGTCATGTGGGACTGTGTCAGAAGACTTGCTGAAGTCCAGGTATATTATGTCCAGCACATTCCCTCTGTCCACCAAACCAGTTGCCCTGTCAAAGAAGGAAATCAAGCTGGTCTGGCATGATTTGTTCTTGGTAAATCTAAGCTGGCTGCTAGTGATTTCCCCTTCATTCTCCAGGTATTCACAAACTGAATGTTTTATACATTGCTCTAGTAGCTTTCCAGACAGCAGCACCGGACCTGGGCGGCGGAGGCGGGGTGTCAAGGGGCCATCGCCCTCCCACTTTTTGAAAGTGGACAGGCCTGGTCCATCCACTTTTTGCCACAGCAGATCCTGATGCCTCTCCCCAGTTCCCTGTCCAGGGCAGATGGAGGTGGAGGGTCTGCACCGGCTGCCCACAGCTGCCCCGTGGCTCTTACCCGGCCATGGTAAGAGCCGCGCGGGCAACTGTGGGGAGCCTGGGTCCCTCCACCTTCCCTTGGCAGGGGGGTTGGGAGGCATGGACACGGGTAGAGGGCTTGGCCAGGGCCTCAGGGGGAAGAGGAGTCGCAGGGCCTCTGGGCCCCCAAACGTTTGGGGAGGCTCTGCCATTCTTGTTTCCATGTATCCAAATCAGGCTGACTAGCTTATAGTTCCCCAGCTCCTCCTTTCCCCTCTTTCTAAAGATGGGCACTACTTTAGCTCTTCTCCAGTCTTCCAGGAATTCTCCAGTTATCCATAAGTGTGCAAGTATTATTGCCAGTGGCTCTGAGTGGCTAATTCCTTCAGGACCCTTGGGTGAATACCAGCAGGCCCCACTGATTTCAATTCATTCAAATTGGTGAGAAGATTTCTAGTGTGTTCTTTACTTACACTGCAGTGCAGATTCCACAAGCAATTGAGAGGAACACAGTCAATGTTTGAAGGTCAAAATTTAATCTATCTTAAAATTCTTATAATCCAATGGGGAAAGTTTCCTGGATCCTTTTAAAAATATTTTTATTTTTTAAAATATCTGCAATTCCATCACCATAAAATTAGACATTAAATCCATAGACACTAGTTTTTTAGAACCAATAAAATATATTGGACCAATGAGAAGAGAAGATGGCCCAATATGTTATGACTCCCTACTTGCTCTGAAATGGAAATTAACTAAGAAATGTTACTCCTAGAGATTTGATGAGTTTGTGGTAACTGACTTCCCTCACAGAATCAGACGACAGACCATGTCGGTTTTTTGCAAATAATTTTTTACTGCAGGGACAACTAGCAAATTGAGCACAGAACTAGCAGTCAGAAGACTTAGTTTCAAATCACAGGTCTACCACTTAATGTGTAAGCTTAGGCAAGTTAAATATAACTTTTCTATTTAATAGAGTCAATTAAATGAGATCAGTTAACGTTTTGAAGTTTTAAAACGAATATAAAAACTGAAAGAAAGACATGCAACATTGGATGATCTTGACTGAATTATTATGGGGATTTAAATGAGGTAGGGCAGGCATTCTATGCAAAAAGGTCTCCCTCTCTCATTGAAAAGAGTGGAGCTGTTGATTTAAAAAAAAGACAAAGGGAGCATCAAGGCTGGCATCACTGCTGGGGCAAACGGATTAGGAACTTTATCCAAGAAGGCCTCCATCCTGTAAAGAATTAAGCATGTGCATAATGTTACATATAACAGTAATCCCATTGAAGTCTATGGGACTAGTCATGTTTGTAAAATTATGCTCATGCTACAATCTTTGCAGGATCCTGGCACAAAGGACTAGAAAATGGTCTCAATGCCCGTGGGGGAAATGAGAGGAAGATGAGGCTGACGCCCAAGTTATTAGCCTCGATGACAGAAAGGATGGTGTATTGTTATCAACTCTTCTGCTAGTACACATACAAGGATGTTTTCTAAAGGTAAGGTAACACTATGTATGCTAAAATGATTAAACAAGAACAGCCACATTAATTTCAGGCAATTAATTTCAGTTCAATCTTCCATCCATCCAAAGCAGCTGAATACCCATGGGATATGAATAGGGAGGTAGCCAAATTCATAGATGGCACAGGGGGGCTTGTAATTTCTCAGCCGGGGGAGTCCACTTGTCAGACTTGGGAGCAGATATGTTTTTGGCCAATATTAAAGAAGCCATCAGCAGATGTCTGGAACCTGGCTAGGTAAGTGGGAGAGGCAGGCAAGCTAATTGCTGGTGCCTCCTTGGGGTAGATGTCTGGTGTAGGTACGCTGTAAGGAAGGGATACAATGGTCAGATAAAATGGACTTGCAAAGGATTTAAAGGAGGTATTCTCTAAAGGAGTGGAAATGGGGGTGTGGGGACAGATTCAAGGCTCCTGTGTCTGGTACATCAGGAAATCAACCCACCCTCCTTTACTTTTATTCAAGGAGAGGGGTAGCGAGGTCCCAGCAGTGGGTTGGCTGGGGACCAGGATGGGTAAAGGAGGAAGGCTGAGAGCAGGCCTTCCCCCACCCCCAGTATATATTGAAATGCTTATGAAATTATCTGCACTGTACAATTGTATCTGCCAGGTACTCCCAGACATTTAGGAATAAAGTTGTGACCTTTAATTATATCTTATCCTGTGGCTCCTATCCTCCTTCCAGCATAGCCGGACAAGAGAAACTGATTTCCTGTCCTTTCACTTGCTTTCTCCTCACTCTTTTCCCTCTCCTCTCTCAGCTATTGTCTTATTTATAACTCATCACTAAGTAATGGGGCTGTAACTTCATGCAGGACTGTAACATCTAACTTCTCATCCTTGGTCTGAGGACACAGACACATTTTTTATGTTAAGCACAGTCTTTTCAGCAATGTCTAGTTCAGCAGTGGCGACAAGGATGATGCGGGTGGTGAATGCAACTGAACATAGTTGAAGTAAAATATGTAATAGTACATTTTAAAAACCCAGTAAATTAAAGTTGCGAAGTCAGGTACTTGTAATTTAGGACATGTCCAAACAGCCTGGGAGCAGAACATCTCCTGAATGAAGCAGGGTCTTGTGGAAAACTTAGCATGTGATCATGTGTTTGGAGGCTATCATAATACATACATACAAGGGGGCTGAATTAAGGTTTGACTTAGATTTTAGCAATTAAATTCCCTGAAGATTCCATTTACAATAAACATGCTCCAGGCTGGGACTGAACAAGACCTTCTTGGCAATTGCAGCTCTAGGATACTCCAGGATATATCAGATCTGGGCATCTAAACTGAGAGCAGGGAGACTGCCTCTCCTGTGCTCTCAGTGAACCTGTTGCTGGGCAGCATGGAGGGGCAAGCTGCCAGAATCAAATACAGAGGGGGCAAAAGCCAGACCTGTGAGGCTCACAGGACGAATAGATTTGAACAAGGAGCATGATAAGGGGACAGTATGGCATAAATTGGGACTGAGGAGGGGAGAGGGAAACTGGAATACTGGGAATTGAGATGGAGGTGGAGAGTAGGAGCCAAAGGAAGTTGGACTGGCTATGTAAGGAGGCTGGAACTGGGAGTTGGGAGGCAACAAGGGACTGAGCTCAGATGAAGAGCTGGAGGAAACTGAGATTGGTTGGGGAAGGAGACTAGGACTGAGAACCAGTGAGGTGGGGAAAGAAAGATGTGGGGAGGGGGGGACAGATGTGATGAGGAGAGAGGGCATGGGGGGAGAACTGGAACTGGCTGGGCAGTGGACAGCTGGGGGAGTGGACAGTGAGATTGGACAAGGGCCCTGTGGTAGGAGATTGGGAGCCAGTGAGAATGGGGAACGTGGGTAGGGGAGTCAACTAGAGGCCAGAGTGGAGACAGAGACAAATATGATGAGGAGCTGGAAGGGGAGGAAACTGGTACTGGGAATCCAGAGTGGTGTAAGTAGGACCGGCTGAGCAAGGAGAATGGGACTGGGATGAAAAGTCATAGGAGCGGAGACTGGGTCTGGCTAAATGAGGATATTGGGTCTGGAATGAAAAAAGTGAGGAGAAGAGACAGGACTGGGACAAGTTGTAGTCGACAGGGTAGAAGGGGTCATACTTAGAGGGAATGTGTACAACTGTCTGTGCCTACTAGAGCCTGGAATTGAACCTAAGATCCCAGAGTCTCACCATTCTTCTGCTGTTAGTAAATATCTGTGAAACCCACTGGCAAAGTGTGTATCTCATCCCCTTCTAGTGCTGGTCCATGCAGAGGATGACAACCTACTAATGTTATCAGTTACTCTGTCAGCTCAAGTGGCAAATATCAGTGTGGTGGATCTAAATGTTCCAACCCTGCTACTGACCCACGTGGGTGTCAATATGCCACCACATGATAGAAATACTGTTTCAGTCTGCTTTTATAAAAATTCTGAAAATTACACACAAAAAGCCCTGTGTTAAAAGAGGGATCAGGAACAAAGCAAAGTTCACAGACATGGTCATAGTGAGCACTCAACAGCAGCAACAGACGAGGATGAGGCTAATGCTATTCCATATGATCAGATATATATGTATACCAGATAGGCGTTACTGGTATTAGAATTACAATTTTTGCTTAAAGTTGAAATAAATTCTTAGTTCAGACTTATGGCAAAAGAGGCCAAAATAAAACATATAAATCCAAGTGAAAATCATCAGACAAACTAAAAACAGTGAATAAAAATAAGCAACCTCTCACAAACGTCCAAAATAGCACAAGCAGAATACAGAGAAATGCCTTAGATCATCATAACAGCAACTATTTTGAATTCTAATTTACCTGAAAGAATTGCTCCACAGACGAATGACCCGACAGAATGAAAATGTAGACAATCACTTTTTGTTGTTGGACAATCAAATCTGACGTCATAGCTACATATAGACAATTTCTACCCCAACCTTCTAGGCCTGTCAGGACATGCCTAATCCACAGCATGCTTCCGCTCAGCCCCCAAATCCTTCATAAGACCCTCTTGGTAAGCACTCCATTGTATCAGACTCTGCAAAGATTATAGGGTCCATGTAGTCAATGAGTTACCTTTCCTGTGGGCTGCTCCCTTCCGGGCACTACATATACTGATCAAGTTCTGGTCTGCACTAAAAAGTTAGATTGAGCCAGTGTAGGCAGTGTTAGGTCAACGGAAGAATTTTTCTGTCAACCTAGCTACCACCTCTTGGGGAGGTGGATTACTTATCCTGACCCCTCCTGTCAGTGTAGGTAGTGAATACACTGAAGTGCTACAGTGGTGAGCTTCAGTGCTTCAGCTGTGCTGCTGTAAGCATTTCAAGTGAAGACAAACCCCAAGCATTAATGTTGCTCCAAGAAAATTAGCTCACCAGAAATCTCCTCTGCAGCTGCTATTGTGGCAGGACAGAGAGTTACAGGCATCTGAAGCACTGTACTGCCATGGAGGAAGGGAAGGAAGGAAGGTAGCTGTATGGGGTGGAGGTATTCTCAGAACCAGAAACTGGTTTAACAAACACCAGCACGAGCAATTAGTTTAATATGGAAAAATCTGCCTTATTCATCCTGATGGTGGAATGCTGAGGAAAAAACCTCAACCTTTGCATGTTGAAACTTATGGACCTTCTTCATGCATACGCAAGGTATTTTTGTGCAAGGGAGAACTTAGCCCTTGGGACCACATCATCCATATGAAATGAGGACACAACATGGTTCATAGATCTGAACAGTGTTGAGGGGATTCTCAAGCTACTGAATTCTCTTAATTGAGAACAAGCTTAATTCAAACAGCATGAATAGAGATGAAAATAAGAAGTAACCAATAATTAGATCACATCCATTTCAGAATTCTTTTCATGCACCAGTACTCTTACATAAAACACTTTTTGGCCAATTACCTCCCATCCCATATGTTAAAATAATTAGCAACAATTGCTCAAAGGAAGGGCGTAGTAATTGTCAATTTATTTTTAGGTGTTTACAAACTATGCATGGATTTTGTTATAGTAATTATCCTTGTTTAATAAAAGTAAGTCATTAAACAAATCACACACATGTACAGTAATATTCACTACAAAGAAAGCCAACATGATGCTTAATAAATTACCATGAATCACTCCTGGAAGCAGGATACCTGATTAGCTAAACCAATGGTATGATCTAGTATGGCAGTTACTAGGATCCTGTGATTTATTAACACCAAATTTTATCCGTATATAAGAGGACAAAGGGCAAAGTATAAAGAGAATGGCCCATTACACTGAAATAGGAAATAAATATATATTTATATCTAAGCCTTCTTTCTCGCCCCCTGTCTCTACTTTTATCCATTGTGGCACTTTGCAGAGGCCATAAACAATGATAATTCCCAAGGCATATTTGATTTCATTTCTTTGGAGACTACAAAGACTTATATTATTCAACAAGCAACCCCTATTTTCTCAATAAGGCCTATGTATACATATTAAATAGGAGTGAGAGAATAGAGAAAATTCTATTGGCAAGAACCCAAAGATTCCCAAACACAACATAATCTTAGTAAGGGCTTGCCTGCACAGGGAAATTTTCTGGCATACTTATTTCACTATAGTTATACTAGTGTAGACCAGCCAGTATACTAGAAAAAAATCCAGGCACCTGAGCAGTATAATTAAGCTGACCTAAGTTCCTGTGTAGACAGCACTAGGTCATCGGAAGAATTCTTCCAACAACCTAGTTACCATTCTTCAAGGAGGTGGATTACCTACACGGACAGGAGAATCCCTCTCATTGGAGTAGGCTACGTCTACTCTGTAGTGTTTTAAATGTATACAAGCCGAAGTCCCCACTCTAATTCCAGAATAAGTGTCTTTTTCCAGTTTAGTTTATACCATTTTCAAAGTGACACAAGCTAAACTACACAAAGCCACACTTATGCTGGAATAAGGGTGTCCACATGGGGAATTATGCCAGTATAACTATGGAAGTATAATTATGTTGGTAAATTTCCATATGCAGACAGCCCCTAAGTAAAACTGGCTGAAATGCAGTTTTCTCTGGTTGAGTTTGTTCTTCCCAGACACAGTTAAGCCACCACAGGGGCCAACAATCTGATCTGAATCTTATCTAAAAAGTAGACTACAATTTCTCACAGTGTAAAACATTCAACTCTGTCACTTGACAACCAGGATGCTTATCCACTACAAGTCTGTCCAGCCACTGGGGTGGTTCTGCTAATAGGAATGATTTTCAATTTCAGAATGGCTGGAGTGGGCCATCACAAAATTTGGATTTTTAAAAGGATTTGGCATGTTACTAGCTCTGGCTCAAAGTAAGGGGTTTAAAATCAACTTTGGCAAGTTAATGATTATAAAAATGTTAGTTTGTTATTTTTCTCTCTTTCAAAGATTCCTGTACATCACTCAACCTTTGGCTTTAGAATTTCTGCCATAAGATCAGCCATCAAATCAACACGGTAATAAGACTTCATTTTCACATATTAAATTCCTCAGCACTGTATCATAATTTATAAATTGAGAAAGGGAAATCCCCAACCAAATTATACTAGACAGTTAATGAACACACCTTACTATGCATCACCATTAAAGTCTTTTTCATACTCCCTTATGAGGCAGTTAAGTTAAAAAAATGTGAACAGATTTTCTAAAAGTATGATAAATCTTTGCATGAGCAACTGCTGAATGAATAGCATGAGATTTTATCAGCAATGTATGTATGGAATAAAAATTAGGAATAAAATGGCAGTTGCGGGGAATTAATTGGAGACATGGTGTTCACAAAAACAATCTTTGGATCCAAAGTCCTTGTTCTGTGTACAATTTACACAACTCTAATACAGAAAATTCTACACAGTGGCACAAATAAATACACTGCCACAAAGACTGAGTTAAAACAAAACCAATTTTTTTTGTTGATCTTAAGAAAATATGTAATACTATACCGTGCGAGAATAAGATTACTACTGTATCATGCTAAGTTTATTGCACACAGAGTATAGACCTTTTCAGTGTAAAAGGAACATGACTGGTTCAAAACCAGCAAAGCCAAGCTGAAGCTCCGTTTGCTTCAGTATCTGTACTATACAGTAGCAGCTATGGTGGATAAAGACAAAAGCAAAAGCAACGAACAGGTACATTTTTTTAACTTGGCAATTGTTTTCTGCTATGTGGCCAGAGCAGTTCAGACCTTTGGATATGTACCTCCCTGGTTGTCACCCAAGCAGGAAGCTTCCAATCACAGAAAGATGCTCACACCTCTTATCTCTCACTCACTCATGCTTGTTGTCTCTCCAGCAGTTTACTTCCAAAGCTAAATATCCTATCCTGCTCTTCCTATGACACTACCCTGTCTACCCAAGTCATGAGTGCAATGGCTGTCTGCACTGCTCTGGCCATGTTCAAGAAACAGCTGCTACTGATCTACAGAAAAAACAGCAGAAACGAATGCCTAAGTCACATCCAGAAAGAAACACGCCTACTGTCCACATGGATCTGACCACAATGCAGCAATATTTTTATACTTGGTTAATTAAAATTCACAGGATGAAAGTAAAGCAACAAATAGAACAAAACACATATGTGTCTCATGTATTTTACTCTTCCAATTTGCTTTTCATGTGACAAATTTGAATGATACAACCTGACAGGAATTTACATTAAACTCCAGAAACTACACCACAAATCTTGAAACAATTAATTTTGTTTTCTAAATGCTGAAAATTATTTCTGTACCTGCATTATAAATAGGAACTGCATAGAGATGAAAAAAAGAACATGAACTCTTGGAACAATTTTATTAATCCTGGAAGCCACACTGGGACTAGACAAGAACAGGCATATTCAAGCTGGTACCACCCTGAGGCAGAATCTGATAATCAATGATGACATTGTTTTGGACTAGGTATGATGTATATCTTTCTCATAACCATACAGCTAAGGGTAGCCTAGAATTCCTCCTTACCTGTAAGGGGTTAAGAAGCTCAAATAACCTGTGCTGGCACTTGACCAAAAGGACCAATAGGGAAAGAAGATACTTTCAAATCTTGGGGGGGGGGGGGGCTGAAAGGGGGGAGGCTTTGTTTTGGTGTTCTCTCTTGGGAAGCAGAGAAGCATCAGGTCAGAAAACTCCTTCTCCTATAAACCATCCTAAAGTCTCTCATATTATAAAAATTGTAAGTCAAAGCCAGGCAAGGCGTGTTAAATTCTTTTGTTTTGCTTGTGAATTTTTCCTTTGCTGGAGGGAGGTTTATTCCTGGTTTTTGTAACTTTGAAACTAAGCCTAGAGGAACTTCTGTTGTGTTTTTGAATCTTTTGTTACACTGTAAAGTTATTTTCCATCCTGATTTTACAGAGGTGATTTTTACCTTTTTTAAAAATAAAATCCTTCTTTTAAAGAACCTGACTGATTTCTCTATTGTCCTAAGACCCAAGCGTTTATACTTAAACTTTATAACCAATTGGTTAGGATATTATTCTTAAGCCTCCCCAGGAAAGGGGGTGTAAGGGCTTGGGGGGATAGGAACTCCAATGGCCCTTTCCCTGATTCTTTGTTAAATCACTTGGTGGTGGCAGCATACCCCCCAAGGGCAAAGAATTTGTGCCTTGGGGAAGTTTTAACCTAAGCTGGTAGAAATAAGCTTAGGGGGGTCTTTCATGCGGGTCCCCACATCTGTACCCTAGAGTTCAGAGTGGGGAGGGAACCCTGACAATCTTCTTGAAGATTTTATAATACTGAATATGCTATGTATAGACACGTGATTAAAATGTGTAATGAACTAGAATTAAATTGTCATGAATCTTACTGGACAGTTATCACATGTTAAAACTTGTAAAGATGATGCAGTGTGTTTTAAAACTGGTTGTATGTTTCATAGAATACTGTGAAGACATACCATATATACTCGTTCATAAGCCGAATAAATTTTTGGTAAAAAAGTGATGCATCAAAGAGCAGGGGGCAGCATATAAACAGGTCTACACCAAAATTTGATGATTTTAAACTGTATGAAATCACTGAATTGAATATCTAATATATTGTTGTTTTGTTTACCTGGAGCATCTGCAGGCATGGAGCCCCTCAGTTCCCTGTGGCCACTTCCCACAGCTCCCATTGGCTGGGAACGGCGAACCACGGCCATAAGGAGCTGAGGGGCTCCATGCCTGCAGACACTCCAGGTAAACAAATGTCCTGACCCGGCTTACCCTGAAAGGCTGGAAGCCAAAGTTTGCCGACCCGTTTATTGATGTCAGTACTGCAGCCTTTTAAAGTTGCAAAGGCTTTGTTTAGTGGACTAGATTGGCTGGAAAGGAATACTAAAAGAGCAGTGCTGCAGATCTGCATGACATTTGACCCATGCATTTCACAAAGTATAACACGCAGAAAATATAACGTGCAGAATCGATGGACTCTCTAATAAAATTGAAATAGCCTGTCATCCCCACAGACATGCCAATCTACAGGGCTGCTTTGAAATAAACAAAGAATAATAATAATTTGACAGTGATAAAACAGGTGTCATCCTATATAAAGTCCTACAAAATCTATAACTACAATAATAATAATCTGTTTTCATACTAGTATTTAAAATGAACGGTGAAAGAAAAAGGTCTGCTTATCACACAACGTTCAAACTTAAAGTTGTTGAACATGCAAAAGCAAACAATAATTGTGCCACTGCTCGTGAATTCTGTATCAATGAGAACAAGTAAGAGAATGGTGGAAAAAAAACCCCAACACTAAAAGACATGCCAAGAAGCAAGAAAAAATGTCCAACGAGGTGTGCTTCATTTCCTGAGCTAGAGAAAGATCTCAATAAGCGGGTTGTTGAATGTCGACAAAATGGGTACATTGTCACTAGAACTGGAATTAGTCTGCGTGCTCTGCAAATGTCGAAAGATGACACATACAAGTCAGTAAAGCCATTAATGTTTGTCCCATCAGCTGGTTGGTACACTCGCTTCATGAACTGTCATAATCTCTGTTTTTGGCAGCGAACAAAGATAGTGCAAAAGCTGCCGAAGATCTGGAAGAAAAAAATCAAATCTTTCCAAAGGTTTATTATAAAATATCAAAAAGAATATGCATTTGAATTGTCACAAATAGGAAATATGGACGAAACACCGATGACATTCGATCTCCCGAGCAACAGAATGGTAACCAATGTTGGTGAAAAAACAGTTTTAATTAAAACCACTGGCCACGAAAAAATCCATTTTATGGTGGTTTTATCCTGTTTGGCGAATGGATCACAGCTCCCTCCTGTTCTTATTTTTAAAAAGAAAAACCTTGCCTAAAAACAAGAAATATCCTGCTAGTGTCATCGTACGTGCACATGAAAAGGGATGGATGGATGAAAGTGGAACTATTGAATGGCTGGAAAAAGTGTGGAATAAGAGACCAAGACCACTTTTCAAGAAACCTGCTATGCTCGTCTGGGACATGTTCAAGGCACACAAGACGGATGAGGTGAAAAAAAATGGCCAAAAATATGAAAACTACTTTGGCTGTAATACCTGGAGGCTTAACTTCAGTGGCGCCACTTCCCATAGCTCCCATTGGCTGGGAACGTCAAACCACGGCCACTGGGAGCTGTGTGCCTGCAAACACTCCAGGTAAACAAAATGTCCCGACCTGCCAGCAGCTTACCCTGATGGGCCGGGAGCCGAAGTTTGCCAACCCCTGAAATACAGGGTCGGCTTATGAAAGGGTCATACAGTTTTTACTATTTTTACCTATCCATCGTGGGAGGGTTGGCTTACAAATGAACGGGCTAATGAATGAGTATATATGGTAATTTTGACTCTTAAAAGGTCACCATAAACATTAAATATATGGGTCATAGTTCATGACTCACAGAAAATAACTGGACTCATAAAAATATCTCATTTTGCACAGATGCCAGATGGAAAAACCTGATGAGCATGAAGGCTGAGTAATCATATCCTCAGATGTGCCTCTGAAAGAACAGCATTTGTATGTATTCTAAAGTAGTAGTAAGAGTCATCCAGTCACCAAATAATGATCTCTAAGTAATCAGAGGTCTAAAATAGTATTCCAACTTTTCAATAAAACATGGGGCATTATTTAAAGAATGAAGAATGTAATATGCTAAAATGAATATAATTGAAAGGTCTGTAATAAAGTAAACAAGATGCTGACTTAACCTAGTCATAAATGCACTCTGACATTATGATTAGTTGTTTTATATTTGGGTATTAATCCCACCCACCATTTCACTCTGTGGCCTGTCGAACTGATCTGGTCAACTTCTCCCTCAGCGAACTGCAATAATCTTGAAAGGATGATCATTTTGATAATTTCTAAATACATTTTTAAAAGTATAGTTCACTCAGCACATGAACATCATTTTTGTTGCCCAAATACAGTACTTCAGGGTTTGAAACAAATACCAGACACCAACAAGTGAAGATACTAAACCAACTCTCTTAAGGCTTATATGAAAAACATGGATCTTCTTTCCGCAATCAGAGTTTAAGATAAGAGCAGTGACCTGATGAGAAATACACTCATTGTCATAACCCCAAGTCCTCTGGTATTTCTAATAGGTTGCTTTCCTTCATACCTGATTAAGGACACCACCTTTTGTGCTATTACTAATATTGTCCAATCAATGTGGGAGTCTCTCTCCACGCCTTACCTCCTGTAAGAGATAGCTTCTCTCTTCCTTCCCTTCCTAGGAATGGCCCTGCCTCCACAAATCCCTTTCTAATGTGAGCGAGGGGACTCCTGTCTCCCTCCTCCCACCCTGTTCCTGTTGCGGAGAAGCTGTTGTGAGGGTCAGGGGAATACTCTCTTACCATCCTACTACTCTGTCCCTGGATGCTTGGAAAGAGAAAGGTATCTGCTATTTCACTCTACCCCTTTCCCTCCTTTCACCTGTTTTTTTAGGTCCTCCTCTCTTCTGGATCATGAGTGCCTTTATTGCTGGTCAAATCAGCAGCAGAGTGAAACCGACAAGATCCTTATTAGTTGTAACAAAGACCCCGATCATTTCCATGGCTGCTGATCAGAAAGATACAGGTTGCTGTTGCTGGGTGGTGCATAGGGAAAGCAAAGCCATGGTCCCATCTCTCAATCCATCTCTTCCCATCCCCTTTTTGACACCACCGGTGTCCCAAAAAAGTGCTAGGAAGGAGCAAGGACTACATTCCCCTGCCACTCAGCAGTGGCCTGGGGGGTGGGGGCTTGGGGAGAATATTTAGAAACTGCTTATCCCTTCCATGCCCATTCAAGGACAGCTACAACTCTTTGCGTTACTTTAAAATAAACAAAGATTTGGTTGCATGGTAAGCAGATATAAGATGAGCTGCTTCAGCACACACACAACCTTCTCATGGATAAATTAAGAAATTACAATTCTCTTCAGATAGCTTTTACAAAAACTCTGCTTCCATAAACTTATTTCTTCTTTAAAATGCTCCTGTCAAAAGCATTTTCTTTCTAGGCTTGGGTTTTTGTTTCTGTATTTTTTCCAAATCATGAATATTAAAATATTAAAAGGATATATTTAATATAAAAGTAATAGGATAATACTGCAAATGAAGTACTATAGGAATAATACTGCAAATGAACATCTAAACCATGAAGCATCTAAAGAACTCCTGCCCTCTAAGATCCTTCACTGGAGGGACAGCCATGATTCATTCCATGTCACTGGAAGCCATAGAGAGGATGACAAAAGTGAACATTGACATTTAATGGGGCTTTTCAAGTTGCCATATGAAAGAAGAAGACTGCAAATGAAAATCTACAATGACTTTAAACTAATGCCTTTCTACAAAGTGAAGTAGAAATCTTGTCAAGCATGACCGTAGTTCAAAATGAGAGGTGATGTGAACAATCATGTTCAAGTTACAGTGGTATATTGATTGATATTGGCTCTTGTATGAAAAATTTGCCTTTTCTGGGAAATGACTGTAGGCTTTGTGGTAATTTAAAAACATCCACTCTTAGGCACAGTCTACACGAACAGAGCTGCCTTGCATCAACCTATGTTGACCTAATTATATCGGCGTCTACACTACAGCTTGCTCCCACCGACATAAGTGCCCTATTACACGGACATAACTCCATCTTCAAAAGAGGCATAGGGCTTGTGTCGGAGTAGTTAGGGCGACACAGTGTCCGTATAGACACTGCATTACTTACATCAGCTGTTGGCTGTCATTCTTGTCAATTTCACAGCTCCAGAATTGACAAGAAAGCTTGGCTGTCACCGGTGGGCTGGGCTCCAGCTGCCTCCAGGCTCCCTGCTGGGCTGCTGCCCAGGATCCCCGCTCCCACCTGGGCTATGCCCACCAGGCCTTCCACTCCCTGCTCTGAGCCAGACTGCCCCCAGGTCCCAGATCCCCGCGGAGCTGCTGCTCAGGCTCCCCACTCCCTGCGGGGGAGGGAAGGGGGGTGAGAGCCCGGGGGTGGGCAGTGATGCTCCCTGTGGGGAGCCAAGAGTCCATAGCCAGTCGGGGCAGCCAGGCTCCCAGCGGGGAGCTGCATGTGCAGCTGAGACCCCTGAGGTCTCAGTCCCCCACACTGCCCCTTCTTAAGTCAGTGGAAGCGCTCTTGGTGAGGACATGCACCACCAAGAGAAGAAGGGCAGTGTGGGCATGAACCATCACAGTAATTACTGCAATGGCTGTAAGTCAGCCTAACGTAGGTCGATTTAAGTCTGTAGAGTAGACGTTAAAAAGACAGAGATATAAGTCAGACAGCATGGAACTGCTTGGCACATTTCTTTTTTAGCTTGTACCACTCTGTAGACTTGAATATAAATAGTGAATCTACAAAAAATGCACAGTTCTATGAAGAAACTTAGAACTATAACTTTTTAAAGCAGTTTGCATTTATATAGAACATTTGGGCCAACAGATATATGTTTCTATCATTGAAAAATACCCGTTCCTTTGGTTTTGCTGAAATATCTCTTTTCTTATGTGTTATATCACTATAAATATGAACAATTCCAAAAAAAGGTACATATTAGCAAGAAATATTCAAAGTAGTGATATCCAAACAATAGTGAGCATGCAATCAAACAAATTTCATGCAAGTTACATGGAATAGTGGGTTAATGAACTTGCCTTTAACCTCCAAAGACCAAATGTTTTCTTAGAGTTCCAGTGAAACCTACTTTGATGGTATCATCCTCGTCCCTAGTGGACAGCAGCCCACAAGACCGAACTAAGGCCTGGTCTACACTACGAGTTTAGGTCGAATTTAGCAGCATTATCTCAATTTAACCCTGCACCCGTCCACATGACGAAGCCCTTTTTTTCGACCTAAAGGGTTCTTAAAATCGATTTCTTTACTCCACCCCCGACAAGGGGATTAGCGCTGAAATTGGCCATGCTGGGTCGAATTTGGGGTACTGTGGATGCAATTTGATGGTATTGGCCTCCAGGAGCTATCCCAGAGTGCTCAGTTGTGACTGCTCTGGACAGCGCTCTCAACTCAGATGCACTGGCCAGGTATACAGGAAAAGGCCCGCGAACTTTTGAATTTCATTTCCTGTTTGGCCAGCGAGGCGAGCTCACCAGCACAGGTCACCATGCCGAGCTCATCATCACAGGAGACCGACCATGCAGTCCCAGGATCCCCGAAGAGCTCCAGCATGGACTGAACGGGAGGTACGGGATCTGATCGCTGTATGGGGAGACGAATTTGTGCTGGCAGAACTCCATTCGAAAAGACAAAATGCCAAAATATTTGAAAAAAATCTCCAATAGTATGAAGGACAGAGGCTATAACAGGGACCCGCAGCAGTGCCGCATGAAATTTAAGGAGCTCAGGCAAGCCTACCAAAAAACCAGAGAGGCAAATGGCCATTCCGGTTCAGAGCCCCAGACATGCCGCTTCTATGATGAGCTGCATGCCATTCTAGGGGGTGCAGCCACCACTACCCCAACTCTGTGCTTTGACTCCGTCGAAGGAGAGGCAGGCAACACAGAAGCGGGTTTGGGGGCGAGGAAGATGATAATGAGGAGGAGCTTGTAGATAGCTCACAGCAAGGAAGCAGAGAAACTGGTTTCCCCAACAGCCAGGATCTGTTTCTCACCCTGGACCTGGAGCCAGTACCCCCCGAACCTACCCAAGGCGGGCTCCCGGACCCTGAAGGCAGAGAAGGGACCTCTGGTGAGTGTACCTTTGTAAATATTATACATCATTTAAAAGCAAGCGTGTTTAATGATCAATTTGCCCTGGCATTCGCGGCCAGTACAGCTACTGGAAAAGTCTGTTAACATGTCTGGGGATGGAGCGGAAATCCTCCAGGGACATCTCTGTAAAGCTCTCCTGGATGTACTCCCCTGGATGTACCTTTGCAGAAGGTTTCTGGGGAGGGCAGACTTATTCCGTCCTCCATGGTAGGACACTTTACCACACCAGGCCAGTAGCATGTAGTCGGGAATCACTGCGGAACAAAGCATTGCAGCATATGGTCCTGGTGTTCACTGGCATTCAAACAACATCCACTCTTTATCTCTCTGTGTTACCCTCAGGAGAGTGATATCATTCATGGTCACCTGGTTGAAATAGGGTGGTTTTAGTAAGCGGACATTCAGAGGTGCCCATTCCTGCTAGGCCGTTTGCCTGTGGCTGCACAGAAATCTTCCCTGCTGTTAGCCACGCGGTGAGGGGACGGGTGAAGTCATCATCCCAGAGAATTGGGTGTGTGGGGGGAAGGGGGCGGGTTAGTTGGGTTTCTGCTGCACATGAACCTGGAAACCGCAGATCCTCCTTTTAAATTGCCAACCCATTTTTAATGGGCAACCCAACGGCTACTTCATATGGGAAATGAAGGCGCTGCTGTTTGAAGCCATTTCCACGTTATGAAGGTTAAAGAAGTCAAAAGACTGTGGCTTACCATGGCTGCCGCCAAGCCAAATTCTGCTGCCCAGCCCTGCATGAGTGATCTCTCACACTAAATCAGCATACCCTCAATAAGAGGCAAAATGCAACCTTGTAATGAAAGCACATGTGCTATGTAATGTTAACAGCAAGATTTACCATGAAAGAGTATACCCATTGTTATATAAAATGTGTCTTTAACTACCAATCTCCCTTTATTTTTCCTCCACCAGCTGGATATGTTTCTCCTTCCCAGAGGCTAGCGAAGATTAGACGGAGAAAAAAATGCACTCGTGATTAAATGTTCTCTGACCTCATGCTGTCTTCCCACACTGACAGAGCACAGCAAAATACATGGAGGCAGACAATCTCAGAGTGCACAAAAACACAATATGACCGTGAGGAGAGGTGGTGGGCTGAAGATGGTAAGTGGCATCAGCTTGCTGAAAGAAGGCAGGAGTCAATGCTCATGCTGCTGGAGGATCAAACTCATATGCTCCAGCGTATGGTTGAGCTGCAGGAAAGGCAGCAGGAGAACATACCGCCACTACAGCCCCTGTGTAACCAACCACCCTCCTCCCCAAGTTCCATAGCCTCCTCACCCAGACGCCCAAGAACGTGGTGGGGGGCCCTCCAGCCACCCAGCCACTCCACCCCAGAGGACTGCCCAAGAAACAGAAGGCTGGCATTTAGTAAGTTTTAAAGTTTTAAAGTGCTGTGTTGCCTTGTCCTTCCTCCTCCACCACCTCTCCCATGTTACCTTGGTAGTTATCCCCCTATTTGTGTGATGAATAAATAAAGAATGCATGAATGTGAAGCAACAATACCTTTATTGCCTCTGCAAGTGGTGATCGAAGGGGGAGGGGAGGGTGCTTAGCTTACAGGAAAGTAGAGTGAAATCAGGAGGGGGGGTGCGTGTTCCATCAAGGAGAAACAAACAGAACTTTCACACCGTAACCTGGCCATTCCTGAAACTGGTTTTCAAAGCTTCTCTGATGTGCACCGTACTCTCCTGTACTCTTCTAACCGCCCTGGTGTCTGGCTGCATGTAATCAGCGGCCAGGTGACTTGCCTCAACCTCCCACCCCGCCATAAACGTCTCCCCCTTACTCTCACAGATATCGTGGAACGCACAGCAAGCAGTAATAACAATGGTTAGACCTCAGCAAAACCAATATTCCCTAGTCAGTAAGCTGCGCCAGCGTGCTTTTAAACGCCCAAATGCACATTCTACCACCATTCTGCACTTGCTCAAAAGTTGAACAGCTCCTGACTACTGTCCAGGGTGCTGTGTATGGCTTCATGAGCCAGGGCATTAAGGGGTAGGCTGGATCCCCAAGGATAACTATAGGCATTTCAACATCCCCAACAGTAATTTTCTGGTCTGGAAAGAAAGTCCCTTGCTGCAGCTTTTGAAACAGATCAGAGTTCCTGAAGATGCGAGCGTTATGTACCTTTCCGGGCGATCCCACATTGATGTTGGTGAACCATCCCTTGTGATCCACCAGTGCTTGCAGCACCATTGAAAAGTACCCCTTGCGGTTTATGTACTCGCTGCCTTGGTGCTCTAGTACCAAGATAGGGATATGGGTTCTGTCTGCCGACCCACCACAGTTAGGGAATCCCTTTGCAGCAAAGCCATCCACTATGACCTGCACATTTCCCAGAGTCACTACCCTTGATAGCAGCAGTGCAGTGATAGTGTGGGCTACTTGCTTCACAGCAACCCCCACAGTAGATTTGCCCACTCCAAATTGATTCCCAACTGACCAGTAGCTGTCTGGCGTTGCAAGCTTCCACAGGGCTATCGCCACTCGCTTCTCAGCTGTGAGGGCTGCTCTCATCTTGGTATTCTTGTGCTTCAGGGCAAGGGAAAGCAAGTCACAAAGTTCCATGGAAGTGCCCTTACACATGTGAAAGTTTCGCAGCCACTGGGAATCATCCCAGACCTGCAGCACTATACGGTCCCACCACTTTGTGCTTCTTTCCCGGTCCCAGAATCAGCGTTCCAAGCCATGAACCTGCCCAACTGACACCCTGATGTGCACATTGCAGGGGGCTGTACTTTGTGAGAAGTCTATGTCCATGTCCTCATCACTCTCGTCACCACGCTGCAGTAGCCTCCTCCTCGCCTGGTTTTGTTTTTGTTGCAGGTTATAGTCCTGCATATCCTGCTGGATAACGCGCACGGTGTTTATAGTGCTCATAATTGCTGCGGTGATCTGAGCGGGCTCCATGTTCCCAGTGCTATGGTGTCTGCGCTGAAAAAAGGTGCGAAACAATTGTCTGACATTGCTCTGACGGAGGGAGGGGCAACTGACAATATGGCTTACAGGGTTGGCTTACAGAGAATTAAAATCAACAAAGGGGGTGGCTTTGCATCAAGGAGAAACAGAATGCCCCCCCGCCCCCAAGGACAGAACTCAAAACCCTGAGTTTAGCAGGCCGTTGATTTCATGGAGGGAGGGAGGAGAAAATGAATACAAAACAAATCTGGTCTATTTCTTGTTTTGATCCACTTCATCTATCTTTATACATCTTGCTGGCAGCAGACTGTGCACGACTGCTGGCCATCGTCATCTCCTGGGTGCTCGGCAGAAGACGGTACAATATGACTGCTGGCCCTCGTTGCCTCCTGGCTGCTCATTAAGACAGTGCAGTAGGACTGCCGGCAGGACTGAATCACCATGAGACGAAACTTAAAAGGGAAATGACCTGGCTGAGTCACTCCCATGTTTGCCCAGGCGCCCCATACCTCACCAAGGTCAGTTAAAAGAGCACCCTGGAGTACATCGACGATGACTACCAGTTATACTGCACTGTCTGCTGCCAAAAGGCAACGAGCGGCTGCTGTGTAGCAATGCAGTACCGTGTCTGCCAACACCCAGGAGACATACAGTGACAGTGAGCTGAGTGGGCTCCATACCCTCTCTACTCCTGCTCGAGATTCCCCTGTTTATACATCCAAGCATTGCATTAGCCCTTTTGGCCACAGTATCGTGCTGGGAGCTGCTAATCCACCATGATCCCCACATTATTTCCAGAGTCACTGCTTTCCAGGATAGAGTCCCCCATCCTGTAAGTATTGTCTACATTCTTTGTTCCTAGATGCATACGTTTAGCTATATTCAAATGCATACTGTTTGCTTGACCCTAGTTTACCAAGCAATCCAGATTACTCTGTCCAGATTGGTCTGTCTTCTTCATTATTTACCACTCTCCCAATTTTTGTGTCATCTGAAAATTTTAATCAGTGATAATTTTATATTTTCTTCCAGGTCACTAATAAAAATAATAAATGGTGTAGGGCCAAGAACCAGTCCCTGCAGGACTCCACTAGAAACACACCTGTTCAGATATGATTCTCCATTTACAATTACATTTTGAGAACTATCAGTCAGCCAGTTTTTAATTCATTTAATATGTTCCATGTTAATTTTATATTGTTCTAGTTTTTGTATCAAAATATCATGCAGAACCAAGTGAAATGTTTTACAGAAGTATATTACATTAACACTATTATCTTTATCACCAAACTTGTAATCACATCAAAAATATATATCAAGGTCATTTGACAGGATCTATTTTCCATTAATTCATGTTGATTGGGATTAATTATATTACCCTCCTTTAATTATTTAAGAATTGAGTCCTGTATCAGCCATTCCATTATCTTGTTCGGGATTGACAGGTCTATAATACTTGGATTATTCTGTTTTTACCCTTTTAAAATATTGGCATACTATTAGTGGGTTTTTTTTAAATTTAAGTCTTCTGGAACTTCTCCATGGTTCCAAGTCTTATTGACAATCAACACTGACAGGCCAGTGAGCTCCTGAGCCATCTTTTAAAATGCCTGGATGCAAGTTAACTCTAGTAGCTGTTGTTTAAGATCCTCTAAAGATACTAGTGGAATGGAAAGAGTGTTATATGACATGACTATTCACTGGTTCTCAAACTTTTGTACTGGTCACCCCTTTCACACAGCAACCCCCCTTATAAATTAAAAAACATTTTTTTAAATATTTAAACACTATTATAAATGCTGGCGGTGAAACAGAGTTTGGGGTGGAGACTGACAGCTCGTGACCCTCCCCCCCACGTAATAACCTCGCAACCCCCTGAGGGGTCACAATCCCGTTTGAGAACCCCTGCACTACATTATCTGTTTTTTCCCCAAATACAGAACAGATATATTTATCAAACACGCCAGACTTTTCTGCATTGTTTTTGATAATTCATTTATATCTAGTAATGGACCTACACAATTGTTAGGATTCCTTATGTTCCTAATATACTTTAAAAAGTCTTTCTTACTGTCCTTAAGTCTACTGGTCATAGATTTCTCTTTGTGTCCTTTTGCTTCCCTTATCAGTTTTCTATAACTCCTGTCTTCTGATTTATACTCATAACTATCAACTTCCCCTTTCCTCCTTTTATTTTTATTTATTTAAATTTATTTTTTTTATAGCTGCCTTCACTTCCCCTCTAATCAGGTCGGCTTATTAACCAATATAGCCTCTTTCTTGATTGTGGGATTGTTGCTTTTTGAGCATCTAAGTGTTCTTAAACAATTCCCAATTATCATTCATATTTTTCTGATGAAATTCTTCCTCCCAGCTCTATTGACTCATAACTGTTTTCAGTTTTGTGAAGTTGGCCCTTTTAAAGCACCAAGTATACATATCAATGGTCTGGACTTTATTGTGATTGCACATTATAAAGATGATTATGTCATGATCACTTGTACCTTAGTTACCACTGATAACATTATAAACATTATAATGGTAATTACAACAATAAATCTACATTTTAAAAATGATGATCCGAAGTCCTTCTGCCAATCTCCAATCAAGGATGGAATAAAAAGGATCATGCAGAACTTTTCAGAGAGAAAGAATGACCATATATCCTGTCTTACATTTCCTCTTCATTCAAAAGACAAAACAAAAAACACAAAAAATAAATAATAAACCACAAATAGGATAATTCCAGTATCTTTGGGATGTTACACCTTTGGAACACCTCCTTTTTAAATAGCCAGGCGGGAAAGAACCCAACCCATGTCAGGACACTGGAGAACTCATTCTGAGCCTTTTGATAACATGCCCATGATTTCAGTTGCCATGATGTATGTGGTGAGTAGGCTAGAGAGGAATAAGGAATTTACCTCTAAGAAACAGGTGCTCCGTGGCAATTAACTGAAATATTCTAAAGTGCCAGTTCCTTAGTCCTTTCGGGTACTCTGCTCAAAACTGGAGGCAATCTGTCTGTATCTGTTTTCAAGTTACAATATAAATATGATAGAAAAATATTTCATAGATGCCATGTTACATCACCAGACGAACCAGTAGAGACAGAAATAAACAAAGAAAAATAATTTTACTTACGCTTTTACTTATGTCTCAGAAGATATACAGGAACATATGTCTCATACCTGGACAGAGCCATGAACTGCAATCTTTATCAAACAAAATGTTGGACTAAGTTTTGCTTGAATAAGGGCATTGAATTGGGCCTTCAACATGTACCTTTGTCATAAATATAAAGGGAAGGGTAAACCCCTTTAAAATTCCTCCTGGCCAGAGGAAAAATCCTCTCACCTGTAAAGGGTTAAGAAGCTAAAGGTAACCTCGCTGGCACCTGACCAAAATGACCAATGAGGAGACAAGATACTTTCAAAAGCTGGGAGGAGGGAGACAAACAAAGGGTCTGTGTCTGTCTGTATGCTGCTTTTGCCGGGGATAGAACAGGAATGGAGTCTTAGAACTTTTAGTAAGTAATCTAGCTAGGTATGTGTTAGATTATGATTTCTTTAAATGGCTGAGAAAGGAACTGTGCTGAATAGAATAACTATTTCTGTCTGTTTGTCTTTTTTGTAACTTAAGGTTTTGCCTAGAGGGATTCTCTATGTTTTGAATCTAATTACCCTGTAAGGTATCTACCATCCTGATTTTACAGGGGTGATTCCTTTACTTCTATTTACTTCTATTTCTATTAAAAGTCTTCTTGTAAGAAAACTGAATGCTTTTTCATTGTTCTCAGATCCAAGGGTTTGGGTCTGTGGTCACCTAGGCAAATTGGTGAGGATTTTTACCAAACCTTTCCCAGGAAGTGGGGTGCAAGGGTTGGGAGGATTTTGGTGGGAAAGACGTGTCCAAACTACGTTTCCCAGTAAACCCAGTTAAAGTTTGGTGGTGGCAGTGATATTCCAAGGACAAAGGATAAAATTAATTTGTACCTTGGGGAAGTTTTAACCTAAGCTGGTAAAAGTAAGCTTAGGAGGTTTTCATGCAGGTCCCCACATCTGTACCCTAGAGTTCAGAGTGGGGGAGGAACCTTGACAACCTTATACAATGCATCCCTAATGCTGATCAGGTCATGCCCGACACAAAAGCACAAGTTAAGATAACAAAAATAAGCTGACAAAAATCAAATCAAATCACAGTCATGAGGAAAATAAAGTTACCTCTACCTCCTGAAGTAGCACTGGTTTGAGTCTGATGACTACAGTCTGGACCAATAAACCTGGCTACACCTCTTGAAGTGTCAAGATAAACAGTAAAGCACAGTTTACAAAAAGAAGTAGCATGGCATATTTTGCCATCAAATCTATATTTCCCCCCATAGATTAGAAACCCAGAGAAAGCTGGAGTGGGGAGAGCAGTTGAAATCCACATTGCCCACACTATTTTTAATCCTCACCATGCACTAGAAGTAGTTAAAGCCACTTTGCATAAGATATAAATTGGCAGCTCTTTAGGATAAACTCAGTTATTAAGAAAGATCTGTCTCAGCTGGGACTAAAACTAGGACAAGAGAAAGGGAACTCAAGTTTTCCATTGCAAAAAGAGACTTATGAGGGCGAAAAAAAAAAGAACATTCTGTACTTTATCAATCTAATCCTGTCTGGGTAAAGAGATCATATTGCTACCTTTCAGTATGAACTTTAGAACTGGCAAACAAGTGCCAAATTGAATTTATTTATTTCCACTCTAAGGATGAAGCTAAGAATTCTTGCATAACTGTTGTGAAACTTTATGCAAACAATTAAAGGGCAAAATTCATCTCAGAGCTGAGGCACTTGTATTAGTATATGGCCAAATGCTGCCCTCGTTATACACGGGAGTAAGGTATGTACGGCCTCTTAATGCCATACAGATAACCCTCCTTCCCAACCTGACCAATTCAGTAGTAAGGATGGTTAGGCCAGAGTGGAAGGAGTGCAAACTAGTGTGCAGTACCTCCATGGTTACACCCTGTGGGTCTGACGGTAGCCGTGGGGAGCTCACGTGCCATGGGAGTGGGAAGAGGACAGCTCAGGCCTCCACATATCCTTTTCTAGATTCTTCCCTGTGAAAGCTCCACAGAGAACTACAGCAATGATGGGGTTACATCATGTGGAGCTGCCACACTGGAAAGAGGTTTAAACAGAGATAGGACAAGAGAATGTTTCCCTGTGAGTGGATGTGGGGGACTTGGGACTATAAGAGACAATGTACCATCATCCCTGCCGAGTCAGACTTCTTTGAAGAAAGGGAAATGGTCATTTCTCCCTTTTGGAACCGTCAACCAATATGGTGGTTGTTGTGGCTGCACAGCCCTTTGTAACAACTTTAATTCATGCATAAGGGGGATATGCGTAAATGGAGACATGACCTAAGAGTTTCTAGGAGTGGTTACAACCAAAGGGAGCTAAATATTCATAGGCAACAGGCAGGGCTTCTTAGTTATATGCTTCAAAAGTGTGGATAGTTAAGGTGCGTATGGTACATATTAGGGCTGTCAAGCAATTAAAAACATTAATCATGATTAACCGCACTGTTAAACAATAATAGAATACCATTTATATAAATATTTTGGATGTTTTCCACATTTTCAAATATATTGACTTCAATTACAACACAGAATACAAAATGTACAGTGCTCACTTTATATTTATAATAAAAACAAATATTTGAACTGTAAAAATAAAATAGTATTTTTTAATTCTCTTAATACAAGTACTATAGTGCAATCTCTATCATGAAAGTTGAACTTACAAATGTAGTGTTATGTACAAAAAAAACTACATTCAAAAATAAAACAAAGTAAAACTTTAGAGCCTACAAGTCCACTCAGTCCTACTTCTTGTTCAGCCAATCGCTCAGATGAACAAGTTTGGTTACAATTTGCAGGAGATAATGCTGCCTGCTTCTTGTTTACAATGTCAGCTGAAAGGGAGAACAAATGTTCACATGGCACTGTTGTAGTGGGCATTGCAAGATATTTACATGCCAGATGTGCTAAAGATTCATATGTCCCTTCAACCACCACCTCAGAGGACATGTGTCCATACTGATGATGGGTTCTCTGCTCGATAATGATCCAAAGCAGTGCACACCAACACATGTTCATTTTCATCATCTGAGTCAAATGTCACTAGCAGAAGGTTGATTTTCTTTTTTGGTGGTTCAGGTTCTGTAGTTTCCACATCGGAGTGTTGCTCTTAAGACTTCTGAAAGCATGCTCCACACTCCGTCCCTCTCAGATTTTGGAAGGCACTTCAGGTTCTTAAATATTGAGTTAAGTGCTGTAGCTATCGTTAGAAATCTCACATTGATACCTTTTTTGCGTTTTGTCAAATCTGCAGTGAAAGTGTTCTTAAAATGAACAATATGCTGGGTCATCACCCAAGACTGCTCTAACATGAAATATATGGCAGAATGCGGGTAAAACACAGAGCAGTAAACATACAATTCTCCCCCAATGAGTTCAGTCACAAATTTAATTAATGCATTATTTTTTTAAAAGAGCGTTATCAGCATGGAAGCATGTCCTCTGAAATATAAGCACTGACCAAAGCATGAAGGGGCATATGAATGTTTAGTATATCTGGCATGTAAATACCTTGCAATGCTGGCTACAAAAGTGCCAAGCACACGTCTGTTCTCATTTTCAGGTGACATTGTAAATAAGAAGCGGACAGCATTATCTCCCATAAATGTAAACAAACTTATTTGTCTTAACAATTGGCTGCACAAGAAGTAGGACTGAATGGACTTGTAAGCTCTAAAGTTTTACATTATTTTGTTTTTGAGTTCAGTTATGTAACAAAAAATACATTTGTAAGTTGTGCTTTCACGATAAAGAGATTGCACTACAGTACTTGTATGAGGTGAATTGAAAAATATTATTTCTTTTATCATTTTTACAGTGTAAATATTTGTAATAAAAATAATATAAAATGAGCACTGGACACTTTGTATTCTGTGTTGTAATTCAAATCAATATATTTTAAAATGTAGAAAAACATCCAAAATATTTACTAAATTTCAATTGGTATTCTATTGTTTAACAGCGTGATTAAAACTGCAATTAATCACATTTATTTTTTTCCAATCACCATTTTTTTTTAGTTAATCATGTAAGTTAACTGCAATTAATCAACAGCCATAGTACATATTCATTTTAACTTGCTACCAGCTAAATTCAAATTACATCAATCTACATCATATTTGCAGAAAGTATCTCATTACCAGCATCACTAGATTTGGGGTGTTCTCATCATTGGCTGATTGCCAGAAACATACTGTATTATGACATTGCAAGAATGGACAGTTTTAAAAAGCCTTTTTAAACGTTTTCTTATACAAAGAAAACACTCACATACTGATTTCACCACCTTCACAGAATCTAACGTTACCAAATGTTATAGTGTAGTTTTATGTAATTATGCTCATAGAACACATACTCATTGTGTCCTTGCTTTGAAATTGTAGTTTTTCCTGTTTATTTTGCAGATAGAAGTGGATTTGAATAGGTGTAATTTTAAAGGAGAATTTGGTTCTTTATCTTTCTTCTTGTGTGTATAGTATAGATTCACTGTAAGCTATGGATTCTTTTCTTATGTACTGAACAGGTGTAATTCCATAATAAAATTAAAATCACACAAGATCTTCCAGACAGGTGCTATTGTTTTCCTTCCCCTGGGAAGCCAAAGTTTCAAGACATTTGATGCTAGTCAACTGTTTCCCCTTCTGCTAAGAAGAGGCCAATTGCTAAAGCTCACATTTGTTTACTTCACTCCTATGGAAAAAGGAATGCTTATATTTCTTTGAAAAAGAAAATCTCAAGCAGTATCTGCTAGCTTCCATGAGTGCAAGGATGATGGAGAACAAGTCTGAATGTATCAATAGGTTTTATTTTAGTGAATGAGGTTTACTGTAGGTTTCAGAGAGTATATGGGAATAATTTTGTCAGATAAAACTAAAAGCCACAAAATAACAAAAGCAGATGTAACATATACAGAAGTCGGAAAATATTACAAAAAGCGTTCTAGTAAAATCAAGTGCAAAGTTTTCAAAATTTGCTTTGATGAAAGTAACATTAATATACATGGGTCAAATTTTCCTCTCAGTTACACCATTGCAACTCCACTGGTTTCAATGGGGTTGCCCTAATGTAATGAGAATCTGCTCTCATGGGATTTGCAATAAACTAAGTATTATTTTCTCAGGCCTTGTCTACACTGGCAAGTTTCTGTGCAGTAAAGCAGCTTTCTGTGGTGCAGCTCCTTAGGTGTACACACTCCCAAGCCACTTAGTGTGCAGAAACTGTACAGTTGCAGCACTGTAAAAAACCCCACCCCAACGAGAGGCGTACAGCTTTCTGTGCCGGGGCTACAGCACTGCAGTGCAAGTGTAGACACCCTGGTCTATTACAGTGCTGCAATTGTCCTCTGGGAGGTGTCTTGTTCTCGCCTCTCTAGTCATCTGTTTGAACTCTACTACCCTGCCCTCAGCTGACCAACCGTGAGCCCCACCCCTTAAATTCATTGGGAATTTTGAAAGTCCCCTTCCTGTTTGCTTGGTGACGCAAGCAGTGGTCTCAGCGCATCTTTCCAGGTGAGCATGCCTGCTCCACATACCCGGCGATCCCCCGCTTGGAGCAATGCCGAGCTGCTGGACCTCATCAGCATTTGGGGAGAGAAGGCTGTCCAGTCCCAGCTGCGCTCCAGCCTTAGGAATTATGATACCTACAGACAGATTTCATGATGCATGAGAGAAGGAGGCCATGACTGCAGTGCAGGGTCAAAGTGAAGGAGCTGCAGAATGCCTACCACAATGCATGGGAGGCAAACTGCCGCTCCGGTGCTGCGCCCATGAGCTGGCGGTTCTACAAAGAGCTGGATGTGATACTCGGTGGCAACCCCACCTCCACTGCGAAGGCCACTGTGAATACAGTATCGAGAGTGGACTGAGCCAGGAGGAGGAAATCTTGGACAAGGATGTGGAGTGGGTGGGGGACCCAGAGGCAGAGGACAATTCGGAGTTCAGAGATGCACGCAGCCCAGAACTCTTCTCTATACCAGAGGAGGCTAGCCAGTCACAGCCGTTAGATCTTGACAAAGTGCAAACAGGAGAGGAGGCCCCTAGTAACTGGCTTTGATTCTGGGAATCGCTGAAGCAAGTTGTTGGGGGCAGGGAGTTGCAGAAAGCAGGCTTGGGTATATATGATGTGCATATCACCACATGCCTAGTCTGAGCGGTGGAACAGGCTGTTGATTGCTGTGAAGTGAGGGAGTCAATCTGCTCAAAGATCTCCACGAAACTCATATGGAGATACTGGGAAATCTGCTGCCGCAGGTTCTTTGGCAGAGCTGCTTTGTTTCTTGCCCCGTTAAGGGTAACTTTCCTGCGCCACTCTGCCATCACTGGGGCGAGAGGGATCATTGCTGCATGCAGGTGAGCAGCACAAGGGCCAGGGCAGAAGCCGCAGTCTTGGAGAAGACCCTCTCTTGATTCCCTGCTCACCCCCAGCAGCGAGATATCTTCCATAATGAACACAGCCTGTGGAAAATGTGGGGACACTAATGATAATAAGGCCCCCCCTACAGTGCTGACTCTCCCCAAGAGCCACGTGTTCAGTGTACATTATGGTCCTGGAACATTGATTTCCCCTGACCCTGCAGTTACTCACCATTTTGGGGGTCTTGTGGCTCATGTGTGCTTGCCTGGGGTCAGCCAGTTAGTGACAGGTATGTGAATAGTGGCTGTGTTTTAAATCACTGAATCAGTGGTCTGTGTGTTGCAGACAATACTGCTTCTGTAAAATGTTGCGTTTTGGCTTCACAGAGATGACCTTGGGACCCCAGCCTCCCTCTTTGTTATCGCCGAATGAATGGCTGCGCAGAATTAGAAAGTGGCCATGAAAAACTAAAGAAGACTTTCTGCGTGATGTCATGATGCACTCCACAGCCAAAAAACAAGAACTGAAGGAGTGGCGGGACAGGGAGAAGAGGGACCAAAAGGAGAATGCGGCACGTCAGAACGAAGCCACGGAGCGGCTCTTAAATGGAGCGCCAAGCGGACACGCTCCAGGCACTAGTAGCACTACAAACCAAGCAGCTCCGCGCCAGCCCGCCCCCTGCAGCTGCTGTCACAAAACTGTTTCCAACCTGCCCCCCAGACACCGCCAACAGACTCTTATTTACCTCCTGGCTCCAGTCTGTACCCACTGCATTCCACTCCTGCCCCGTCACAGTCCAGCCCTGTGGACTCCCACTACCCTCAACACCCGACTCTCTGCGGTTTAGCCCTGCTGAAGTACAGTACCCACTGCACTGTACTCCAAAGTACAAGGTTGCATATGATACCTGGACATACACAAATCTTTAACTGTCCCGGGACCCCACCTCCTCCTCAGAGCCTCCCTTCCTCCATCCCCCACAGTGCTGATGTGTTTTGTTTGTCTGTCTCTCTCCTCCGGTTGTTGTTTTATAATAAAAGAATTGTTTTTGTTTGAAAGCAATCATTATTCCATTAATTGAAAGCAAACAGAGCTCTGCAAAGGAACAGGAATTTTCTTAAACCTTCACAGTGCATCGTCTGTACCAATCACAATCACCTCCTAGCATTATGCACTCCCAAGCATAGCAACAAATAGTAGTGGCTTTCAGCTTCAAATTGCTGCCTCAAGGCATCCCTTATCCTTATGGCCCTGCACTGCGCCCCTCGAATAGCTCTGGTCTCTGGCTGTTCAAATTCAGCCTCCAGGCACTGAGCCTCAGAGGTCCAGCCTGGAGTGAAGCTTTCACCCTTCCCTTCACAAATATTATGGAGAGTATAGCACACAGCGATAAGCATAGGAATATTGTCATAGGCCAGGTGCAGCCTCCCATATAGGCAGCACTGGCAGGCCTTTAAATGGCCAAAAGCACACTCTACAGTCATTCTGCACTTGCTCAGCCTGTTGTTGAACCACTCCTTGCCGCTGTCAAGATTCCCCGTGTACGGCTTCATAAGGCACGGCATTAAGGGGTAGGCAGGGTCTCCCAGGATCACAGTGGGCATTCTGACTTCCCCTACGGTGATCTTCTGGTCCGGGAAGAAAGTCCCTGCTTGCAGCTTCCTGAACAGGCCAGCGTTCCAAAAGATGCGTGCGTCATGCACCTTTCCAGATTAGCCTGTGTTAATGTCCGTGAAAAGCCCACAGTGATCCACAAGCGCCTGGAGAACCACAGAGAAATACCCCCTCTGATTAATGTATTCGGTGGCTAGGTGGTCTGGTGCCAGAATTGGAATATACGTGCCACCTATTGCCCCTCCGCAGTTAGGGAAACCCATTTGGGCAAAGCCATCCACAATGTCACGCACATTGCCCAGAGGCACAGTCTTTTGGAGCAGGATGTGATTAATGGCCCTGCAGACTTCCGTCAACACGAGTCCAACGGTCGACTTTCTCACTCCAAACTGGTTAGCAACTGATCGGTAGCAGTCTGGGGTAGCCAGCTTCCACAGTGCAATCGCCACACACTTCTCCAATGGCAGAGCAGCTCTCATTCTCGTGTCCTTGTGCCCCAGGGCTTGGGCGAGCTCATCACACAGTCCCATGAATGTTGCTTTCCTCATCCGAAAGTTCTGCAGCCACTGCTCATCATCCCAGATGTGCATCACTCACGATGTGATCCCGCCACAACTTGTTTCCAGAGCCCAAAAGCAGCGTTCCACTGTGATCAGCACCTCCACGAATGCCACAAGCAATCTCGTGTCATAGCTAATACGCGTGGTAAGATCAATGTTGAGCTTCTCTTGCATTTGTACTTTAAGGAATAACTCCACTGCCACTCGTGACGTGTTAGTGAGAGCAACAGTGTGGGATCCATTCCTGCAGACCGAAGAGGCAGAGAGTGCAGTACACAAACCATTGAAACATGGTGCTAAATGCAGATGGAAACACAGGGATTGCTGGGATGCAAAGCAATGCATCACGGGGCATTTGAACTGGACCCAAGATCTACCACAACCCCCTCCGCCTTCCCACAACTCTTAGCGGCAGAAAAGGAAGAGATGCTCTGTGGGATAGTTGCCCAGAGTGCACCGCCCTGAATACCGATGCAAGTACCACAAGTGTGAATATGCTATTGCGCAGGCAGCTGACAGTGTGAATACACAACAGCGGTTTCCCTTCACGCTCGTTGAGCAGTGATATAATTGCCAGCAATGTAACTCCACCAGTGTAGACATACTCTTAGAGTTCAGTTCTATCAATCCCTCTTTCTCTACAGTTTTAGCTCATATTTTTCACCAAGAGACTTTTCTTTTTATATCTCTTTTTTTAAACTCTCTTTAGCTCCATGCTGTGTTACCTCTAGGCTAGGGCCACTGTTGAATCAAGACCCTAAATTGTGGTCCACGAGTGCAACTGTGTTAGAAAGAAAATTATTTGATTAACTGAAAATATGTTTCCTGAGCCACAGCCTGTGATTTTAATCTGAAGTACTGGAATCAGCTTGGAAACTGTAAGGGGTTCTACCTTCCCAGCAGCCTCCCACCACTTTTTTTGACATTTTCAGGATCAATTCTGATGTAATCTGAAAGTGCTCTGAGCAACAACTGTCCCTTTCTTACTACCACTGCTCAGCAGCGCCCCTGTTGACGGCCTGCTGGATCACAGGGGAGTGAGGAATAGACCATAGGCTGCTCCACTGTCTGCTTCTCTAAAGAACCATAGGAGCCCCAGGAGGAGCAGGACAGGAGCAAAACTTGTTCTGCCTTAAGCTAAGGGAGCACTTAGCAAAGAAAGGTGTGCCTTCCTCGCACAGCCCCACAAAAGAGGGAAAGTGGAGAAGCTGGGAACCAACCACCGGTTACACTTCCCTGATTTTCTGCCACTAGAGCAGTCTAGTGGCTGTTCTAGCTTATCCCAGCTGGCATTGGTTCCCAAAGGACGGTGAGTCAGCTGTAGTTTATTTGAAGCGTAACATGCCTCAGTCACTCCCCCTATGCCAGAGCTGTGGAGAGGGAAGCGCAGAGGCTAGTTACACTAGCTCCACGCCTTCGGGGGGAAATCCGTAGCAGGGGATGTGCAGGTTGATTCTGTTATTTATGTGCTGCTAAGAGAATCTGTCTCAAAAGTACTGTCCCCTCAGGCTGAAAAGATTGGACACTATGGCTCTAGCTTATCAGCGTCCACTTGCTGCACCACATGTGCTTGAGGTAGCAATATATGAAAAATAACTATTACTTATCTATAACTGACATTCAGTTAACTGCAAATGTCTAGGACAAGTTTCAACTTTCACTGAGTCATCTATATTGAAAACAGTACACTTCTATACCAACGGGAACAAAACTATCATAGTAGAAGGTTTTAAAAAAGACAGTGTAGCTCATCTCAACTTCCTATGTACCAGTAAAGGATATGTAATGTAAAGTTAAAATAATTTCAGTTAACCCATACAAATCATAGAATCGTAGGACTGGAAGGGATCTTGAGAGGTCATCTAGTCCAGTACCCTTCACTCATGGCAGGACTAAGTATTACCTATGAAGACAAGAGACACTCATTTTCCATGAGTTGAGAAAGTTCAAGTAAATAACTTATATGATGACATCATATTTTTCTTGAAATAATTATGTACAGTTTACTTATCTAATCTTTTTTAATTCCTGCAGAAATTCACTGAAACCTTCTCTCATCTCACAAGGACAAACAGTTAATGGGGACCCAATCCTGCAGACTTTCCTCACCGGAGTAGTACTGAAATGAACAGGAGTAAGAACTTCTAAGGTGCCTAAAGCTTGCCAGATTAAGCCCTAAAGATCCAGGCACAAACACAGCATCTATCTATCCCTATACCTCTCACCTCTAGTCAGATACAAAAATCTTGTCTGTTAATATGATCCACCTGACACCTGCTTTCCTATTGGCTTCCCATTTCTGATTCTTTCTTCCTTCAGTTTCCTCATTGCTCCAAGTTTTCCACTAAACCCTGGTACTTTTGCAAACTGCAGCACAATGGTGACTATTTAAGATTTTAACATCACTTTAAAACTTGTAAGAAATAGAATGGATCATCTATAACATGGGCATGTATACATACAGCAATATTCAACTTTCAGGAGCATTTCTTTACTGTTCTACCAGACGTATGTTGTTCCAGCACTTTTAGAAACCACCATGCTTATTTCAGCATTTTCAATATAACTATGAAAAAGTACTTTCATGGGTTTATAACTCAGTCATCAAGTCCACTCTGAGCTAATAACTTGTTTATACAGTTTAACTAGGAAGGATTTCATTTCCCCTGTATCAAATATTTAAAAGTTTTAGAAATAGTGTTAGTGATCAAAACCAGTTGATTGATTTTGTATTCATATTACTTGGATTTAAAAATATTTGACAAGCATTTAGCTCGTAATACAGTTTGACTAATTTTTAGGGTTTAAAATTAAAGAAAAATAAATTTCTAAATTCCAAGGGATTATAAAAATGTCCAGACTTTGTTAAAGCGGTACAGTATGCACAGTAACTTCTTTCATTCAGAATTTTAGTATGTATTTAGAAATGCAAAACAAAGAATTCACGCAATACATGTAGTCTACAGTTTGAACATATTATTAGTGTAACTAATATGCATTATAAACCAAATATACATAACCATGTTTTTTCTATGTCAATGCTGTAACATGTTTTATAAGCCTAATAGGACCTTCTATTAAACCTGTAAAAACAGTATTAGAGGATATGTTCAATAAAGCTAATTGTGTCAAACAGATCAAAAATAACAGCAAACTTCAAAGTGAAGGTATATATTCTGTAATGTTAACTAATACATTTTGGTCTAGTTTTCCACATTGGAATGAATTAAAGATATAGTGTAATTATTGCTATTGATATGTTTGTCACAACTTTAACACTGCACTACTTAAAGGTAATTTAGTAAAGAGTTTAGACATTGAAGTCTTCATAGCAATGTCATATGCTTACACAATCATATACTATATGTTCTTTTTCTGCATTGACAGAGTGCTGGGAGCTAGCTGCACAAGGCATAGAAGACACAATTCTAGTTCCAAGGTACTTACAGTCTAAATTAAGGATCTGAAGATACTAATACAAATGAATACAAATTTAAGAATCTTCTGCCTGTAGAAACTAAGAATTTCTCTGAAATCTTAACTGTAAGTCTGGGCAGCACTTTCATATTCAAGGGTCAAGTTACACCCTCTGCAAACCACGTTGTCCTTCAGTAAATCATTAGGGATTTCAGAAACTCCAAAACAGACCTCCAGAAGATAGAAACAATATCAGTTTTTGTTATTATTCCTATGTATTTGCCTCCCATGCCATATCATTCCCAAACACACCAGCTTCTCGAAATGCATCCAAAAAACTTCTTCAGATCCAAATCGGAAAGTTTCAGGAATCCACACGCATCCACTCCAAGGACACAAACCCACATGGCACCCTGCAGCTTTGCCCTTGACAAAGAAACCTCAAATATATCAGTGATCCACCTCACTGCCAACACCAAGCCAATTGCATAACAGAAGATTTTGGTTTGTTAGGGACTGAACTAGACTGTCAACTCCTTGGGGGCAAGAAGTGGGGCTACTTCTCGGTTGTACAGCACTGAGGACACTGTACAACCCATATATAACAACAACAACAAGGGTGATGGCTACATTCACTTATTACATGAGCTGAGCCTCTGGCTTTAATTCTGCATATCAGAATACCAAGCAAGATTTATTTTAAACAGATTTGTATCACCTGCAACAATCCACCAACTTGTGCATTTCAAACCCCTCCCCCGCCCTCCAAAAAGCCTCCTGAAGAACCACAACATTAGAAGATTTCCCTCAAATATTTTCCCCTCCCGCGAAAGGACTTGCAAACAAAGTGATCCAGGAGTCACATGCCGGAGAAAGGGGTGTCCCGTCTGCGGCAAGGGCATGGAAGTTGCACCTACCTTTGCTTCCCCCAAATCGGGCTCCTCCTCGTAGTAGCCCTGCCCGGATTCATAGGCAGCGGCGGTGGCCGGCTCCCTGGGTCCCAGCAGCAGAGCAGCAGCAGCCAGATAGCAAACCAGAGAGAATAATCCCAGCAAGTGCATTGTGCAAGGATGGCAGGGTGGGTGCGTGGCGGGGCGGGGGGAGCTTGAGGAGTGTACGGGGAATCGTGAGGCTCCTTGGCTTTGTTGGTTGCCTCCCCCCAAGATCCAAGGCGGCAGAATCCCTGGGATGGAGAAGATGCAGCAGCACCAGCTCCCAGCAAGGGAGCTCCCAACGCGCCCGGCCGCTGTGCAATTGCTCACCGAAGTTAGCTGGAGTTTGCCAGGTGAAAAGCCACCAGGAAACCGGACATCCGAGCCGGGCTCGCTCAGGAGCAGGGAGGTGAGGCAGGGCAGGGAGGAGAGGGAGAGCGCAGCTGCTCACACCAATGGGGCTTCCTCCTTCTGCTGCAGCCCCCTGCCTGCACACACGCAGCGCAGCCCCATGGACTAGGCGAAGCCGGCGCGGGGGAGAGCGAGCCGCTCAACTCACTCTCCTGCCTTGGCTCGCAGGACGCCTGTCAGCGGCTGCGGGGCCCCGGGTGCTGGAGCCTCCTCAACGCGTGGAGCTGAGCGGCAGCAGCGGCCGCAGGGGGCGGACATGGCTCAGGCGCCCTCTGCCTGTGCCTCTGAGGCTGAGCGACTGGCTGGCGGCGGGAGGGCGGGGAGGAAAGGGTGTGAGCCCCCCCCCCCCCCCACCCCTCGGGCTGCCTCCTCCCGCTCCTGCGCTTCCCACAAGCAGCCACTCGCCGTGCAACGCTTTTCCCGGGGCTGAGGAAATGTGAGACGGGAGGCGCGCGCCTGCTCCGGGCCAGCCGGCGAGATGGGGCCACACGCTGCGCCGGCCTGTCCCTCGAGCCGGGACCTGCCTCCCGCGGCTGGCGGCGTCGCACCTTTCTTACTCGCCTCCGCTTTGCAGCCCCGAAAGGTGCAAGGAGGCTGCAGAGCAAGCTGACTGCATGGGGGCAGTTGGTGCTAGGTCTCAACCTGATGCCAGGGACTAAGCCCCGTGCCAGGATCTCAACGCGCTTTGCAAGCACCTATTAAACAACCCACACTACTGTAGCCCCAGCCCTGCACTCCCTTTCTTCATAGGCCAAATTACCACCGGCTGCAGGATCAAACCCTTAGGAAGTTTATGTATTGTATTTTATTCAGCCTTCAGCAGTGATGTCCGTGCTTAGAGTTGCTTACATCACAAATGGACAAATCCCGAAGGCCTTAGGCAAAATTTCCATTGACTTCAGGTCGATTATTGGAAAGGAGTCACTGGGCTTTTTTGCCTAAGTAAAATGAGGAGGATTTGGGGCGCTGTTGTTTTGTTTTTGTTTTTTTTAACCGGTGGCCCAAGCAAGATTTTTGCCAGCTTGAGAAGAGACCGTCACCAATACCTTACTTCGGTGCTGTGCTTCTTCAAATAGAATTGGAGCAATCCTCGACTTGAAGCTGCCTTCAATCGGAAGTGTATTGGTACCGTATTTCACTGAAGCTGTGGTTAAAAAATAAAGCCTTTTTAAAAAACACACATTTCTAATGAAAGTAAGGTGATACATATTTTGCTTAAGTCTTGGGTGTATGAAAGGAAGGGGTTTTATTCCCTACATACTTCTTTTCCTTTGATATCATCAATGTTATTGAAGAGCTACTGACATATGAAAACTTTTGAAAATCATTTAAAGGAATTTTCTTATGTATTAAATGTTTTGTATTTATTCCCCACCCCCCATATGGGTATTTGTGTTTGTGGGAGGGAAACTTGGTTACTATGGGCCGGATTCTGCCACCATACTGTTATGTTACCTTACTTCTTCAGTAATTCCATTATGATTACTCAAGAACTACAAACTATTCAGCATAAGTAAGGGTGGCAGTATCAGGCGCTAAGAGTTTCTGTACATCTGTTTTATTCCTCTGTTTAATCATCGGTAGCATCACAACTGTATGCTGTGGAAATTATTTTGAAGCCACAAAGAACTACACAATTTTAAGATACAAAGAGCCAGATAGTTTTCATAAAGATTAAAACAAATAACGGAAAAGAAATACAGAAAAAAATATAGTGTAGAAGCAGAACTGCAGGTGATTAAAACATTTTTCAGATAAGTAGGGCTTCTGTTTTCAGAGTTTATTAATGTCATTTTTCAGGGTTATTTTTTAGCACTTTGACTTTTGTGTGAATGTCCAAAAATTGGGGGTTTCTTGGCTCTCTTTACAGTATATACTGTAATGAGTAATGTATACAACATACACTAGTGCATACTGTAATTAGTAATCTCTTTGTAATGTTCCATAGTGCACTTTCAAGTTTGTTTCAAACAGCACTATAGTAAAGCACACTAGGGACCTTTAGTTCGCACTGACCAATTAATGTGCAACATGTTAGCGCACTTTAGAAATCACACCCCCATTCGCCGCATTACTGCTTTGTGTGGACAAGCCCTTAGAAGCAACCATTTCCAGTGTTTTTCCAGTAACTGTTGGATAAACACTAATTTCATTTTTTTGGAGGGGGGGTGTTTTATTGATGTTCATCAGTTAAAACGTAAAATCAGAAGCCCTATCTATAAAGTACTAATAAGTCTGTAGCAGTGTAACCCTGTTGGTAACAGGTTATCAGAGAGACAAGATGGGTTAGGTAATATCTTTTATTGAACCAACTTCTGTTGGTGAAAGAGACAAACTTTTGAGCAACAGAGAGTTTTTATTTTGATCTTGAAGAAGCAGCCTGTGTTGCTTGAACCTTGTCTCTTTCCACCAACGGAAGTTGGTCCAATAAAAGATATTAACTTTCCCACCTCGTCTTTCTGGTAAATCTTTAGTTTCTTCACAGAAACCAACATAGCAGCAGACTGGGAACTATGGTGGGAGTTGAATGAAAGAAAAATGGGAATAATTATGTAATGTTCTTCAGCTGTTACTTTACAAAGTTTTCAGTTGTGCACTGGGATCTAAGCAAATGGACCTTTGCGCCTGTGCAGTCCAACTACAGGACTGAGGAAAAAAAAAAAGTGTACTCTGGGAATGCAGCCCTGTACAAACCATGAAAATAGTGTAACTGATTTGAATTTAAACATCACAGGACCCTTCATCATAATGGCAGCCTATTGTAGAAAGAAAGTTTTTTAAATAGTAACATTTCCTACTTTATAAGTAGGATTTTTTAAAATCAACATGATTTCTAATTACAGTCATTGGTCTCTGTGTGGGAATATGTTTATGTAAATATAATCCATCTTTAGGTAAAGGATTTTCTAGTAGTGTTCCAGTGTCCTTTGTTAATAAAAGCAAATGCCACCCCTCCCCCCAAATGCTGTACCTTAAATGTGAGCTTTAATAATTGGGAAGAGCTGAAATTTATACAGTTAAAAATTCCAGAGTTCCAAATCATGATAACTTATGTGGGAACAGACCAGGCCTTCCATAGTTACTATAAATCTACCTGGTTGACATGTATTTAGATCCAGCTATTCCAATCTCTGAGTGTCAGGCAAGGACCAACTTTTAATTCCCTAAAACTAAAACAGGACACAACACAACCCATATTATTCTAAATTCCCAGCTTCAGAATTTTCCCAGCTCCTTTTACAGTCTCATTCTGTCTGTACTTTGACTTTGCAATCAAGACCCCAATCCTCCAAACACATACACTTGTGCTTAAGTTAATGCATATGAGTAGTACAATTGAGTTAAATGGGATGACTCCAGAATGTAAAGTTAATCACTACTTAACTCTCTGCAAGATAGAGGCCAAAATTCCTGAAACTTGCAGAGTCCAGCAGTTCTAAATCTTGCACATCTTCTCATCCCCAATTGTAGATGCTTTGTATCCTCTCTATGCAGATAATCAGATATGCCACTGGTGATTTGGACTGGTTCCTGAACCGTTCTTTCTTAAGACCTTTTTTCAATTCACACTGTATTTTTTTCAGCTGAACTAGAGACCATTTTCTGTTACTTGTAAGTTAGCACACAAACTTTTAAAGAGCTAAATTAATAAAATCTTAAAATACTATCCTTTTTAGCTAACAATTATATACAGTATTATGTACATCATATATCATGCTATAGCATGAATAAAATAACCAAAAACCATTACAAAGTTACATTTTCAGCAAACCCAAGGAAATCTTTTCATCTAATCATCTGAGAAGGGTGCATTACAGCCAAGTATCCAGAGATTTCAGAGTAATTGATCAATATTTGCAAAAAGAAAAGGAGTACTTGTGGCACCTTAGAGACTAACCAATTTATTTGAGCATGAGCTTTCGTGAGCTACAGCTCACTTCATCAGATGAGCTCATGCTCAAATAAATTGGTTAGTCTCTAAGGTGCCACAAGTACTCCTTTTCTTTTTGCGAATACAGACTAACATGGCTGTTCCTCTGAAACCTGATCAATATTTGGTTTACTTTGAGCTGGTCAAGAAAGTCAAACGTGAATCTTGGCTATGGGCTTTTTGCCCAAACCTGGCAACAGATATTGATGTCTAGTAAACAGAATAACCCTAATTTTCCCTGGCATCAAATCTGCTGTGGAACCCCCCCCCCTTTTTTTTTTCTATTTGAATACTTAAAAGTATTTACCCCTCCCCTCACCCTCAAATCAAGCAAAAGAATGTTATACAGTATCATTATTAAGATATGTGCATAGTAAGTAAGGATGAATATCACTCCTATGGAGTGGACCAGTGCAAGGCCAGTAACCGACTTATTTTAAGGACTTCAGTGGGACTTAATAGCACATAGGCCTTGTACTGGCCTTCCGTACAGAAGTGAGTTTCATACAATGTATAATAAGATATAGTGAAGGCATACATGGCCATTTTTCAGTCTGCCCACCACTACTCTGTAGCTGCAATACTAACTATGATTAGCAAACAAACAGAATCTTATATGGACCCATCTCAAGCAATTTTCTCAATGTATTATTTTAAGAAGTATAAAAAAAAATCCAAATGACAGGTTTCAGAGTAACAGCCGTGTTAGTCTGTATTCGCAAAAAGAAAAGTAGTACTTGTGGCACCATAGAGACTAACCAATTTATTTGAGCATAAGCTTTTGTGAGCTAACTGTAGCTCACGAAAGCTTATGCTCAAATAAATTGGTTAGTCTCTAAGGTGCCGCAAAAATCCAAATGTCAACCATCTTGGTGTTTTAATATACCAGGTACATCTGTCGAGCACATTCCCTTACTGTGTCTAGACATACCTGATATGTCCACATGTTCCATCTGAATGAATGGAGATAGAAAACAGTTGTGGAAACATATGCACATTTCAGAAGCAGGATGCCTCAATGATAGGAAATGTCATTTGGGAACTGCAATAAGGAAACGAGCTGAAAGGGTGGGATTTGAGGAAGTTTATCTACAACAGTAGCAGTAAAGTCAGTAGCTCATTATTATAACTTGGTTTTATGATTGTTGTTGTGGAACTTATAGAACTAAGAATCTTATGTGGTCAAATTTTCTTTTGTGATTTTGATTTTTCCTTGTATTTAAGTCTCAGCTAGTCACTGTGTTTTCGTTTAGATTCAAAATTAAATTGCACTCTGTCTCTAAATAGACTCACATATTTTATAAATTAAGAGGTATTTCCAAGAGATAAAAAAGACAAATAGTGCTGTTTTGCTTTTGTTCTAACACACAAGATCTTTATTTCTCACTAGCAGGTTTCATTTAGTTTATATATAATGTAAGTCTCAACGAAAAACAGACAGCACAATTCCTGAGCTCTGCAAATCAAAAGAACCTTGGGGTGTTTTTCTGCAGTTGTTCCAAAAGGTGAAAGTGTTGTTGTAAGCCTCACTTCTCTCCTCCCCCCCCCCTTGCAATCACTCTTTTTCTTTGTGTCTATGCAGAGTATTTTAAAAAAAAATCTGAATGTTAGCCAAGATTTTCATAAGTCATGAGTGATTTTGAGTGCCTCCTTTCTCAGAGACCCATCTTGAGATGCATCATAGGAGCCTGATTTTCAGAAAGTGCTGAGCACCCAACTTCTGAAAGGAAAAAAAAAAGACCTTTTAAAAGGCACCTTAAGTTAGGCATCCAAAAATCAAGACACTGAAAATCACTTCTTGTTTCACAGTATCTGTCCCTTTATGTTTTAATGCCCCCAAAACATTACATTCTTTCATGTTTCTCTTCCTTCTTTGCCACTTTGAGACACATACCTATTACACGGGGGAAAACACCTGAGATGCTGTAAAATACCAGTTGCAACAGCAAAGTTAAAGGTGCAGTCTGATGTTCAGTCTGTACTTCTTTTTTTCCCCGTTATATCTTATGTGTATTTTATAGAAAGGAAGTATTTAAACGTACCGCATCATTTTACTGCTTGTGTGCTTAATGCACTCTCTTTCCTTCTTCACGCTCTCTGATTTAAAAGGGTCATTTTTTTGGCTGGCTCAGTGTTTAGTGTTGCCTTGCCTGATCCAAGTTAGGGTCCTGAGCCTAGTCATTTAAGACCTAATCTAAAATCCTTTGAAGTCACTGGGAGTCTTTCCACTGACTTCAGTGGGCTTTGGATCAGGATGGTGTGAAGTAAATCATGCCCAAGGAGAAACTGCACTATGCATCTGTGCTAGTCTTGGACTCTGAATGTAGATTTATCCATTATTCCTCTCTAAAGAATGAGCCTTTTAATTCAATGAGAAAGAAAATTATTTTGCAGAAGTGGCATCTAAGATATTTAGACTGATAACTTGGTCTATAATATCTGAGAATTTTTTAAATTTATTTATTTATGTTTTGTTTTGGAAACTTGTACTTGTTTAAAATCACCTCAGTGATGATCAGTAAGGTCCTGATCCTGCAAGCCCTTGATGTGAGTTCTGCATTTCAGGGCTTGCAGGATCATGCTTTGAATTACGTCATTCTCTTTAGATTCAATTCAGTCCTAAAAAGAAAAGGAGTACTTGTGGCACCTTAGAGACTAACCAATTTATTTGAGCATAAGCTTTCGTGAGCTACAGCTCACTTCATCGGAGCTGTAGCTCACGAAAGCTCATGTTCAAATAAATTGGTTAGTCTCTAAGGTGCCACAAGTACTCCTTTTCCTTTTGCGAATACAGACTAACACGGCTGTTACTCTGAAATTCAGTCCTAGTTTTCCTCTTTCTGAAGCTTCAGAACGCCTCTGGCAGTGGAAATTCCCAGTGTATGGTGAGGGTCACCTGAATCCTTGCTGAAGGCACCTGAATCCTTGCTGTACTAAAGGACTGGAGCCAGCTGGTGCAACCCACGAATAGGCAGCACTGGCTAGCATGCTCAAGGGAACTGCTTGTTCAGCAAAGTCCTTGGGTAGTCTCCACTCATGGGACCACCACAGATCTTTAAAGTTGTTCTTGAGCAGGAATCCCTAGAGGAGGGCAGCAGTGCAGACTCTGACACCCATCGTTCCCCAGAGCTGGGTCTTTGGCCTTGGGTTCAGTTGTCCCACAATGGGGGTGGAAGCTTTCTCTTTAATGTAGCTTCTTTCTAGTGGTGTAATAAGCTTTGCACAAGCATTGGTGTGTGGGCAATTTGGTTTGATTGCCTATAAACTGACTATCTCTGCACATAGTAATGCAGTTTGTAGTCATAACTTTAAATCTAAGCAATAAAAATTACTGCTCCTTAGCTGAACATTCTGTACAGTCTATGTATAATCAAAGCCATGTTGTTATATAAATAACTTCAAAATCAACAGAAAAATATTAGTAGTCAATAGCACATGACTACCACACACATCACATTACATATCCAACAGTGTGTTACTCTTCAGACTGACAATTTACTGAGAGAGAGAGAGAGAGAATGCATTCAGAACCGTTTTCCTGCTAGCGTTTATAAAATGTTTTTGGAATGTAACAGAGGAAAACAAGCCCCAAAATAATTGAAAACAAATTCCTGTATAATTGTTCAACGGATGGCCAAATTCAGTCCTAATGTGATTACCTTTGTTTTTTCATTCCACTTTCCTTCTACTGTGTGTCATGGTGTTTGTTTTTACCTGTTGGTTTCTCCAATACTGTTTTTTCCTTAGTTTAAGATTTCTGTATAATAATTTGGCATAATTTTAGAAAATCAGAATGCAGTAAGTTCTCCCGCTGACTTGGCCACTTACATCCAGAGGGATAAGATGTAAACATTACTATATGTGAAAATTATTTTCAGTAAGTACTACCTTGTCAAAGGCGGATGTGCACTAGTCTTGGGGGACAGTGGGTCAAAATGGTAGTGGACATTTTATTATTCTCACACCTCTATTTATTATTGAATATAATGAATAGAATTGACTGAGACCTGTGACTCATTAATGGCCTTTACAAGTCAACTATCAGTTTAATATTTATAAGCAATGGTCAGTCAAATGAATAATTGCTGTCATAATAATAATCCTTAGCACATATAAATGTTTTTAATCTCTGAAGTACTTTATGGGCACTAGCTAATTAAGCCTCACCCCTTATTCCCTGCGACGTAGGAAAGCATTATTATTAGTGAAGGCCTGAGATATTGAGTTTGTCAGTGACTCCACATCCAAACTTTGCCAAAGTTCAGAGGTGTTCAGATCATGACAGAAATTCAGAATCAGAGTCACTAAAGTTTGGGAACGTTCAGTTTCCGTGGTTTTGTTTGGGCCCATCACTAAATATAATTTCATTTTTACAGGTGGGTAAACTGTATCCTTGGTTGATTTGCTTCAAGCCACAGAGTGAGGCAGCATCTTGCCTGGCTCTCAGTCCCATTGTCAAATGATACCATAACAAAAATAAATAATTTTAAATAGCAGCATTGTCATAGTAGCCAATGTAACGTACAGACAAGCTTGGAAATGAACAAATAGGAAATCCCTGTTGTAAGAATTACTCGCTTCATTTAGATTATATAAAATAAGCAAGTACATGCAGAATGCTATGTCTTAAATATGATGTTTCTATAAAGAGGGAATGACCGAGTCCAGTGGTTCTCAAACTATGGGGCGGGCCTCCTGAGGGAGGTGCGGGAATGTGTCAAGGGAGGCACAAGGTGTGTGCATTTTTTTTTTTTAAAAGTGCTCTGGCTGTCAGACCTGAGTGGCTGGGCTGGGGCTCCTGCAGAAGGGCCGTGCACACCTGGGAGGCAGGGATAAAGGGGACAGCCTGAGCCCCGCCACCCAAGCTCAGGCTCTCCTTCCCCCCATCTTTTCCCTCACCTTAAGGCGGCAGGGCTCCAGCTGTCAGCCCCAGGGTGGCAATGCGGTGCTAAGTCTGCAGTGAAAAGTAATATTGATGAATATCCCTTTTCACATTGTCTCCCTCACTCGCTGCTGGCATGGTGCTGCCTTCAAAGCTGGGCTCCCGGACAGCAGCTGCTGCTCTCTGCTCTGCCTTCAGAACTGGGTGGCGGTATATGTACTTTTGGGGGGTGGGGAGTGAACAACTACAGACACAAAGAAAAGGGGACTTGTCAAATAAATTGAGAACCACTGACCTAAGACCATCTGACTGTTGTGTTGCAGATCACAGAAAAAATATGAAGGAGATGGCAAGAAATAAAATCTCTTATAAACAAAAAACAAGAAATATTATACATCAATCAGCAGTCAGGGAGGCTGCCTTTACTATCCGACTTACTATATGTTGCATAAATCATTTTAGACTTGGCAACATACATTACTGGATTCCAATCTAAAGTTTTTTTCATGATTAAACCTAATGTTTAATTCATCTTTCTGGTCGGGGTGGGGAACCTCTGGCCCATGGGCTGAAATTTAATGGGCTTAATTTAATCAGGCCCACAGCAAGTCTCCACACCACGGGCCGGAAGCCCCACAGCTCCTGGGCGCAGGGGCAATCAGGGAAGCTCCACGCGCTGCGCCCGTCCCAGCTCCACAGCTCCCATCCCAGCACCGGCTCCACCGCTCCCTGGCCACCCCTCCACCTAGGGGTCAGACATGCCAGCTGCTTCTGGGAGCAGTGCGGGGCCAGAGCAAGCAGGGAGCCTGCCTTAGCCCCACTGCGCCACCAACCGAGAGCCGCCGCAAGTAAGCACCACCTGGCCGGAGCCCACATCCTGAACCCCCTCCTGCACCTCAACTCCCTGCCCCAGGTCAGAACCCCCTCCCACACCCTAACTCCCTCCCAGACCCCACACCCCACTCGCATCCCAACCCCCTGCCCCAGCCCTAAGTCTCCTCCTGCACTCTAAACCCCTTGGCCCTAGCCCAGAGCCCCCTCCTGCACACCAAACTCCTCCTCCCCACCCCCACCCCAGAGCCTGCACCCCCAGATGGAACTCACCCCCTTCTGTACCCCAACCCCTGCTCCAGCCCAGAGCCCACTCCCATACCCTTAACCCCTCATTTCTGGCCCCATCCTGGAGCCTAGAGGAATCCCCTAGCCTCCACGCCCCCCATCCCCATGGGGCTGTGTGTGGCCTGTGACTGATTTTTTCTGTGGGTCAGTGGCCCCTGATAGAAAAAAGGTTCCACACCCCTGTTCTAGACCTTTTTAGAGGAAAAAGCTTTTTTATGTTTTATGCTGATTCACTGAAGTATTACAGCCATTATCAGAGCTGTTCCCACATCCCAAGCCTAAAACCAGAAAAATGGGGAACCAAGGCTGTAAAAATTCCATATTCAATCTTTAATCCTTTAATTCCCAAGAGCCATTAAAGCAGTGCATTTTGTATATGGTTACAAAGAATTCAAGAGTGAAGGTGCATTGATGTTCAGAATGCATCTTTAGTTATAACATTTTCACCATCTTCAGAGGGCCAGGAAACGTCATTTCTTATCTCAAATGAGGACCTTGCCAACAATCCACATATTAGTCATGTGCAGACAAAGCTACTGACTGCCACCAAGAAGATGAGGCATGCAACATGAAGCAGATCTCCTACTCCCAACAAAGGCAGCCATGAACACAGCACATCAGTACTCTATCAGGCCCACTGGCTGTCTCTCTCTTTCCAAATGAAATTTGAGCAGCTACTCCTGGTCTACAGGGCAGTAAGCATTCTGGGTCTAAGCTCATTCAGAATGTGCGCCTAATCATAAGAGTCCAATGCAGCTACACTCCACAGGGACACTTCAGCTAAACTGGCCAGCATACTACTCTTCAGTACAAGGGGCAGACTAGCAGAGTGTTTTCAGTGGCTGGCCACAGCTATCGTCACACTATCAAGGGAGATTAGATTGAGTATGAGCTTGTGTTCAGTTCCAACTACAAATCCACCTCTTTAATAAGCCTTCCCTCAGTAATGGCATCATCTGAGCACCAACACACAAATCAGAAGGGAGGAAGTAGGAGACTAGAAGAAAAGAATAAAGGAGAAAAACAATACACTGAACAAGAGAAGCTGTGAGAATATGGTCATTTGAAGCACGTTTGGTGCTATCTTTATTTGTTGTAAAATACCTAGATATGGTAATAGGTAACTATAGCTTAGATAATGCTAAAGTGAGTTTTCAAAAGATATCATAGTTTACTTACTTTTTCATATTTAAAAATTGAGGGGGGCGTGCAAGAATCCTTAAATTCACCAAATTATACAGGGCCAAACTGTGCCTTTCATCCTTCAATGCCTATTTAGGGACCAGGAACAATTGCAGTCCTTGCACTTGTGTGAGTGCAATGATTGCTTCTGGCTTGTACCACCCAACTGGGATAGAGAGAAGATGAGGCTGTAGCTCCACTCTGCCCTCCTACCCCCTTTGAGTGATGCAACCTAGGTAGAATGACTGACACTTCTAGTCCTGCAGTCACAGAGGAGTGTATGTTACATCCACTAAAAATGGCATAGTTTCTGTGCTTGTTGGGAGTAGGCACAATGCCTTCTGGAGTTCCTACTGCAGAGGTATATCTGGGCAATATTACAACGCAAGGGCACAACTCGTGTTCATCATATGTTAAATCAGCTATAGAGTACCCCCGTTCTCCCCCCTCCCCACGCTGTATTTATGCAAAACATATTCAAGGTAGAATTTCAGCCTTAAATCCAAATTTTCCTCTTTTTTGGGATGGGTTAAATCAGACCCTTAGTATATATGTGCATAAAATATCTATTTACAAATTATTGACTCAGTGCAACGGGTTTATAATATGGATACTGCATATGGGTTGGATTCTCAGCTGCATCTGAGCTGCACTCAAGCACAGTGGTGGTGGTGAGGCTGTCATGGAGCCGGTTGAGACTCATTGATCCTGAATCATGTGCGTATTGAATCGTATTGAATTTCAATAGGAGCTGAACACCTAGCTTTCTTAGGCTCCTTTGAAAATCCCAGCCTAAGTATTAATCAAAGCACTTTAAACTAAAGAAAAGATTACTTTAAAGTGAATTTTATGCCAGACTGCTCATTTTCTTTCCTTATTTATGTGTATCTCTGTATTTGGAAAATTTCCCCCAAAAGGGGACAATGTAGTGTCTCTCATTACCTAGGAATATACTTTGAAAATTAGTTACTTAGGTTTTAAGAATGGGATGAAGAAGTCTATTCTCTTCCCTTCCAGACAGGATTTACATTTTGAATATAAAAATGCATACAAGGATACAGAACAGAACTTAAAGTATAACAGGTTTTGTGCTTATTAGGGTGTCTTTCACATGGCACATTGTCTGCTAAAACCGTGTTGCAGATGCCTCATTAAAAAACCCTGCTGAATGCAGTGGAGATGGGAAAAAAACCATCATGACTTCAGTCCATTTGCAGTCAAGGTCAAATAGAGAGCTGCAAGTCCGACGCCTTATGTTTTTTAAAACTCCCTCCCCAAGTCCTCCCTGCACACACACTACTGCGGCGCATACTTGAGGTGAAAGTTTCAGCATTTCAACAGTTAGTCAGCTTCATGTTTTCACAACACAAGGAGTATTATAACACTGCTCATTCTTTCAGGTTGACTTGAACACTTGACCTTACATGTAAACTCCTTTCCTATGGTGCAAAGCTAAACATTGTAATTTTAGCTAAATCAGCTTTTGGTTTATCAACCATGACAAAACAAAGAGCTGGCAATTAAACATTTCAGGGCATATTTAACCTTTACCCTTCCTTGAAGGAGTAGGGCAGCTTGTGTTAAAGACAAACAGAGGGCTACAATTACGTGGGTTTTACCGTGCATGGATTTGGAAATTCAGAAAGTTTCTGGTCACTGAATTTCTCCCCCAGTTCAGCAGTTGGAGCGCTATTTGTTCCACCCATGGAAATGACAGTGGGTCCAGGCTCTGAAATCCATGGAAATCCCACAAATGTCAGGATGCTTCCAGGGGGCAGTTTTGCCTTGATACCCTTCCAAACCGATGTCAGCCTGCAGTGCCTCTTGGAGAACCTGAGGGTTGCAGCCAGGAAGAATTAAGTATTGTTCTAAGCAGCAGTGACATGTGGGTGGGTTTTCAAATAGATTATCCACCACATCCAAGGAAAGGAAGCCAAATCCAGTGTCTGCATCCAGACTTCTCTCCGTTCCACTCACTCCCAGCCATGGAGTCTCAATGCCGTGAAGGAGTGGCCATGAAATGTGGAGGTCAGGGAAAGAATGCAGCAGAGCCATGGGATTGGCCCCTCGTTTGGTGCATTTTGCTACCGTTTGCTCCACACAGTGGAAGGTAGCAGGTGACTTGGTATTAGAAGCCATATTTGTATCCAGGTTCACTTATGCTAGTTATTCCCTTACTTGTCAAACAACAGGAATGTAGCAGTAAATCAAAGGTAGAGAATTTTTGGAATTGCTGGTTGAGTTACTTACCTTTATATAGCTTAGATTTTTCTCTTACTCCATTCTGTTTAGATAGGCATTTACCTAAAAAACCCAAACTAACCTGACAATAAAGGCACAATAAATTACAATTCCTATGAAAAAGGCCAAAGGAGAAGCTTGTTAGATTTTAGTGACGGAATGAGCAAATTAGTGGATGAAGATAATACAGCAAATATACTACACAAAGTTGAAAACTAGCTAATAGATCATAACTAAAGGGTTATGATATATTGCAAGTTATCAACCTGGGAAATATCGAGTCAGTTGCTGCAGAGTGCTGGCTACATTCTAGATTTATTTACTGTCTTAATCAGTGCTTTGCAATTAAAGTAAACAACATGTTAATTAACTTTAAATTTTAATGATTAATATTAAACAGAGCATTTGAGATTCAGTGAGAACAGAGAAATACAAAGGGGCCTATTTCTGGTAATTCTGGGGGACTAATAATCACCTTCTACTTTATTTGCAGATTAGAAACACTAAAGACAGAGAAGAGTTCCTTATGGTGGTATAAGAAGATTTCATGGGAAGTAACAGGATCAAATGAAGAAAAGGAAAAATTTCCGGAGAGAGAGAGAGAGAAAGTGGGCTGCAGAATGGGACAATTAAACTAGTCTGGACAAAGCAATAAAAATGCAATAAAGAGACCAAATATGCACTGACAGGTGAATGGATTAATTTCTGTGATTCACTGATCCTCCTTCATTCTGCGACTGGAAAAAGTCACGGAATCACTCGTCTGCATTATCTGCTACCTCCCATAGAACATGACAATTATAGCAGAAAAAAAAATATAATTCAAAAGACAGCATTCAAAATTATAAATGTCCTTTTTTCTGAATAATTTATGTTTACATAAAAAGCCATATTAACCTGGGACCAGCTCTCAATACCTTTTTCCTGGTCTGAAGCATGTTTGCCATGAATATGCACAGAAGGGGCACTGAGAGTGGATCTCTCCTTATTGGCATCATCATTGTGCTCCATTTCTCCAAATCCCCAAAACTTGCAGGTAAATAGAGCTGGGCATTGTACAAATATAACTCATTTTGAATACTAATAAGCAGTCTCAGGGCAACCCAGCCAATGGGCAGGAGTTTTGGTGCCACAGATAGGGGCACAGGAAGCAGAACAACGGGGAGGCAGGAGTTGTCCGCATGGTGGTTTTTACATTTATGGATCTCTTGGGCTTCCTACCCTATAAATCCCCTGGCTATACGGACTTGGAGGGGGGGTCTTATCCTTTGCCTACTCTGCAGTCCCCCAAATCCCTCTTTTTGAGGTGAAGATTGGGAGAAAATTCTGCAGGAGGGACTTCACTGATATTTCCTGCCTCCTTGATCATTTCCCACAGTTTTTCCAGGCTGTAACAGTATGTTTTGTTTGGTTTTTCCTTACATTTACATTTTATGAAAGCATTAAAGGGCCAAAACCTCAAAGATGGGCATCCTTTACATGAAGCCCACTGCAACAAACGTTAGTATGGCCTTCCCCATGGACTGAGCCTCTCAGTGAGTACAGTTTCCTCTTTACTTTTCAATGGGAGGAATTGCACCAGTTTTTAGAGTGGTTGACAATACAGTGAAATACTGGCCCAACTGAAATTAATGGGAGTTTTGCCATTGATTTCAATAGATCCAGATTTCACCTTGGGTGTAATTTCTTCTTGTGTATCTGAATTCAGAGAAATTCCTGGGAATAAAATATGTACAAAGTCTAGATCATTGTAAACAGAGCAGTTACAAATGTATATCCAAGGGGAGATCTGAACACTGCTACAGCCTAACACTAATAGCAGCGATGAACATTACAGTGGTAGAAGCTTCCACTAGGTCATTGGGTATGGTATTATGTGAGAATGTTCTGATCTAGTCCCAAACGGGGGAGAGTTCCAGATAGTGTATCCACTTGATGCATCAAACATCCAATCCTGAAATCTTGCACTTCCAGTTTTTCTGCAGAGAATTTCCAGTCTATAGGGTGAATTCCATTAAATTGCACTGAGTTCTACTAAAAAATCACATTCTTCCTACAGGATAGGTAGGACATTAAAGCTCCCAGACAGTAAATAAAAGTAGGAATGTAAACAACATATTGCCAAATAGTCTGAAGCTCAGCTGAATGTATTACTTCTTTTTAACAATAATATCATCTGTTTAAAGAACAATGACTGACAGGGAGGACATTTTTGGCAGTTAATGATGAGTTGGCAGAGGTGAGATCATGAAGTGGAGTCTGTTATTATAAACCTTTGGAAGTGTAAAAGAATTATAAAGAAGAAAATTAAATAATTATCTTTTAATGGGCTGGAAAGTTAAACAGTCGTCATTGTTATGGATACAGCATTCTGTTTACAGCACTGTATTTTCCTAGCAGTTAATAACCACTCCAGTCACCAGTAGGAAATGACTTAATTCTGATCAGTTTAACATTGATTAGTAAATTAATACATATTTTACAATGCCCAAAGAGTGCACAGTGCTTTATGTGATCAACCAAAGAACAAGTCTCCTGATCTAACAGGGCACGGTGTCACTCCTGTCTTCTTCCCTTCAGAAACTGCACCCACTCCAACAGGTGTGCACTCACTGACATTTTATTTCAAGTTTTCTCCACCAATATCACTACAGTCCCCATGCAACAGTCTATTTACAATATCTACAGTGCTTGTCACTCTCATCAGGCAGGACCTAAGGGAAACAGAACTCTTCTTTCTCTGAGGCATCTACACTCCCCCTTCTCCCTGGCACTTCCTTTTTTGTGCCTCTTTATCAGATATGGGCTCATGGGCTAATTGGTTCTTTATGCCTACCAGCCTGATTAGATAATTACCCCAATCAGCTTCCTCTGGGGAACTAAATAGCATCTAAGTGATCAGAGTGCACTCACTGCACTCTGTGACACCTGGTTTACAGAGCTCTCAAAGTTAAATTTTATATATGACATGGTGCTGATCTAGAGTCATAAGGTGATGGGGCGAGGAAGGATGAGGATGAAGGATACATTACAAAAAAAAAGGAAAGAAAAGGACACTGACCTTTGACTGGATTTAAAAAAGAAAACTTTAAAAAAACCCCTCTCTGTTATGATGTATTTATTTGATCTCAATGATTTCTAATTTAAAGAAGTATTATCCAAAGTTTTGAAATTATTTTTTTTTTTGCATGGAACATGGATAAGGGTTGAGCATCTTGTAGTAATTTCTCCTAGGGAATACAATAGTTCATGCTACAGAAAGTGGCCTTAGAGTATAATTATGCTCCAAAAGTCTTTAAAAATGTCTTCCTGTGGCCCCATGTTTTTTGCATCTGATGAAGTGAGCTGTAGCTCACGAAAGCTTATGCTCAAATAAATCGGTTAGTCTCTAAGGTGCCACAAGTACTCCTGTCATAAATATAAAGGGAAGGGTAAACCCCTTTAAAATCCCTCCTGGCCAGAGGAAAAATCCTCTCACCTGTAAAGGGTTAAGAAGCTAAAGGTAACCTCGCTGGCACCTGACCAAAATGACCAATGAGGAGACAAGATACTTTCAAAAGCTGGGAGGAGGGAGAAAAACAAAGGGTCTGTGTCTGTCTGTATGCTGCTTTTGCCGGGGATAGAACAGGAATGGAGTCTTAGAACTTTTAGTAAGTAATCTAGCTAGGTATGTGTTAGATTATGATTTCTTTAAATGGCTGAGAAAAGAACTGTGCTGAATAGAATGACTATTCCTGTCTGTGTGTCTTTTTTTGTAACTTAAGGTTTTGCCTAGAGGGATTCTCTATGTTTTTGAATCTAATTACCCTGTAAGGTATATACCATCCTGATTTTACAGAGGTGATTCCTTTACTTCTCTTAAAAGTCTTCTTGTAAGAAAACTGAATGCTTTTTCATTGTTCTAAGATCCAAGGGTTTGGGTCTGTGGTCACCTATGCAAATTAGTGAGGATTTTTACCAAACCTTCCCCAGGAAGTGGGGTGCAAGGGTTGGGAGGATTCTAGGGGGAAAGACATGTCCAAACTACGTTTCCCAGTAAACCCAGTTAAAGTTTGGTGGTGGCAGTGGAAATTCCAAGGGCAAAGGGTAAAATTAATTTGTACCTTGGGGAAGTTTTAACCTGAGCTGGTAAAAGTAAGCTTAGGAGGTTTTCATGCAGGTCCCCACATCTGTACCCTAGAGTTCAGAGTGGGGGAGGACCCTTGACAACTCCTTTTCTTTTTGCAAATACAGACTAACATGGCTGCTACTCTGAAACCTTTTGTTTCTCAGTTACTCCAGATCAAAGTTTCTCATTTTGCAAGAAAACTATATGCCTTTTCTAACTGCCAGCCCTGTAAACTTAGTCTGGAATCTAAAAGTCAAGCTGGGCTCCTTCTAGTCCAAGGATCATTCCTGTTAAAGCTTTTGCAAGTGGAACTTTGCTACAATTCTGTTGATGATTCACGACTCATGATTCATATAAAAGACCAGCTCATTCTCCGATGGCTCTATCTTCTGCAGGACTAACATGTGTAAAACATAGTAAAAAGGTATTTTTTTCAAGGTGAGCAGATATGACTTGCAATACATAGGGAGAAATTCTGTCATGGAAAAAGATGACATTTTTACATAGTTTCTTTGCCTGCCATAAAAAAAAGACATTAGTCCCTTTTTCTACCTCATTTTATGGTTTCATTGCCTGCTACAAGCCCAAGCTACAGATACACATAATGTTTATAATATCAGTTTACAATACTTGTAATGTGGATGTCTGGCTTATTGGAGTCTGTGGAATCATAAGGGTCTTGAAAGATTTTTGAGTGGAATTTCTATAGAACTACATAAATATTTTATGCAGCATTTAAAATTCCTGGAATTTGTATATGTTTGCCAAACAGACATCTTTCTATAATGTTTACAGTAGAACATACAACATGCTGTAGCAGATTACATTTAATGTACATGGCCAAACCCTTGTCAGATAGAAAAGAGAAAAAGCTACATTTCACAACTATGATTTCATTGCAGTTATGAACAGTATTTCAATAAGGCTAATAAGAAACCTTCTGGATGACACGAGCTGTTAAAAATAGCTGACACCCAAACCACATCATTTTTCCTCGACAGATGATATTTAGAGTACTGTCCTCTTAAAAGATCTGGGAGCTGCTAATCTCACCTCATTGAAGTTATGGTAGTGATGTTTGAAGATCTGTGGAGCAGGAAGTATTCTATCCATGAACTTATGAAGATTGCAGAGTTTTCACTGAAAAATAACTATGAGCATAAAGAATGTTCATATACATCTGTTTAATTGCAAAATTAGTTTTTAACTATGAAAACTGGTGGTCATCTTTGGTCCACATTCTGCAAACACTTACACACATGACCAACTTTATGCACATGAGAAGTTCCTTGGGAACTCAGCTGGACCATTAATGTGCACTAATGCTTGCAGAATTGGGGCTTTTGTAGGATTGTTTTTATAGGATTGAGTTCAGCGTGGGTACTTGTGGAATAAGGTGGCACTCCGCCTGAATCAGAGGATCAGAAACTCACAAACTGTAAGGGATTTTATTCATGTTTGGTTATAATATGTTCACGTTATTATAGGTAACAGTTTGAATATGTATTGTTAAATACATTTGCTGTTTATCACTGAGACCTCATTTTGAATAATGGACACCACCTTGTTTGCGTCAAAAGACAGCAAAGACTCCAAGGACTTTTGCGCCCTTTTCTGAACAGGAGTGAACAGTCTGGAAAGGTCTGGTGCCTCGGAACCTTCACGCCACCAAGCCTATATAAGGGTGCTGCACATGACAGTTGGGGCTGTCTGCCTCAGAGGCAGCCAGTAGCAGGTTATTTGCATGGGCATTGGAGACCATCACCATCGACTATCAGTGAAATCACTTCGGGAGAAGACTGTGGAGTGATCTTGATTAGACTTGTTATCAGTTCCAGATCCTTTGGCTCTGCAGTCCTACCATTCAGCATATACCCAGGGTAGTAGTAGGTTTAGAGTCCAGCGACTGCCTGGTGGCTGCTCCGCAAGAGCATTTGCTGCAATACATCCATCTGCTGTCTTCTTGCATTGAAGCCGGCAAGTATAAATGGCTCGGTCCATAGTATTGTTGAGAGTTAATTATGGGACTGGGCTTTATGCCCATGGGATTAAACCACTGAGGTGTTTCATATGTTTCACTTGCTTTTCCCCCTTGGGTTTCCCTGGTTATGTACATATTCCCTAAAAAAAACACAGCTTGTTTTCGCCTTATCTTGGGTTATATAATCACTTTTACCTGAGGGAGCAGGGTGGAGTCTCGGCTTACTAGATGAATAGATACTGGAAGCTGGGAAAGTACTGGCAATCTTCTAGGCACCTGTTGCCATACTATTCTCTGTGCAACAAAACCACTGGAGCTTAACTTTTAGAGTTTCCTATTACATAGGTACATCAGAAATCCTTGTTGTCTTCATGTAAAGTAGTCACAACACAGTATTACTGACACAGTCAGTGTTCTATATTCTCTTACGATAAAAATACTGTATAATGTCAGACACAGGAAGTGAAGAGTCCCCCTGCACATCTTTCGGTGGACTGTCTCCCCACTTTGGCGTCTCCCTTTCCCAACATAGTGCAACAAAACAAGAGTGGTTGTACTGCTTTTGAGGCCTTGCATTCCCACAAAAATGTATTAGTGTTGGGGTGGGACTTGGAGGTACGAAGTGATGCTGGGGGAAATAGGACTTCCTTTTTTAAAGTAAATCTAGTGTTCGTGAAAAATGACTGATTAAGACTTTTACAGACATAAGAGCTGCATTAACACTCAGAACAGGCATAGCATGGGCAGCAACAGTGCAAGCAATGCTACCCCACTCCCCGAATGGTCCCTCAGGGACCGCCTTGATGGGTGAGAAGAGAATGCAGTTACTCAGGTCCATAATCTGGGTGTCACTTTTGTCTTGCCCTATTGCTTGGCCCACATATTTACAGAACCCAAAAACTTGTATCTTCTTCCTGTGTAACATTTTAAGATCCAACATAATGCATCTCTGTCCACACTGCCTAAACTCTCAACCAGGCTGTCATCATTTTACATCTAGACTACAGCAACTTATTCTCTCTGGCCTAGGTGCCTGAAGACTTGTCCCCCTCATGTGCAGTTAAAATGTTCCTGTTAAGACCATCTTCCTGGCTCTTTGCTCTGACTTCATCACTCTTTATTTCCCTTGTGTCCCTCCACTGTCACTGTCCCTCCTCCTGTTTCTCTACTGCAACAAGCACAAGCTTCTTGTCCTTACCTTTTAAGACACTTCAGAATTTAGCCAACTCTTCCTAGATAAGCTGCTATTTTACTGTGTCATTGGCAAAGTGAAGGAAGAATCAATGTACTGGCCTTCAACATCCTTTGTGCAAAGGCACTAATTTGCCTACTTTCAAATCCCTCCTTAGGAGTCACCTCTGCTGCAATGCTTACTAAGCTCTACCAGCAGACTAGTAGGGAGCTGAAGCCTCTATTTTGTATACAATATTGTAAATGATTTATTGTTATCTCTTCTTTCTCCCATTTTGTTTGCCTTGCTCATCTGCTGTATCTTTTCATAACCGAGGGCATGTGTACACAGCAATCAGAAGTGTGAAGGGAGACTCCAGAAAGGAAGCCCTGGGAGTCAGTGCTTGGTAGAGAGCAGAGAGACTCAGGCCTGGGCTACACTGGGGTTGGGGGGGCCCAGCCCTGCAGGTCAGGAGCCACTGGAGCCACCATTGCAGGGTGAGTTCCTAGTTTTAGGCGTTATTCATCATTTTATTTTGCTATTTTGTATTTGTGGAAAAACATGGAGCTCTACCTATAAGCTGTGAACTGATAATGTTTATTGATGGTTACCAGCTTCGGTTAGATCTGAACTGGAGACCAAGGGGCAAAATGCAATGTGTCCTACTATCAGTTCTCTGAGCCATCCATCCCCCATATTATTTTTAATTTGCTCATCACTAAAACACAATATTCCATCACTGCCAAAAATATAGCTATAGACCAATTTTCAAACATAGGTACATTTTTGTACTATTTATTGAGCACAGGTTGTCTGCTCAAAACAGTTTCCAATCTAAATCTAAAATTTAGGTATTTGCAACTATATTTAAACACCTAAATAAGTGGCCTGATTTTTCAGAGGTGCCACAGTTCAAATTTGAAAAAAAGCACATTTGAAAAAAGTCAGGGTACTTAGCTGCCTAAATATGAATTTAGGTGCCTAACTTTTTACATCCAACTTTTAAAATGTTGGCTATGTTATATTTGCTTCTACATATAGACGTATTGCAAACATTGAGCTTTTGTCTCAATGCAATTTGTGCAACTGGAAAGCCAATGGCTGCACCCATCCATTAGGAGACTGTTGTGGTGGGGAAGGTGGAAAAAATAGGCTTTCAGTACACAACTATAGAAAAAGAGGAAAACAAGATGATAGCCTGAAATAAAAGCAGAGTAGAAAAATGAAGGTGATAATGATACTGTGATATTGTACACCTAAAGCACTGTACATTTACAGGGTATATCTGGAATGCTGAAGTACTTTTGGTCACTAAATCATAGGAAGCAAAATTTCATTGGAGAGGTATTTTTTCTGAATTTAGTTATAAAATCTTGCAGTGAATTCAGTAATTGCAGTGATATTTTCATCTACTATACTGTGTTGATTTGATGTCCTCTGCATTACAAAAATGACTAGACACTAACACACCCCAGTCTGCTTTTTGTTATTATTTGCTATGAAGACACACTAAGTTTTAATTTATTAAGGCAATAATGAAAATCAGTAAAAACAACATTGACGTCTCCCATGTTTTTCCTGCACATTTTATCATTTACGTGATGTAGTACTGTAAGATGTTCAAACAACTGAAATGGTGTCTGTACTTAGATTGTTTTGTGACCGTGTTTGTCCTACTTCACTGAACCTTTTAAAAAATGTATCAAATGCCACATACTATGAATCACAGAGATTTGAGTCTATCCAACAACTACAAGGAGTCTGTAGGATTGGCTAGAGAGCCATTATAAAGTGCAGAGCTATTATTGAACCCTTAGCTGCTCTATAGATGTATGTAATAGAAGCTCTCACATGGGAATCAACTCAACAGAACCAAGCAACAATAAAAGGGCAGCAAAAGCCGATGGCCTCTGCTCTCTGATTCAGTAATGCAAAGAAAAAGTGGAATGCACTAGGACCTGTCAGCTTTGAAACATCTCAGTTCAACTTTATTTCACCAAAGATCAAGTGGAGAAGGCTAATCTTGTTTTCTAGACACTTAAATCCCATTTTCCCAGGCAGCTTTACTCCCTGGTTTGTTTAAATGTGTCTTAAATAGAATATCTTATTCTAAAGTGTCTTTTTTTGAAGTGTGACAGGCACAATAGAACTGAATAAATCAGTGTCATAGTTATTGTTTCCAAAAGTTAGATTAAAAAAGAGACTGTAAGACATCTATTGAAATCTCAGAGGGTGTCATTAATACCCCTACAGGACACTTACACTTTATGAACATTTTTACTCATTTTAATTTTAGAAATTTTCAGTTTGTGACCCTTTAAAGACATTTAAATGGCTACATATTAACTACATATCCTGAAAGGGCGGAAAAAGCAACAGTCCTTTATTTGGAAGTATGTTGTGAGGGTCTACAAGTTATTGTAGCCAACTAAATTTGGCTCATGTTTAAATATAAGATTGGCAGGGCTGCGGTTTCATTAATGTCTGGTGAACATTTTAGCTTGTATACAAATGGTGTCCTGCTGCTCAATCAGTCATAGGCATGCTACCAGAATACTAAAGCTTAAATAAGCAAACCTTATGGTTACAATTAGTTTAGTTGTCAAAAGAGATTATTCTTTTAAAATTGTGGACCTAGCTACAAAAATATGAGAAATATGAACTTTCCAAAATATTGGAAGAGATAAGGTTCTTTTTGTGTTAAAGCTGAAATATCATTTGCAATAATCAATGGTGTTCAGATATTTAAAATGCAGTGAAAGTAGTCTGAAATATAACTAGGCAAAAATGGCACCATGCTACTCAACAGATCTGCTCTCTGTGTAATTGAGTTTTATCTGATTACTTTAGTAACCAAAATGAGATATTACGACTTTCACTTCAGAACTAAACAGTTGAGGGTGAATGAGAATCCACATTGTGCATCACTGTTAGGACTACCTTCTATGTTGTGCTTTATCAAGAGAAATATTTGCTAAGTTTCAATCAAACAGTTACACTGAAATCAAGGAGATTGCACAATTTCCACTTGGGGTGTAATCTGAAGACAGCAACAGATATTGAGGTTTTTATGCTTTAATCAAAATCAGATTTTTAAAAATTACAATTGGTGAAATCCTGTCTGTATTGAAAGTCAATGGCAAAACTCCTGCTGACTTCAGTAAGGCCAGGATTTCACCATATGTGTTTTGCTTAAGCAAAAAGTGACGTAATCAAGAATTTTCTTACACTTTGGATATAGATTTTATATAAAGGATTTCTGTTTTGCATGTGATTTTTTTATATTAAATTGTAAATGGCCTGTGCAAAACAGCAACAAAGTTCCAACTCTGGTATTGCCAAGGGAGTACTCCTGATTCTCCATCAAGTTCAATCCTGTATGGAGAGTAATGATAATACTTTTTTATTTTCAAGTTGGCACAACTCAACACTATGACTTTAAAATTCTTCATTCTGTAGGAATGGAAGTTTAATGTAAGGTTACACATGATGAGGCACATTGGAGGTTTGCTCTATTGTTACAAAAATGCTCTCTTTTATAAATAAAGAATTTGTATTCTTTATTTGGATCAGGACAAACAGAGCCAAGAATCAAGTGAGATGCTGCCAGTATTTTAACAAATGGCTCCCACAAAAATATTTGTCTTTAACTTGTGAAAAACCATGGGTGTGTTTGCTCAAGCGGTAAGAGTGGCTAACAAGGCTGGCCTTACCATGAGGCGAACTGAGGCGACCACCTCAGGTGCCAGACTGGGGGTGGGGGGGCACCACTAGGACCCAGAGTGTAGAAAATTGTGTCTGCTGCTGGTGCATATGTATTTTCTCTGCTCTAGGTGCACAGAGATGGTGGAGTGCTGTACTGGAGGAAAGAGGGTACAAGAGACATAACAGGCAGGCAGGAGAAAAGGTGAGAGGGAATAACAGAAAGCAGCAGGAGCTGCAGGGAGAGAGAGGAGGAGGAGCCTCTTATGTGCCTCTCTAGCACTCGCAGGAGCCTGGAGCTTCCTCTTTCCTGCTGCTTCCCTGAACCCACTTGAGGAGAACAGGCAGTCAACTGAAGTAGTCGAAGCCAGTTAGGCTCTTAAGACGCTGATATCTTCCCTCACTCAGGTCCTGCTACCAGCATGCTTGTTTGTCCCTTCAATTGAGTGTTGAGAGCCACTATCATGGGCACAGAACAGCAGTCATGAGTGAAAGAAGAAAACGCCCCTTTGGGGCAGCATTCAGAAAAAGAAAGAAAGCAAAGGAAGCTTTTTTATCTAAGCAGGAAGGAGCTGTCCTGAGATACATAGCCCAAATGTTCACGGTGAGCCTTCTGGTCCCAGTGAAGATCTGAGTGGTGAGGAGATGCCTGATCTTCTAGTTAGTCAGAGTGCAGGTGACCTGGCAGCTACTGCAGCATCCATATCTCCATCTTAAATGGATGTAACCATGCACATTCCTGAAGAAAAGTGTAGATCAGAGAAGAGTGTGGTAGAGGCACAAGAAAGAGCTGCTGATGAGTTTAGTTCCTTAAGTCTAGATGATCCAGGACTGTGGACCCACGTGAGCAGTACCCTGATAGACTTCCTTGTACTGCATGGGTGACAGCAAGTGAAAAACTTCATGTTTCCCAAAGACAATGCAAATAGAAGTTTCCATCCAACACATTACTGGCGTGAAATCCCCAATAGTGACAAAGTGGAGAGGCCATGTCTTATGTACTCAAAACCCCAGAATGCTGCATACTCTTTTTGTTGCAAACTCTTCTAGTCTAATGTTCCAGCCACATTGGTTTCTACAGGAACAAAGGACTGGAAAAATCTGGCTAGAAATCTGGCATGTCGTGAAAAGGCAGCAAATCACCAGAGAGCATTCCATAGGTGGAAAGAGCTTGAGATGAGACTAAGGTTAAAGGCCATCATAGATGATCAGCATCAAGAGAAGATTACATCAGAGTCTCTTTACTGGCAAAATGTTCTGAAAAGGCTCATTTCCATTGTGCGAATGCTTGCTACCCAAAACCTAGCACTGCGTGGCACTTCAGATCAGCTGTATGTGCCAAACAATGGAAAATTCCTTAAAATTGTGGAGCTGATGGCTGAGTTTGATGATGTACTCCAGGAGCATCTCAGAATAGTCACCACCCAAGAAATGTACATGCACCACTACCTTGGAAAAACAATTTAAAATGAGATCATACAGTTACTGGCAACAAAAGTCAAACACAAGATTGTGGCAGATCTGAAGTCAGCAAGATATTACTCTGTTATTCTGGACTGCACACCTGACATCAGCCATACAGAACAAATGACTTTAATAGTGCGTTTTGTAACAACAAGAGAACCTAGTGAAAATGTCCCTGCAATGGTGACTGTCAGAGAGCATTTTCTAGAATTTATTGACATTGATGATACTACAGGAGCTGGTATGACAAATGTGCTTCTTAAAAAGCTGGAAGATACAGGAATTGTGATAGCTGACATGAGAGGTCAGGGCTACGATAATGGTGCCAACATGAGACGAAAGAACAGAGGAGTGCAGACACGGATCCGAGAGTTAAACCCTCAAGCTTTTTTTGTCCCGTGCAGTTCTCATTCATTGAACTTGGTGGTCAGTGATGCAGCAACAGCTTCTAGTGAGGCTGCTGTATTTTTTAATGTAATTCAAAGCATCTATGTATTTTTCTCTGCATCAACTCATCGATGGCAAATTTTGAAGCAACATCTGGGAACATCCTCTCTGACACTGAAACCACTAAGTGCCACACAATGGGAAAGTTGAGTGGAGGTGATAAAGCCTATCAAACACCAAATTGGGAAGATAGATGATGCCCTGGGTACCATTACGGGGGATAATGCTATGACAGGAACTGTTTGTGGGAGAACAGTGGCAGAGAAAAATGGAATCACCAGAAACATACATAACTTCACATTTCTGTGTGGGTTAGTGTTGTGGCATGACATACTGTTTGAAATAAATGTTGTAAGCAAGAGACTCCAAGGCATTGACCTTGATATATCCAGAGCAATGGAACAACTGGACAAAGCAAAGTCAGACCTACAGTCTTACCAGTCAGATGAGGGATTTCAAAATGTTCTGAAGAGTGCATAGAAGTTGGCAGAGGAACTTCACACTGAAGCTATTTTCCCACCCATTCAAGAATACAAGAGTCACCGAAGAAGAAGACATTTTGATTGAGGCATGGGATAATCCCATAACAGACCACAAACAACAATTCAAAGTTGAATTCTTTAACCAGGTGCTAGATTGTGCAATACAGTCAGTTGAAGAACGTTTCATGCAGCTCAAGGAACACAGCAGTATATTTGGAATGTTCTATGATATTCCAAAACTCCTCACTATACCCGAAGAAGACCTACACCAGCAATGCAGGGCACTAGAGACAGTGATACACGATGAGATGCGTGATATTGATGTGAGTGATTTAGGTGATGAACTGAAAGCCCTTTCAAGATACATTTCAGCAGGATCAACTCCAAAGGCTGTTCTGGAATATATGTGCACAAATAAGATGACCACCCTTGTCAAGGTTCCTTCCCCACTCTGAACTCTAGGGTACAGATGTGGGGACCCGCATTAAAGCCACCCTAAGCTTATTTTACCAGCTTAGGTTAAAAACTTCCCCAAGTTAAAAACTTTGCCTTGTCCTTGAACAGTATGCTGCCACCACCAAGCATTTTAAACAAAGAACAGGGAAAGAGACCACTTGGAGATGTCTTCCCCCCAAAAATATCTCCCCAAGCCCACAGGGAAAATTCACGTAAAACAAAAGATAAACTAATCTGCCTTGCCTGGTTAACCTATACTGGTTATAATATTGGAGACTTGGATTAGGATGAGTTGGAGAAGATGGATTTCTGTCTGGCCTCTCTCAGTCCTAAGAGAGAACAGCCACAAACAAAAACCTTACCCCCACCCCAACATTTGAAAGTATCTTGTCACCTTATTGGTCCTTTGGGTCAGGTGCCAGCCAGGTTAGCTGAGCTTCTTAACCCTTTACTGGTAACAGGATGTTGCCCCTGGCCAGGAGGGATTTTATAGCACTGTATACAGACAGGTGGTTACCCTTCCCTTTATATTTATGGTAACCATCTTTCCAAATGCTTTTGTTGCTCTGCGCATACTTCTAACACTTCCTGTAACAGTTGCCAGTGGAGAATGCAGCTTCTCCAAGCTGAAGTTAATAAAAACACATCTGTGCTCCACAGTGACACAGGAGAGGTTGGTTGGCCTTGCAACCATCTCAATAGGGCATGAGCTGGCCCAGACTGTGGACCTTCAGGAAGCAGTTCAAATCTTTGCAACCAAGAAGGCACAGAAAGCACCACTTTGATTATTCAAACAGATAAAAATGCCAGTGTTTACTATGCAGACAAGAAAAGTTACATTTGCTGTTCAGGCGTTTGAAAGTTAAGTGTTACTTAAAATTTTTGAACAAGGCATTTTAAGTTGTTAGTTCTGCTTTTACTGGGGGTAGGTATCAGAGCAGTACCATAAGAAGAGTAGAACAAGAAGAAGGCAGAATTGAGACCTTTCAAAGTTTTGGCCCAAGCGATGGGAATGGGGGCATCATTTGAGCTCCCCGCCTCAGCTGCCAAAATGTTGTGGGCCAGCCCTGGTGGCTAATTATTTGTTTTCCTAAAACAAAACTAGTGTTTCATAACCATGACCAAGGGAAGAGGCTGGGCTCTGGGCAAACCAACTAATATAAAGCTGCATGTTGCTGGAAATTTATACCTGGTTCCTGAAAAGAATATACTGAGTACTATCTGCAAGCCTGTACTATTGCCTGGGTATAATCTGTAAAGTCATATGAAGAAACAGTGACTGCTAGAAGAAAATATTAAGCAACAAGCATAAAAAGAGAACAAATGCAAAACAAGCATGTTGTTAAATTGCAACGTATGCATATGTCAGCTTTAGCTCATACCACCCTAACTTAAACATACCCATCTTCCTCCCAGTTGTTCGTTAGATTATTTGAGACACTTGTCCATGTTTTCACAAAATTTTGAATCACACATTTCATTAAGGTTGAAAGCATATAGCTATTTTCATTTTGTGGCAGACAGAACTCAACAGCTTGAGTGCCTGACACTTCTGTTTGTTTTAAACATGAATCTTATTTATTTCCAAGGCACATTTCACCAATCTCTGCATACCACTGTACTGATAACATACTCATTGCTAAAGTAGGTTTTCACCAGAGTCTGTCTTTGGACTTCTTAATTTCTCTCTATTTCTCTGTGAATGTATTTATGATAATTTCAGATTGAAAAGTAAACCGTTAATGCACAGAAAAATTCAAATTCTCTCCCTGCCTGATCAAACCCAGACATCACTTTTTTTTCACCTCTAAAATAGGAGAACTGCCATCCATTTCCTATTACTATCTTTACCCAGCAGCAACACTTCTCCGCCTCCTGCTCTCCTGAGACTTCTCTACCTGGGGGACATGTTGTAATAATTGGAGCCTACAAACATACTCTGGCTGTGAGCTCAACTGTAGAAAGTGAGTGAGTCCATAAAATGTCACAATAACCTAAAACAACAAATGTTGATTTGTACCTTTTCCAAAGTGAGTTAGACAGACTGAACCAGTACAAACAAAAAGGCTACAGATATAACTTAAGGACTGTATTAAAATCATGCCTGTTAAACAAGAAACATGTGGAATCGAAAACCAAAATTGGTGTATCAGAAAGTAGGTCAAATTGGTGGACAGAATGTGGACGGGCTTTTCCACCCATCACTCCCTTTTGGAGTCCTTAAGGGAAGAGACTTTGAGAGAAAAATGGGCTACTAGAGCTAGTTTCACCATCATGCTGACACACCCAACGTTTTCTGAGACCCCAGACCTTTGTCATCCTGATCCTGAGAGATGTTCTGATGAGATCAGTCCAGAGGAAGAATGCTGATGATGTTGCCACCACTACCAACTTTGGCTAAATCCAGGCCACCACCTGAGATGTGAGACTTTGTCATCCCCTGGGCCTTGTGTGTTCTTTTCTATCCCCCCTTATTTTTTTTCTTTTCCAGCCTCACTTATTTCTTCTCTTTTCTATCCTTCTGTAAGCCAGTGGCAAGAAAGAGGCAGCTAAATGCAATGCCCTAAATAGCGCAATACTGGTACAAGTTTGATGAGCAACATTAAAGGAACATTAAGGATGCAAAGTCAAGCAAAGTGGCCACCTGTGACAATGTTGGTTTCAGGGACTTTACCGGCATCACAAAGAAACTGTGACAGAGGGCAGGGATAAAAATCCAACTTTCCAGCTGTAATTCAGCTGACAACCATGAGACATCTTCTATCTTCCTGCAATCCTTTGCCTCATTCACTATACACTTTCCAACTTCTGCAACAAATGAGGCAGGGATCCTACAGATCACAGCCATCTTTACGACAGAACCATGATTCATTCCCCAGAGCAGATATATCCTGTACACCAAATGAGATGAGTTATGTGGGGGGGAAATACTATGTAATAATGTGATGAAAGACAAAGACTATATCACAATGCAGACACACAGAGGCCAAATTAAGGTTTCACAATTCTTGCATTTCCCAACTTTTGAGCACTTGATTTGCAACCTTGTGTGTTCTTTTAATGTAGCTTTTTATATATAGATTCTTTCAGTGAAGTCACTAGGAAAAGGGTAATTTTTTATCCCTTAGTTTTAATTTCTTCCAAGTATTTCATTGGGGAAATTAAAATGCCAAAACCAAAATGTTTATGGATCCAGTCCTGTATTCCTTAGTCAGGCAAAACTCACATTGACTTAAAGAATTTCACCTGAGTAATATCTATAGACTCTGATCAGATGTAATTTTTTTTCTTTTCAGGCTTGGAGAGAAAAGGGTTAAAGGCCTTAATCGATGACATTTGAGACCTTGTTATCTTCTATAAAACTGACTCTTTCTTTAACCAAACATTCATTTTATAAGAGGAGACTACTAGAGAGCCATGACTGTAAATAAGCTATAGCTTACTTACCTCAGTGCTGACTAGAGATGAGTTAACTACTAGCAGCAAGAAGTTTATTTAGTTATTTAATGGAACATCTGTAAGATGACATCCTAAAGGGGTGACTTAGAAATATATGAGGTTGAACATTTGAAAACTCTTCTGGTGGGGCGATCTGTGGTGATGCATGTTATTCCCCTTTATAGTATCATATAGGAGAACCCATAAAATCATGGTATTTAGAGATGGAAAAGATTCAATAGAGCATAAAATCCATCTCCCTGCAAAGCTGGATATAGCTTCCAATAAATATAAGATAAGATTCTCAGCTTGTATAAATCAGCTTAGCCCCACTGACATCCATGGAGCTACATTGATTTAGACCTGTTGAGGATCCAACAATACCAGATATTAAAGTGATAATATATTTGATTTGTGCCTTACTACTTCTAAAGAGATAGGTAAGTTACACAAGCATATTTTGTTTTTATCTAAAAAAGATTACAATTTGGCCTGCTTTAGTTTCCAGCTTCAGCAAGACCAACCCATGCAATGTAAATTAGGATGGAAAATTGTTGCAGACAGCTGGGGGCTAGACATTGAGTTATGACAAAATATATGTCAGTAATATAATAAATAGCTGACTTTCTTCAGGGATATTTTACAACCCATGTATTGATAGCAGGATATTATATATTTGAGGATAAGGACTATATTTAGTTTCAGTGTTATAGCAGCACAATAGTTAAGTATGCGTTGGCACCTTCATGTGGGCTAGATCCACTCCATATGGAACCAAAGTATCCATTGTCTTTGATTTGGCCCAAATTCCTGTATTTTCCACTTTTAACAATAAACCTGCCAAAGCTGAAAAGGATTCAGCTTAGGAACACCTGATTTTTAGCTTAGAAATGCTACTGAATTACAAAATAAGGCCCCAATTAGGCAAACCCTTATAATTATGCATATACTTCCTTTTAATCATATTACTAGTTTCAGTGAAGACAATGGGACTACTCAAGTACTAAAAGTTAAGCTCATGTTTATTTGCAGGACTAGAGTACATATGTGTGTATAATATAAGTATTTCAACTTTTTTTGTTCTTTTATAACTCAAACACAATACTTATAATAATGATATTTTGTAGGGCCTTCATTTATTAGGTGAAACAGACAATTTTCTAAGTAGAAAACCTCTAGATAATTAATGCTAAAAAATGTCCATACAGCATGATGAGACGATTTTTGATCCTGTTAAACTGAATTGTGGGAGCCACCATGATTTATGGCTCCCATATCCTTAAAGTTGGCCTTCTGCAGTAAGTTCTGTAATATATGTTAAGCAAATAACCATAATATAGTAATGATTCAATTATTCATGTTATAGATTAATCTATCAATGATGATTTCCACAATTTACTGTAGTATTTGCAGAAAAGGTTTAAATAAGTTTAGAGTGGCAATACAGGTTTATAAGAAGCAGTAAACATGCTTGACAAATCAAGCAAGACACCTGAGAGTAAGCAGAAGGACTGTACAAAATAATGTGCGCAGAAGCTGTGAATCCATCCACATAACATAAATTATCCCTCTCTCCACAAAGTCCAGTTACTCAGGCCTTTTACAGGGACAAAAGAAGTGGTGTGGGAGGTCCCACCCTATGAGCAAGAAACTCTGCTCCCCTTATGTGGGGTCTTGGGTGAGTGGATTTATAAACCAAGAAGTCCCATAATTACCTCTTCCTGCTCACTCTGGCTTGTCCCCAGTGTCTCCCTCTGGACCAGCCCATTTGTAGCTGATGCAGAGGTTGCCTCTACAATGGGAAGGGGATACAGTGTCCACTCTGCTTACTCCTCCACCTCCAGCCCTACTACATAGGCCCAGCATGGTTCCTAAATGCTGTGGAGGGTCATATGTAGAATGTCTCTGCATCTTGATGTATACCACCCTTGACTGCCACAGTGTCAGTCCTCAAATGAGGTGTGGGCCTGGGAAACAGCTGATTGTACAGTTTAAGAGTAGAGCTAGCAGAGTACAGAATAGACTATCAGGAGTAAGATGCGTTATTTCCATTTGGGGAAAAGGTTGAGGCTTATGTTTTGCTTTTTTTAATTAATATTTATTTTACCAGCCTCTAATAAAAATATTGTAATTTGAATGCTTTTCTTGGACATAAGTAAAAACTTGTCTCATTGCTGTGATTACTTTCATTCTCCCTGAACTTAGACTTGTTTATTTCTCCACATTCCCATCAGCCATGACCGAGTGCCCCAACATTTGTATAGTACCAAACAATATACCTATGTATAAATATAGTTTAATGGAGCCATACACATATGTATGTGTGTGATAAATAAAGATTGGTAACCAGACAGCCAGTTAGCTGTAAAATCCCTCTTGGTAGCTGTTCTCTGCTTGCTTTACCTGTAAAGGGTTAACAAGCCCACAGGTAAAAGAAAACAAGTGGGC